>NC_140362.1:22000000-22112500 GCF_054491055.1 Hypomesus nipponensis | reverse complement strand
CTGCAGTCACAGCCTACTGGGGTCTGCAGCGCTGCAGTCAGCTGCAGTCACAGCCTACTGGGGTCAGCAGCGCTGCAGTCAACTGCAGTCACAGCCCGCTGGGTCTGCTGTGTCGGCTTACCACACAAACACGTTTCTCATTTCACACTGATGGCCCTCCCCCAAGATACGGTTGTTAATCTTAGCATGAATAGCATCAGCAAGTGTGTGTGTGTGTGTGTGTACATAAGAGTGTTTGTGTGTGTGTGAGACAGAAAGAGAGAGAGATGAAGAGAGAAATAAAGAGAGGGCCAGAGAGAGAGAATGAAGCCCATTATTCTTCTCATGACAGAGGAACAATGCTTTGTCTATGTGAGGTGGAACAGCAGAGGAGAGAGAGAGACACAGAGAGAGAGAGAGAGAGAGAGAGAGAGAGAGAGAGACAGAGAGAGAGACACAGAGAGAGACACAGAGAGAGACACAGAGAGAGAGAGAGAGAGAGAGAGAGAGAGAGAGAGACAGAGAGACAGAGAGACAGAGAGAGAGACACATAGAGAGATAGAGAGAGACAGAGAGAGAGGCATTAAGAGATAGCTGGAGATGGAGACTGAGGGGTGGGGGGTGGGGTTAGACCTGTTGCCGTGCTAGGTTTCCAGGGACTACCTGTTGCTAATGCCGTGCTGGGATTGTTTGTGTGCAGATAAAGAACGCGGCGGCCAACGTACTGAGGGAGACATGGCTCATCTACAAACACACCAAACTGCAGAAGAAGATCGACCACTCCAGAGTCCGCAAACATCAGAGGAAGTTCCTGCAGGCCATCCACCAGTGAGACACACACACACACACACACACAGACACACACACAGACACACACACACAGACGCACACACACACACACACAGACACACACACACAGACCCACACACACACAGACAGACACCCAGACAGACAGACACAGACCCACACACACTGACCCACACACACACAGACCCACACACACAGACACACAGACCCACACACACAGACAGACCCATACACACACACAGACCCACACACACAGACATACAGACACACACAGACATACAGACAGACACACACAGACCCACACACACAGACATACAGACAGACACCCAGACAGACAGACACCCAGACAGACCCACACACACAGACATACAGACAGACACACACAGACCCACACACACAGACATACAGACAGACACCCAGACAGACAGACACCCAGACAGACCCACACACACAGACATACAGACAGACACCCAGACAGACAGACAGAAAGACACCCAGACAGAAAGACACCCAGACAGACAGAAAGACACCCAGACAGACAGACAGACACCCAGACAGACACACATACAGACAGACAGACAGACACCCAGACAGACAGACAGACAGACAGACAGACACCCAGACAGACAGACAGACAGACACACACAGACCCACACACACAGACAGACAGACAGACAGACAGACACCCAGACAGACAGACACCCATACAGACAGACAGACAGACACCCAGACAGACAGACACCCAGACAGACAGACAGACACAGACAGTCAGACAGACAGACAGACAGACAGACAGACAGACACCCAGACAGACAGACAGACAGACAGACAGACAGACAGTCAGACAGACAGACAGACAGACAGACAGACAGACAGACAGACAGACAGACTCACAAAGCCAGTGTAGGCTCACACACAGACTGCTTCTGTTAATGCAAACTCACAGCTGTAGCAACAGTGTCCCCTCCCTCCATGGTTGCTAAGGCGAAATCCTGTCCGAATGTTCTGTGATGTGTGTGTGTGTTGCAGATTACGCAGTGTGAAGATGGAGCAGAGAAAGTTGAGCGATCAGGCCAACACACTGGTGGATCTGTCAAAGGTGACACACACACACAACCACACACAACCACACACACAACCACACACAACCACACACAACCACACACACACACAACCACACACAACCACACACAACCACACGCACACAACCACACACACACACACACACAACCACACACACACACTGCCCCATGCACACACACTGCCCCATGCACGCAGACAGAACAACATGGACAATAGAGAATGCAAAGTTGACAATACACCATACTGATGTACGGCAAACAACATACGGCCCTCTAGGTTTTCAGCATGCCTTGAGGCATACAGAAGGGGACTTAGTTGGGGGGTTCATTTTGTTCACGGAAGCATTGTTTAAGTTAATATTGTTGAACTCTTTTCTTTTGATATGTGTAGTGTTGGATGTTAGTTTGCTTAGTTTTATTGTTCCCACGAGGGTGAAGGTTAGGGTTAGAGCTAGCTAGATCGGGGGGTAGCCTCCCCCTGAAAGGGAGACACAGCATGTTTAGGGTTGATCTTGCTCGCACTTGTGTGCCCACATAGTTTACCAGTAGTGTTAGATGTAGTGCTTCAAATGGAAAACTCCCATGCCATGGTATCCTCTGACTCTGCTTAGGCAAAAGATGGATAACCATACATTTATTAACTCACGCCCATTAACCCCTTAACCAATTCAATGTGCTTTTAGTTTATGTTGTCACGAGTATCTGGCAGTGTTCAGAAATAAAATTGGTGATTGGACGGCGAAGATATTAAGGCAGGAGCTATGGGAATTTAAGTTCCTATATTATGACTGGCCGGCTGGAAAGGGCGTGTAGCCTGCAAATATGCAACAAGGCGTGACTTATCGTTAACCTACAGTGACATAACTTCGCATTCTCCATACCTTTAAGTCCAGACCAAAACACATACCTGCGCCCTGATATATATCAGTAGTCCTCTGTTTCCATGCTGACCCTGCCTGTTTCCGTGGCTTTGGGTCTCCTAGCAACCAGAACAAGTGTTAGAAGAGGGATGAGTGAGTGAGAGAGCGAGGAGGAGAGGAGGGACACTCTCCTGTCTGTTCCTGTGTGGGTGTATGAGGGAGAATTTCTATCTGCTGTTTGTGTGTGTAACGATGGTGTGTGTGCAAATGTTTGTGTGTGATTATTTGTGGGAGTCTTGTGTTTCTCTGTGTGTCTATGTTGTGCGTTTGCATATATGTGTGAGTGGTTGTCTCTGTGTGTGTACGTGTGTGTGGACGTGTGCATGTGTGTGTGGACGTGTGCATGTGTGTGTGTGTGTGCATGTGTGTGTGGACGTGTGCATGTGTGTGTGGGCATGTGTTTGTGCCCCACATATTTTCTGATGATTCCATCTCAATCGGCCACTTGTGGGTTTACCATGGTTACGGCTGCTATGACGATGGGCAAGGGACACGCCGGCTCTCTCACTCTTCTCCTCCTTTATGATGAACGCCCACATCCAGGATTTCCTGTCTCGCACTCGCTCTTTCTACTCTCTCTCTCTTTTTATCTCTCCATCATTCTCTATTTTTATCTCTATCATTCTCTCTCTTTTTATCTCTGTTATTCTCTCTTTTTATCTCTCCATCATTCTCTCTCTCTTTATCTCTCCATCATTCTCTCTCTCTTTATCTCTCCATCATTCTCTCTCTCTTTATCTCTTATTCTCTCTCTCTCTCTGTTGCTCACCGACCATTGCTCTCTCCTAATTCAATTCAAGAACATTTATTGGACCGCAACGTTGGTTGTCCCAGAACAAAGACAAAAAGATTAGAACACTGTTATTACTATAAGTGATGTAACTGCCCCCACCATCTCACCACCAAAGGGTGTTACATAGGTATATAGGCCATGAACCCCCCCCCTCCCTCCTGTGGACCCTCCCAGATGCAGAGTGTGATGTACGAGCTGATGTCGGAGCTGAACGACCGCAGTGAGGACCTGGAGCGTCAGATGCTGTCTCTGGAGCAGAGAGTGGAGCAGCTCACTGCCGGCTTTACAGCCCTGCCTGCCCACCTGTCAGCCACCCTGAGCGCCCAGCACGCCGCCCTCCTCCACCTGCTCCGAGAGAGGGACGCCCGGGACTGGAGAGGGGGGCCTGGTCTGGGCACCATGGTTCCCCTGACCCCAGCTCCACTGGCACCAGTCCAGACCCAGGCCCCACCTCCAAACCCTGTCCTGTCACCTGGCACAGCCTCAGCCCCAGCCCCAGCCCCATCCTCAGCCTCAGCCCCTGTCTTGGTCCTAGACACACAACAGGCAGCCCAGCCAGTGCAGACAGCAGAGGGGAGCAAGGAGACTAGTCCATGTTCTAACACTGGCCCTCCTGGCTGAGGGAGGGAGGGAGGGAGGCAGGGAGGCAGGGAGGCAGGGAGGGAGGGAGGCAGGGAGGGAGGGAGGGAGGGAGGGAGGGAGGGAGGGAGGGAGGGAGGGAGGGAGGGAGGGAGGGAGGGAGGGAGGGAGGGAGGGAGGGAGGGAGGGAGGGAGGGAGGGAGGGAGGGAGGGAGGGAGGGAGGGAGGGAGGGAGGGAGGGAGGGAGGGAGGGGGGGAGATGGGGAGGGAGGGAGATGGGGAAGGATGGAGGAAGGATCCTAACCCCAGTACCTCCTGCTATAGAAGATGAAGAGTAGGATAGAAGGGTGAAGAAAGAAAAGAAAGAGAGAAGATGGGACAAGAAACAATCTTCTGCAAAGTGGAGGTAGAGAGATAGAGATGGTTGATAGGTGAGAAAGGGGGAGGAGAGTTAAGACATGGACGGAAGTAATTGCACTTTCTGAATGGCAGATAAGGATGAGGAGGACTTTTGAAGATACTAGGAAGTGTAGATAGAGAGATAAAAAGAGTAGTTTGGTTAGTTTGTCAGTGTGCGATGTAGAAACAACACACAGAGCTGGTGTGGAACTGGAAGTGGTACAGAGAAAGAATGAGGACAAATTTGATGAACGCAGTATTCTTAAATGGAATCCACTCTAATTACAAGAAAATGTCTCTCATTTCATCTCTCTCTCCCTCTATGTTTGCATCCATCAGGAATTAATGACAATGACTTTTTATCCTTGAAATGTATTTTCTAACTGCTAATTGTGTGTTAACGAGCATCCCTTTAACTAGAGGTTTAATCAATATGAACACAATACAAACTAGTGGCACACACACACACACACACACTTACCGTTGATACACATCCGACATTTTGCACATAACATGCAACTCTTGTTGTCAACACAGCTTTCATGCAATATACACACATATATACACACATATATACACACATATATACACACATATATACATACACATACACAATCTGTCACAAGTACCTATAACTTAAACAACGATGCACTAGATCACCAGACCGTTTATTGAAGCCTGCACTGCCAAGCCACAATGCACTAAATCAAATTGAAAAAGAATTCACTGCCGAGTAATTTAGACTCCATGCTGACACATGATGGTGTCGCTCCAACGGAATACTGTTGCCATATATAAGCCCACGTTTCCAAACAACTAACTACTGTTATGTTGGATGTACTGTACATTTCAAACACACGCCAACAAACACATGCATGCGACTCTAGACACACGCTCTCACATGCACACGCATACACACAGCATGCACACATATACGTTTAACTAACATTAAACACACACACAGACACACTTATATACACACACAATCTTTGCTACCAAAGTGCTCTCTCTCTCAAATGAACCAATATGGAGGACCTGTCACCAGGGACCAGAGATGGAAAGAGTCGTTGCGGATCTCCTGACCCTGATTTTAAGGGAATAACCGAGAATCTGGAAGTGGGCTTATTGCTTAATGGACAATACCTTTCAGAGCCAGAGAAAAAAGATGGACGTGTAAACGACAAATAAGGAACATAAACTTGGTTAAGCATCACACTGCTTTGAAGGTACAGTTGCTCATGAAAGGCGTGGAATAATGGAAGAGAATCTGAGTGAATAATGACAGTGTTGTGATGGGAAAAGAGACTAAACAGTTATCCAATCTATTTCTATGGAGACCATTTTGAAACTGTCTTATAGTGACATCCTGTGGCCGGAATACTGAATAACATATGCTTGGAATATTGTAAATTAAGCTGTTACTTAACCTAGCTTTGTATTGCTTTTAGTCTTTTCTACCATTACGATTAGACGCAGTTAGCTGATATATCTAATATTATTATACTATAGTATTCTTCTCATTGTTATGACAATTATGATAAATGTATTACTAAAAACTTTAATAATAAATTTACGGAATAGGGAGGTTTATGCGTTTGAGGTTGAAATTATTTTGTAATTTTATTTTACCAGAGAGAATTATTAAAGTATATATCTATATAACATAACCGTGTCTGTGTGCTGTCCTTGTTCTCCGTGTTCTCTTGTTTATTTATTTTTGCCTGAGAATGAACTTTGGTATTATTGGTACATTACTGTAGGTCTACCTGACCGACATTATTTCATCCTCTTGTCATCCCTTCCATCATTCTAGCTCAAACTCAGTTTTTGACAATTAGCGTGGCTAACATATTTTCTTGTTACCATAATATTTTGCTGGGGGAATTTATTTACCACAAACAAGTTCAATCGAGTCGTAACAAACTTTTTAGCTATATGTGACACAACAAATTTTACTTTGCGTTTCTGTCGGTTGCTAGCTGCTGTGCTAGCTAGCTTGCCGACCAGGACATACAAACATTCGAAAACGCTGTTAACATCGACGAGGACGGCCCAAAAGAAGCGTTTGAATATATTCGAAAATGACACTTGGAAACTGACAATGTATTTATAGGATAATGGCAAGACTTGTTTTTAAATCAAGAGTAATATGTCAACTTTTTATTTTTACTTTAACTGTTATTGCCTTGAGTCAGTGCACAAAGTTGAATGTTCCGAAATTACTGTTGCCCCGTTCTACTGAGGTCCATGTCGATTTTACTCTGACAGTAGAAAGAGGTTGTTATACATGGTGAGTGAAGGACGTCTTTTCAAAATATCTCATTTAACGATTAACGACGCTACAATAATCTTCATTACACCGAGGGACAAGTTATGTTATGAGTAGATATGCGTTCGTTTGAATGCGTCTTAACAGCAACATAATTTCAAATGTGTTTATATGCATCGTTTTCAGGCTGTCTTCAAATCCCGATGCAGTCAGTGTCCAGCCAGTCTCTGCAACCAAGCCTCCCTCCCTCCTTCCGTCTTCTGCCTGTAGCCAGCAGGCAATAGTGTCCAGCCTGTCACACACTCCACTTGAGACCAGCCGTGGGGCCAGCCTCATACAGGGCCAAGACACTGGTGAGACAGAAGCAAGGGAAGAGAAGAGAGATGGAGAGGAAGGGGCATAAAGAGAGAGACGGACCAGTAGAAAAAGGAGGGCAGAGTCCCTGTGAGAGAGAGGCCTAAGAAACACAGACAGACAGGATAGGAAGGCTGTTCGGTCTTTGTGAATCTAACCTCCCCCCCACTTCCTTCCAGTCACAGGCCACACACTGCGCTGTGACGTCCACATCGATCACATTCACCAGATTCGTGTTGTCACGACGACACGCCAGCTGTTCACGGATGACCCGCCCCTCCAGTTGTCCGTTGTGGCGCTGGACTCAGGAGGTGCCTTCCCTTGATAAGTTCTCAGCTGCAGTAAATCTATTAACAAGCCTTCTATTCTGACAATCCTGTGTTTCTAAACTACACTAATCCCTAGGGGTAAGCTGATGTACCACAGGGGGTGCGTGAGAGAATGTGGAAAATGGATAAAACTCAGAGTAAATCATGAAAATGTGGGTGTAAATACATATTTATACAATATAAATACGCTATATGGGTTATTTATATTCAGAAGTAATGGGATAGTAAGATTAATCGATCACAGGTGTGATATAACTCGGTTCTTAAATCCTCTGACAGACATCTGTCAGTCACCTCCTCTCTCTTACACTCTGTCTCTCTCTTACACTCTGTCTCTCTCTTACACTCTGTCTCTCTCTGTGACACTCTTTCTCTCTCATTCTTCCTGTTTTGTGTTAGGGAACACCTTCAGTAGTCTGGCAGGGCTGCAGTTTCAGTGGGTGTCAGTCAAGGATGCAGACGCAGCGGACATCACGAGGTGAGGCAGGCGAGGAGCGAGGGAGGGAGGCAGGAGCGAGGGAGGGAGGGAGGCAGGAGCGAGGGAGGCAGGCGAGGAGCGAGGGAGGGAGGCAGGATGAAACGGAGAGACGTGAACGTCATGGCGTTAGAACCTCCATTGCGTCGGTGCGTGAGGGGCTGCTGTTTACCCCTGCAGGTTTGTACGATTCTCGGAGGCGGGATACTGTCCTCCTCGTCACATCCTGTCCCTGGAGGAAGCTGGCCGGAGGGGGGACCGGGTCCTGCTGGAGGGGGTCAGGAGTGGGGTGGCTCAGGTCCGAGTCTCGCTCGCCGATTCAGAGTACAAGGTGAGGAAGTGCAGCGATACGGGTGTGAATGCCCACACGCCCTCCATCCTGTGAATGCCCACACGCCCTCCATCCTGTGTGCACACTGATCCTCCACTGACAGGAAAGTGGATGTTGTTCTGTCTGAAGCTAAACTGTCAACCTACAGTATAAACACCTGCGTTTCACTGTGTTTGTGTGCACCTCTCTCTAGGGGGTGGAGCCAGTGACGGTGATCCTATCAGTGACTGACAGGCTTTACCTAAGCCCCGCCCACGACACGTACCTGCTGCTTGGCTCCTCCCTCTCCTACCGTGTCTGGAAGACGGTGTACGACGCTCGCACAGGTGAGCCAGAACAGATGGAACTCTGGGAGTTGTTACCTGTAGAGCAGGACTTTGTTAACAGATCATCCTCTCTCACTCTCTCTCTGTCTCTCTCTCTCTCTCCCCCCTCTCTCTCCCTCTCTCTCTGTGTTTTTCAGATGTGGTCCTAGGTGTCGGGGGGTACGAGTTGGTCGTTGTAAGAGACCTTGATGAAGGGCAGGATGATGTGGTCACCATCAACCAGGAAACAGCCACTGTCACTGCTGTTCAGCTGGGCCATGCCACGCTGTCCCTGAAACACCCCAGTATCCTTACTAACACTCAAGCCTCTCCCATTCCAAAGCTGGTTTTCTCTAACCCTAACACTTAAAACTCCCTAGAAAAAGTGCTTGAACCAAGAACATGTCGCCACAGGTTTCACATTTTTCTTGTTGTACTATTCCTTGGGGCCCTGTCCCCACAAGGATGACTATAAACAAGTCCACACACACACAACATGGGGAGTGTTGTCAGCGTGTGTTTCCTCAGTGCCCTGTCCAGGTGTCCCTGGGCGCCCAAACTCCCTGCCTCAGCGCGGCGTGTTTGTGGTGGAGCCCAGCTATCTGAGTGAGTGCTCGTGTTTCTGGGAGAGCCACAGGCGCAGCACAGCTGACAGGGTTTCATGGTGTGTGTGTGTGTGTGTGTGTGGGGTGTGTGTGGGGTGTGTGTGTGTGGGGTGTGTGTGTGTGGGGTGTGTGTGTGTGTGCAGCCCTCTCTGTGGAGGAGGAGGACAGGTGGATTCTGGAGAGCGGACGTCAGTATCGGCTGTCTGTGTGTGTTCACGACCAACAAGGGCATATAGCACACCTGTCACAGGTAACATTGCTATGGTGACAGGCCAAATTGTGGCGGCGCCTCAGACTCTATGATAGTCTGTTCCTCTGACAACTGTGCCAAAGGTGATCTTCCTCTCACACTGCCTCTCTCTCTCTCTCTCTCTCTCTCTCTCTCTCTCTCTCTCTCTCTCCCTCTCTCCCTCTCTCTCTCTCTCTCTCTCTCTCTCTCTCTCTCTCTCTCTCTCTCTCTCTCAGAATGTGGTGATGACTGTGGAGATCTGTGATTGGCTCTTCCATGTGGTGGAGTCTTCCTTTAACCACTCCTACCATGTGGTGGAGACACTGGTGACAGGACACTGCACCATACGAGCGTCCCTGTTCACAATCCACACCGAGGTACACGCATGCACACTCACACTTGCGTACACACGCACACATAATTATACTGGAAACATTTGGTACCCTCCTCTTCTCTCTCTGCAGGACGGGCAGGCGGTGCAACTCATCCCACCAATCAGAGCCCATCAGGAAGTGGAGGTCTTTGAGCCCCTGACCTTGCGCCCCCCCGTCCTGGTGTTTCCCTGGCAACCAGAGGGACAGCTCTATCAGCACCTTGTTCAGGTGTGTGTGAAGATGAGAGGGTCCAAATGTCAGCTGGGTGAAAAATGTCATTTGTGTGTTTATATAATGTACCGCATGTGTGTGTGTGCAGGTGGATGGAGGCAGTGGCACTCTGAGCTGGTCGGTGAGTGACAACCACGTTGCCGTGGTGACAGTAAAAGGGGAAGTGTTAGCTGGAAAGAGGCGGGGCCGAACCACAGTCCAGGCAGCAGACGCACGCAACCCTCTACACACTGCCACGGGCCTGGTGAGTGTGTTAACACACACACACACACACACAGCCAGAGTTCCAGCTGCTTCCATGTCCCCTCCCTCCTCCAGGTGTATGTGTTGAGGCCAGCCCGTGTGGAGCTCTTACCCCAGAGAGGTGACTGTAGGGTGGGGGAAACCATCACTCTTCCCCTGGCTGTCTGGGGTGAGAACCAGCCCCCGGCCCTCCAGAGCTCACCCCTCCAGCCCCAGGACCAGCCCTCCTCTCCAGGCCCTCTCCTGCCCGTGACAGACTGCTCTCTGATGAGACTCCACCTGACCACTCAGCCCCAGGGGGTCTTCAGACTGCTACCAGGTACGCCCCCCCCCTCTCTCTCTCTACACACACACACACACACACACACACATGAAGCTGCTTGGAGGTTCCTGACGAGGGTGAAGGTTGTGGTGGAGCGTGTCACCATGTCAGCAGTTCTCCACTCAGTGTTGAAGTCTTGTGTGCCCATTAGGCATGGCGGCCCAGAGGCCTGGGTGTGGCTCTATAAAGATTCATAGCTGGTGGTTTTCCTCTACCGAAGGAAGGAATCAATTAACTCATTTCACCCACAGTCCATTAGGAGATGATTGAATCAATGGGGTCAGCACCTCCCTGCCCCTCACACACACACACACACACACACACACATACACAGGCATGAGTGTTACACGCTAACACAAAAGCAATTTGCAAGTTCCATTAGGAAGACTGGATTAACTGATCAATATCGCACTTTTCATGTGATCAGTGTGTGTGCGGGTGTACGTGTGTGTCGGTGGGTGTGTAGGTGTTTGGGTGTGTGTATGTGCGTGTGTGCTTGATTAATGAGATTGCATCTTCAAAGCTTATCTTCTAACAGTTCCTCAGTCCCTGTAGCTGCATAGCGTTGCTACCATTAACACACCCTCTTCATATGCACTGGCTGATGGACTGATGTGTGTGTGTGTGTGTAGTCTCTCTAGGTCCTGGCTCCAGCTCCTGTGCAGGGCTGCAGATGGAGGCAGTCAGTCTGGGACACGCCCTCCTCACCGTCACCATAGAAACAGAACACTACAACATCAGCTCCACGACAACCCTGGCCGCCCACAGCCCTCTGCGGGTACGTAGGGAGACAAGGGTGTGTGTGCGAGAGAGAGAGAGTGTGTAAGGTTGGTAATTGACCTATTTTTCACAGTGCTGGGTAGTGTGACAGGCTGGAGACAGTGAGGCAGTAATGATCCACAGGACAGAGTAGTGTTCACTAACATGAGACTGGCTCTCCAGATCGTCTCCTCACTAGGACTGCTCCTCCTCTGCCTCCCCCACCCCACCCCACCCCTCCCTGTCTTTCTACTCCATTCTATTTTTCTCTCTGTTTCTCTCTCTCTTTCTCCATCTCTCTCTCTCTCCATCTCTCTCTGTCTCTCTCTTTCTCCATCTCTCTCTCTCTTTCTCCATGTCTCTCTCTCGATTTCTCTGTTTCTCTCTCTCTCTCCATCTCTCTCTCTCTCTCTCTCTCCATCTCTCTCTCTCTTTTTGTCCATGTCTCTCTCTCTCTTCATCTCTCTCTCTTCATCTCTGTCTCTCTCTCTCCAGGCCCTGGTGTCAGAGGTGGTCCTGTCCCTGGGTGCATCACTGATCCTAACCTTCGTGGGGGGGCCCCAGCCCTGGCCCCTGGCCCCTGGGAATTTCCATAGCAACACCTGGATGGAGGGAGAGAGGGGTGAGCTGGAGGTGGAGGCTTTCAGCCAATCAGAGCCCCAGAAAACCCAGCAGCACACCTACCGGGTCACCTGTCGTGCTCTTGGAGAACAGGTGTGTGTGTGTGGTTGTGTATGTGTCGGTGTGTGTGCAAGTGTGTGTATGTGTGGGTGTGTGTGTTGATCTCAGTTAAATACCAGTGAAAGCACAATTTGCTGTGAAAACATATTGAATCTTTTAGTCGGTAATGGAGCAGCACTCTAGTTCAAGTCTTTGTTCAGTCCTTGGTGGTAGCACTTTATTGTTCTGTCCTTTGAAGCCTCAGTTACTAGATCAATATATTATCGTGTTTTCTTTTCTGTGTGTGTGTCTGAGCGTGCTTGTGTGTGTGTGTGTGAGAGTGATTGTGTGAGCCTGCTTGTATGTGTGTGTGTGTGTGTGTGTGTGTCTGAGCATGCTTGTGTGTGTCTGTGTGTGTGTGTGTAGTGGTTTGTGTTCAGCAGTGGGAACACAGCAGGTGTTCAGGAGCAGGATCCGGTGGTGGAGGAGAGCAGGGTGAAGGTGCACTGTAGCGCACCCGCTTCTCTCTCTCTGTCCCTCCTCCCTCCCTCCATCTCTCCTCCCTCCCAGGACCACCCCTGCCCTCAGTCACAGTACCCTGGCAGCCTAGTGAGTCTCTCTCTCTTTTCCACCATGTCATTCTCAGTATCTCTCTGCGTCTCTCCTTGCATCTCTCTTTCTCTCTGTCATTATCCTACTTTTGTCTGAAGCTGTCTCCCTCCTGCACTCTATACCTGCTTCTCTCTCCCTCTGTTTCTCTTCTTGTCAGACACACATGTACCTGCTTGGCACTCTGATTACTTGCAGTTGTCCTCTAAAAGGGATGTTTCTATAGCAACCCCTTAAGTGTGGTCGTGTTAGAGGGGTTTTCCAGAGAGAGAAAGAAGAGAGGTGCTGCATATAGGAAACACACACACCTTCTCCCACTCTCACACACACACACACACACACACATGCTCAGACGTGTTGATTACAATTAGAACCTGCTTTTCACACACTTTCTTTGAAAATTAATTAACTTCAGGCCGTTCCGGGAGATTCCAGTAAGTGATCTAGATCCAAATAGAACACCACAAAATACTATATTATAGAATAAAACAGAATGCATAGAAAATAGTAGAATAGTGTCAATAGGATTTCACTTGGTGTCCCAAACAGATATCTCATCAACTAGCTTCCTTTATTGAGACTCTGTCCTGCAGCATGATGTGTATATCTCTCTCCTCCCTCTGACCTTCCCCCTCCTCTCTCCTTCCCCCTCCTCTCTCCTCTCTCCTTTACCCTCTCCTCTCACCTCCCCCTCTCCTCCCTCTTTCCTCCCTCCTCCCTCTTCTCTCCCTCCTCCCTCTCTCCTCTCTCCCCCCTCTCTCCTCTCTCTCTGCTCTCTCTTTCCCCTCCTCCCTCTCACCTCCCTCCTCCCTCTCTCCTCCCTCTCTCCTCCCTCTCTCCTCCCTCCCTCCTCCCTCTCTCCTCCCTCTCTCCTCCCTCTCTCCTCCCTCCCTCCTCCCTCCCTCCTCCCTCTCTCCTTCCCCTCCTCCCTCTCACCTCCCTCCTCCCTCTCTCCCTCCCTCTCTCTCCCTCCCTCCTCCCTCTCTCCTCCCTCTCTCCTCCCTCCCTCCTCCCTCTCACCTCCCTCCTCCCTCTCTCCTCCCTCCCTCCTCCCTCTCTCCTCCCTCTCTCCTCCCTCCCTCCCTCCCTCCCTCCTCCCTCTCTCCTTCCCCTCCTCCCTCTCACCTCCCTACTCCCTCTCTCCTCCCTCTCTCCTCCCTCCCTCCTCCCTCTCTCCTCCCTCTCTCCTCCCTCCCTCCTCCCTCTCACCTCCCTCCTCCCTCTCTCCTCCCTCTCTCCTCCCTCCCTCCTCCCTCTCTCCTTCCCCTCCTCCCTCTCACCTCCCTCCTCCCTCTCTCCTCCCTCTCTCCTCCCTCCCTCCTCCCTCTCTCCTCCCTCTCTCCCTCCCTCCCTCCTCCCTCTCACCTCTCTCCTCCCTCCCTCCTCCCTCTCTCCTCCCTCCTCCCTCTCTCCTCCCTCTCTCCTCCCTCTCTCCTCCCTCTCTCCTCCCTCCCTCCTCCCTCTCTCCTTCCCCTCCTCCCTCTCTCCCTCCCTCCCTCTCTCCTCCCTCCCTCCTCCCTCTCTCCTCCCTCCCTCTCTCCTCCCTCCTCCTCCTCCCTCTCACCTCCCTCCTCCCTCCCTCCCCCCTCTCTCATCTCTCTCTGTCTCTCTTTCCCCTCCTCCCTCTTTCCTTCCCCTCCTCCCTCTCTCCTCCGTCTCTCCTCCCTCCCTCCTCCCTCTCTCCTCCCTCTCTCCTCCCTCCCTCCTCCCTCTATCCTCCCTCTCTCCCTCCCTCCCTCCTCCCTCTCACCTCCCTCCTCCCTCTCTCCTCCCTCCCTCCTCCCTCTCTCCTCCCTCCCTCTCTCCCTCCCTCCCTCCTCCCTCTCACCTCCCTCCTCCCTCTCTCCTCCCTCCCTCCCCCCTCTCTCCTCTCTCTCTGCTCTCTCTTTCCCTTCCTCCCTCTCTCCTTCCCCTCCTCCTCCCTCTCTCCCTCCCTCAGTCTCTCCTCCCTCCCTCCTCCCTCTCTCCTCCCTCTCTCCTCCTCCCTCCCTCCCTCCCTCCTCCCTCTCACCTCCCTCCTCCCTCTCTCCTCCCTCCCCCCTCTCTCCTCTCTCTCTGCTCTCTCCTTCCTCTCCCTCCCTCCCTCCTCCCTCTCTCCATCCCTCCCTCTAGTCCCTCCCTCTCTCCCTCCCTCCCTCCTCCCTCCCTCCTCCCTCTCTCCCTCCCTCTCTCCTCCCTCTCTCCTCCCTCTCTCCCTCCCTCCCTCCCTCCCTCCCTCCCTCCCTCCCTCCCTCCTCCCTCTCTCCTCCCTCTCTCCTAGGATCCCTCCCTCCCTCCCTCCTCCCTCCCTCCTCCCTCTCTCCGTCCCTCTCTCCTCCCTCCCTCCCTCCCTCCCTCCCTCCCTCCCTCCTCCCTCTAGTAGGTCCCTCTCTCCTCCCTCTCTCCTCTCTCTCTCCTCCCTCTCTCCCTCCCTCCCTCCTCCCTCTCTCCTCCCTCTCTCCTCTCTCTCTCCTCCCTCTCTCCTCCCTCCCTCCTCCCTCCCTCCTCCCTCCCTCCTCCCTCTCTCCTCCCTCCCTCCTCCCTCTCTCCTCCCTCTCTCCTCTCTCTCTCCTATAGTCTCTCTCTCCTCCCTCTCTCCTCCCTCTCTCCTCCCTCTCTCCTCCCTCCCTCCTCCCTCCCTCCTCTCTCTCTCCTCCCTCTCTCCTCCCTCTCTCCTCCCTCTCTCCTCCCTCCCTCCTCCCTCCCTCCTCCTCCCTCCCTCCTCCCTCTCTCCTCCCTCTCTCCTCCCTCTCTCCTCTCTCTCTCCTCCCTCTCTCCCTCCCTCCTCCCTCTCTCCTCCCTCTCTCCTCTCTCTCTCCTCCCTCTCTCCTCCCTCCCTCCCTCCCTCCCTCCCTCCTCCCTCTCTCCTCCCTCCCTCCTCCCTCTCTCCTCCCTCTCTCCTCTCTCTCTCCTCCCTCTCTCCCTCCCTCTCTCCTCCCTCTCTCCTCCCTCTCTCCTCCCTCCCTCCTCCCTCCCTCCTCTCTCTCTCCTCCCTCTCTCCTCCCTCTCTCCTCCCTCTCTCCTCCCTCCCTCCTCCCTCTCTCCTCCCTCTCTCCTTCCCCTCCTCCCTCCCTCCTCCCTCCCTCCTGCCTCTCTCCTCCCTCTCTCCTCCCTCTCTCCTCCCTCTCTCCTCCCTCCCTCCTCCCTCTCTCCTCCCTCTCTCCTCCCTCTCTCCTCTCTCTCTCTCCTCCCTCTCTCCTCCCTCTCTCCTCCCTCCCTCCTCCCTCTCTCCTCCCTCTCTCCTCCCTCTCTCCTCCCTCCCTCCTCCCTCTCTCCTCCCTCCCTCCTCCCTCTCTCCTCCCTCTCTCCTCCCTCCCTCCTCCCTCTCTCCTCCCTCTCTCCTTCCCCTCCTCCCTCTCTCCCTCCCTCTCTCCTCCCTCTCTCCTCCCTCTCTCCTCCCTCCCTCCCTCCTCTCTCTCCTCCCTCCCTCCTCCCTCTCTCCTCCCTCTCTCCTCTCTCCCTCCTCCCTCCCTCCTCCCTCTCTCCTCCCTCTCTCCTCCCTCTCTCCTCTCTCTCTCTCCCTCCCTCTCTCCCTCTCTCCTCTCTCTCTCCTCCCTCTCTCCTCTCTCTCTCCTCTCTCTTTCCGCAGCTCTCTATCTCCAGCAGCAGGAAGGCAGAGCTGCAGTTAGCGGTGTTTGACCAACAGGGGGTGCAGTTTGACAACTTCAGCTCCTGCTCACTGGAGTGGATCTCCTCCAACCCCTCGCTTCTGTCCCTGTCCTCACACACAACCAGCGGTCAGCCTATACTCTGTGTGTGTGTGTGTGTGTGTGTTATCCACGTTTCATTACTCTTCAAACTGTGCAGTCGGTCTGTAGAACAAACTGTAAACACAGGGGAGTGTGGGTGTGAATGTGACTGGTGTGACCTGGGGCTAGTGGGGTCACCACCTGGGGCTAGTGGGGTCACCACCTGGGGCTAGTGGGGTCACAAAGGAGTTCATGTATCCAGGATATAAATGAAATAAAGAGTAAAAATTTAGTAGAAATTATATTCTAACCCTCCCAGGAGAAGGTAATTAGATAACCTGACCTTCATCATGATCAGTAGTGATGAGTGAAAGGTGTGGGGTGTTTCAGTAGTGGAAGGTGTGGGGTGTTTCAGTAGTGAAAGGTGTGGGGTGTTTCAGTAGTGAAAGGTGTGGGGTGTTTCAGTAGTGAAAGGTGTGGGGTGTTTCAGTAGTGAAAGGTGTGGGGTGTTTCAGTAGTGAAAGGTGTGGGGTGTTTCAGTAGTGAAAGGTGTGGGGTGTTTCAGTAGTGAAAGGTGTGGGGTGTTTCAGTAGTGAAAGGTGTGGGGTGTTTCAGTAGTGAAAGGTGTGGGGTGTTTCAGTAGTGAAAGGTGTGGGGTGTTTCAGTAGTGAAAGGTGTGGGGTGTTTCAGTAGTGAAAGGTGTGGGGTGTTTCAGTAGTGAAAGGTGTGGGGTGTTTCAGTAGCGAAAGGTGTGGGGTGTTTCAGTAGCGAAAGGTGTGGGGTGTTTCAGTAGCGAAAGGTGTGGGGTGTTTCAGTAGCGAAAGATGTGGGGTGTTTCAGTAGCGAAAGGTGTGGGGTGTTTCAGTAGTGAAAGGTGTGGGGTGTTTCAGTAGTGAAAGGTGTGGGGTGTTTCAGTAGTGAAAGATGTGGGGTGTTTCAGTAGTGAAAGGTGTGGGGTGTTTCAGTAGTGAAAGGTGTGGGGTGTTTCAGTAGTGAAAGGTGTGGGGTGTTTCAGTAGTGAAAGGTGTGGGGTGTTTCAGTAGCGAAAGGTGTGGGGTGTTTCAGTAGCGAAAGGTGTGGGGTGTTTCAGTAGCGAAAGGTGTGGGGTGTTTCAGTAGCGAAAGGTGTGGGGTGTTTCAGTAGTGAAAGATGTGGGGTTTTCTGTGCGTCAGGTCGCCAGGGGCTCGTCCCTCACGGACACACGGGGACAGCGACCGTAGCAGTGGCCCTCACACCTGCTCAGGTACGCACGTGTCACGCTGTCTGTCACGCTGTCTGTCACGCTGTCTGTCACGCTGTCTGTGTGTGTATGGTGTCTGTATGGTGTGTGTGTGTGTGTGTGTACTGACCCTGTGTCCTGCAGGTGATGTGGTCCTCTCCTCTGGTGCGGTCGGTGCGTCTCAGACTGGTGGAGGACCTGAGGTGGAGCACAAGAGCTGTGACCTTATACAACCATCCTGACGTCACCGTGAGAACCACACACACGCACATCTCATCCGGTTATGGGAAACACTAACTAAATGTATGGATGTACTCTCTCTGTTTCTCTCCCTCTCTCTGTTTACCTCCGCCTCACTCTCTGTGTCTCTCTCCAGGAGAACCTGACAGTGGTTCAGGGTTCAGGATACTTCCTGGTTCGACTGCAGGATAGAAAGCTGGCAAACATCACCTACGTGGAGCACAGCAACATCATACAGGTGGCAAACACACACACCCTGACCCAAACACACACACACACAATCCTGACTCACTGACGTGTGTGTGTTGTTCCTCAGGTCTCTCCTCTTCAAGCTGGCCTCTCCTCCCTCCTGGCCTACGACCTCTGTGTGACCTCACCTGACCCCGCCGTGACCTCCCTCGCCGTCTCTGACATCAGAGACTTCCAGATCGACTTTGTTGACATTGTGAGTGTGCCCTCCTTAAACCAGCACCCATATGCAACTGCCAAAATGCCTTGACCATGTGTGTGCCTCTGCCTGTGTGTGTGTGTGTGTGTGTGTTTGTGTGCCTCTGTCTGTGTGTGTGTGTGTGTGTGTGTGTGTGTCAGGTGGAGATAGGGCACAGTGCCCTGGTACGAGTGCGTGTTCTAGACTCTAACCAACAGCCCTTCCTGTATCGCTACCTTCCCATGATGCACCTCAGACTAACTCCTTCCTCCTCCATCGTCACAGTGGAGTAAGTGTCTCTGAGTGTGTTTGTGCATGTGTGTGTGTGTGTGTTCATTACATTAACCATTTGAGTTTGGTTAAAAGGACATTTAGGGACAGTTCCAGTCATGTTTTATGTTAATATGCTGCTAAATGTGTGTGTGTGTGTGTGTGTGTGTGTGTGTGTGTGTGTGTGTGTGTGTGTGTGTGTGTGTAGACCTGCAGGTCCGCTGGACAGTGTGTCTGTGGGGTTCCGTGTCCTGGGCGTGGCCGTGGGCGTGGCCAGCCTGCACCTGTCTGCAGTAGACAGCGGTGGGCGTGTCCGTAGGTCGTCACACAGACAGCTGCAGGTGTACCCCCCCTTCACCCTACAGCCCCCCAGCCTGGTGTTGGGGACGGGCAGCGTACGGCAGGTACACACACACACACACAGAGACACAGACACACACACACACACAGAGATACACACACAGAGATACAGAGATACACACAGGTACTCACACACACACACACACACAGACACACAGATAGACACACACACACAGATAGAGCTGGTATATCTGGTATAAACCTGGTTATCAAAGGGTTGCATGTAAGGACACACTCACCTGCTGTCCTCCATCCCTGTGTTACCAGGTGAAGTGGGAGGGGGGGCCTCATCCCCAGTCCAGTGTGGGGTTTTCTGTGAGTGACAGCCGCATCGCCATAGTGACAGATACGGGATTGGTGCGTGGAATGGCGGTGGGTGTGGTCAAACTCCGAGGGGCGTTACAGACTGTCTCCCAGGACACTGGAGCACTGCTGACCTTCGCACAGGTACACACACAAAGTTTGTAAAAAAAAGTTAAGTAAACTTGGTTTGAAAGGTTGAAAAAATATTTCTTGGGGGAAAAGGTTTGGAAAGGTTGATTTTTTGAGAAAAAGTTTCTATCACGCACAACAAATGTAAGCTAGTATTACAAAGCTACCATGGAGCAAGGCCGAAGGCAACAAGAACATTATAAGGGATTTTTGAAGTGATGATGTGAGGTCCAACAGGTAATAGGAAAGGCTACATTTTACTTAAGTACATGTCAGAGCCCGCAATTCTTTACTTAAACTTGAGTGAAAAAGCGCAGTCAGTACTTTACCTTTTAAACATGATTATCTGTACTTGTACCTGAGTGAAGGATGTGTGGACTGTACCATCTCTGGGGGGTTGATGTGTGGACTGTACCATCTCTGGGGGTTGATGTGTGGACTGTACCATCTCTGGTCAGGATGAGGTGGAGGTGGAGGTGTTTAACCTCACAGGGGTCAGAATCCAGGCGCCTCTCGTCAGACTGTCTGTAGGAACGGAGGTAGGAGACACAGACACACAGACAGACACACACACAGACCTTCTCCTCTATCGCCTCTGTTGTTCACTATTTATTTGGGCATTTCGTTTGTGTGTGTGTGTCCAGATCCCAGTGTATGTGATGGGCAGTGACAGCAGTCAGACCCCTTTGGCTCTGGGAAGTGGACTGCTGTTCCACTGGAGCCTGGGGAAACTGGGAGTACTGGAGATACAAGCTAGACACACACAGGTGAGACACACACAGGTGAGACACACACAGGAGAGACAGACACAGGAGAGACACACACAGGTGAGACAGACACAGGTGAGACAGACACAGGAGAGACACACACAGGTGAGAGACACACAGGTGAGACAGACACAGGAGAGACACACACAGGTGAGAGACACACAGGTGAGACAGACACACGTGAGACAGACACAGGTGAGACACACACAGGTGAGACACACACAGGTGAGACACACACAGGTGAGACAGACACAGGAGAGACAGACACACGTGAGACAGACACAGGTGAGACACACACAGGTGAGACACACACACACTCAGAGACCCAGCTTAGCTGCTTCACTCCACAATGTCTCTCTTGTTTGTTAGGGTTGTGGAAGTGTGTTTGAGATGTGGGTGTGTGTGTTGCAGGCAGGTGTGACGGTGTCCGCTGCTCATGGTTTCTCTGTGTTGGTGAGGGCGTGTGCAGCAGGCAGAACCAGCCTGAGAGTGACAGTTCAACTGGCCAATCACACCACAGACAGCCCCCAGCAGCTGACAGATGAGATACACATACTGGTAGAAACAACACTGAGCCTTACTGACTTAAGATACATCACATGGCCTCTGTGGTGACTCTCTCTCTCTCTGTCTGTGTCTGTCTCTCTCTCTCTCTCTCTCTGGACATCACATGACCTCTGTGGTGACTCTCTCTCTCTCTGTCTGTGTCTGTCTCTCTCTCTCTCTCTCTCTGGACATCACATGACCTCTGTGGTGACTCTCTCTCTCTCTCTGTCTGTGTCTGTCTCTCTCTCTCCGTATCTCTCTCTCTCTGTCTGTTTCTGTCTCTCTCTCTCTCTCTCTCTGGAAAACACATGACCTCTGTGGTGACTCTCTGTACCTGTCTCTCTCTCTCTCTCTGGACATCACATGACCTCTGTGATGACTCTCTCTCTCTCTCTCTCTGGACATCACATGACCTCTGTGATGACTCTCTCTGTCTGTGCCTGTGTCAGGTGTTCCAGGAGATGCAGTTAACGGTTGGCACCTCCAGATCAATCCTCATGTCCCCTAACTCTCACTACGCTTTACAAAGCAACAAGTCAGTGTTTGACGCGTCATTTACTCTCATATTTATTGTACGTTTGTTTTGGGATGCTAATATTGTGTGTGTGTGTGCTTCAGAGACACCATCTGCCCTGTACGCTACGCCCTGTGTCAGTGTGTGAAAGGGGAGGGGCTTGTTACCGTGGACGACCAAGGTGTTCTCAGGGCGGGGCCGGACACAGGAGCGGCCCTGTTGGAGGTTGTTGCTATGGAGACGTGTGGCCTCAACCAGACCATGTTCATCAGTGTCCGGGTTAGTGTGGAGTGTGCGTGTGTGTGTGTGTGTGTGGTCTCTATACATGCATTCGTGTATGTGCTTGTGTGTAGTCAGGTTTGTGTGTGTTGCCTGTTGGTGATGAGGCGTGTGTGTGTGTGTTGCAGGTGTCTCCAGTGTGGTTCATACGTCTCTTCACCGTGTCCTCCCTGTATGGTGTGGGCCGGGCCAGCAGCGTGGGCGGGGCCAGCAGCGTGGGCGGGGCCAGCTTTCCTGCCTTTCCCCTGGGGTGGAGCTTCACTGTCAGGGCCCACTACTACGACCACCTGGGACAGCAGTTCCACGCACACAACACACACACACACCTCCTCACCAGCAGGTAACACACACACACACCTCCTCACCAGCAGGTAACACACACACACACCTCCTCACCAGCAGGTAACACACACACACACCTCCTCACCAGCAGGTAACACACACACACACCTCCTCACCAGCAGGTAACACACACACACACCTCCTCACCAGCAGGTAACACACACACACCTCCTCACCAGCAGGTAACACACACACCTCCTCACCAGCAGGTAACACACACACACCTCCTCACCAGCAGGTAACACACACACACCTCCTCACCAGCAGGTAACACACACACACACACCTCCTCACCAGCAGGTAACACACACACACACACCTCCTCACCAGCAGGTAACACACACACACACCTCCTCACCAGCAGGTAACACACACACACACCTCCTCACCAGCAAGTAACACACACACACACCTCCTCACCAGCAGGTAACACAGTCCCAGACACTCCTCCAGCATGTTGGTAGTGTAAGCTGTATTGTCAGGTGTCCTGCCCTCCTCAGGGACGACCTGCTCCAGGTGACTCCAGGCTGTGACAGTCACTCGTTTGTGGTTCAGACGGTGTCGGAGGGTGTGACAGTGTTGGGGGTGAGGGGGGACTCTACCAACCCCTCCCTCAGTGACTACACCCCCTTGGCCGTGCTCCTGGCCATCTCTGCCCCCCCGCACACCCTCACACCTGGAGACACACTCTGCTTCAGCACCGCCCTCACAGGAGAGCACGGTAGCACATACACACACACGTACACACACATACATACACACACATACATACACACACATGTACACACATGCACAGCACTAAGCACTCTGTTCCTCCCTCCCCCCCTCCCTCCCTCCCTCCCTCCCTCCCCCCTCCCTCTCGTCCAGGCCAGCCTGGTCAGTGGTACGTGTCATCTGATCAGGTGCTGCAGATAGACCCAGGAACAGGGGCTGCGCTGGCAAAGCATTCTGGAACAGTGGTTGTGTTCTACAAAGTGGAGGGAGGACAGAAGGCCCTGAGAGAGGTAGGTAGGGAGGGGGGGGGGGGGGAGGGAGGGAGGGAGGGAGGGACACTGTGACACAGTGTCCAGGTCATGATGGTGTTTGACCAGGTGACAGTGGAGTCCCCTGCCGCCCCGTCCCTCTCTCCTCCTGGGGATGTCTTCCTGACCAACTGGCCCAAGGCTCCAGACTACAGGGTCCCTGTGGACCTGCACACCAGCCCGGCCAACACTGGTCAGACACACCCCCAACACAGCAGCGCATCTACAGCTGGTGGTGATCTACGTGTTACAGGGAATATGTCCACTTTTACTCCCTCTCTCTGTCTCCCTTTCGCTCTTCTCTCCCTCTCTCCCTCTCTCTCTCAGCCCAGTGCACTCTGTCCCAGAGAGAGGCCATCGAGAAGAGCCTTCATCCAGAGGAGGAGTTACAGTGTGTTCTGCACTTCATCGCCCCCTACCTCCTGCTCAGCACATTACAGGCTGTATTCAACACCTCGCCACACTACGACCACGACACTGGTGAAGAGACAACTGTACTGAAGCATCCTCCCCTCCTCCCCGTATAAACGAGTCACTGATGAATGAAGATGCACTCTCTCTCTCCCCCTCCTCTTCCTCCCTCCTCTCTCCCCTCCTCTCCTGTCCAGGTGCCTACAGCTGCAGGGTCTCTGTGTCCCCCCAGACCCCTCCTGTCCTCCTCCTCCTCTCCTCCCTCTCCTTCTCCATCTCTCTGTCTGCCTCCCTGCGGAGCCAGCCTCCTCTCCCTCTCCTCTCTGGACGCCCGGTGCAGCTGCCCTACCTGCCGGCGTTCCACTGCCCCGTGACGACCCTCTCCCTGTCCAGCCAGCAGCCTGCAGAGCTGGCTGTCCTGGGCACCAAGGACATGCTGTCTGCTCTCAGGGTGGGTGCACACACACACACACACTCACCCTTGTATGCTCTTACCCTGGCCTAGGCTTTGGGACAATATAAGCTTGTTAATAACTAAAAGACAAAAGCTTAACAGTAATGAAAGCAGATGTGTTGTATTGTTAGTGTGTGTTTCTGTGTTCAGTTTCACAGTGAAAGTCCCTTCTTACTGCTGTCTGAGCCTAGCCAATCAGAACAAGACGGCACCCTCCTTGTGCTGTCCATCGATCCCTCCACTTCCTGGATGGAGGGGCAGGGTCTGCCCCGCCCCGTCAACGTCACCGTCTACAACCGCCTGACTCCACAGACACACGTCGTCACGGTGACCTTTGTCACGGACAACCGTGTGGAGAAAGGTGAGAGGGGCCCAGAGCAGAGTGACGGAACACAGATGAGCCCTGCAGACATCTCATGTGTGTGTGTGTTGGTGTGTGTGTGTGTGTTGGTGTGTGTGTCACCAGGAGAAACTGATTTGATCCGTCTGGAGTCAGGTCCCCTTCTCCAGCTCGTGGATTTCCAGCTCATCTTGACGTTTGCCGTGTTTGCGGTTTTGGTCACCACTGCTGCCTTGTTCATAGGTACA
This sequence comes from Hypomesus nipponensis, assembly GCF_054491055.1. NCBI lineage: Eukaryota > Metazoa > Chordata > Actinopteri > Osmeriformes > Osmeridae > Hypomesus > Hypomesus nipponensis. Next base: position 22,088,307 of record NC_140362.1, on the reverse strand, counting down.
GATTCACCCCCCAGTACCAGGACTTCTGACCACATGACTAATCAACTTAAGCTCTTATTTAGTGTGTTAAGTTACAATCTGGGTGGTTCTTTCTAATCAGGGATAGACAGATGGCTGCCCAAGTCAGTGGTGAGGCCTACTCCACTGAGGTGTGATTAAGTCCCTCTCTCTCCCTCTCTCGCTCCGTGTTAGTGTACAGCTCCATCCTGTCACGCCTACATACGTGCCCTGTGGTCTACATGCCCAGCAGCCCTCCGGACACCTCAGGTACGTCTTAGCCAACACCTCGTCTCCTCTTCACCGATGGCTGAGTGGTTAGGGAATCAGGCTATTAATCAGAAGGTTGCTGGTTCGATTCCCAGCCGTGCCAAATGACGTGTCCTTGGGCAAGACACTTAATGTCCCTGTCCTCACTGTAAGTCTCTGGATAAGAGCGTCTGCTAAATGACTGCATGTGACGTGTCAGCAGCGGCTCCCAGCAGGCAGGCGGGGTGCTTCTCTCCCTGGATCAGGATGTCGTCAGCAGGCGCTGACAGGGACGTGCGCAGGCGCCACTGGCTCTGGAGCAGCAGATGAGCCGCGTCAGGAGCAGGCTGTCAGGAAGCACACACAGCCTTCTACCTGGATTAAACATGTCTACATCAGCACTCCAACACTGTCTAGATTCACATGTCAGCATACATACACCTCAAAGCCAAATAATTGTCTAGGCCTTTATCTGATTAAGTCTCCAGAGTCCAGAGTCCGTCCCGCCCCCCCCCCCCCCCCGGTGATAGACCCGTTTCCATGCCGACTATCGGCCTGACCAGTCCCACCCTCAGAGCTCAGCTCATATCTGGACCACCAACACGCTATTGATCAGTGATCAGATATACCTGGTCTCAGCCACTGTCAGACGCTCAGGATAGACAGAATCACACAGACACAGAATTCTTTAACGAAAAGAAACTAAACTTTTTTTAATAAGAGAGAAGGACAGGTGGAGGAGAGCTGCAGTGTCGTCTCACATGGCCAGGGACATCTGTGTTCACACACACTCCGTTTCCCTTCCTTCAGTTTCCAGAACATCATTTCAGCCCATTTTCCTCTTCCTCGTCACTTGGCAGAGTCACTTGAAACCCATCATCCAATCCTGTGTCTCCTCCCCCTAGGTGGGGTTCATCAGTCTGGATTAGTGTTGTTTTCTCCTGAAGGAACACCCTGTTGGGATAAGAAGAGGATGAGGTGGGTCTGAAGCATAGGATCATCTCCAATTTAAGTATTCATTTTAAGTGCGACCAGATCAAACAAGGTACAGAGTGTTGTATGAGGAGAAAGACTGGATTAGAACTGGGCCAGACTTCTTGTGGCTTATTGAATGAGAAACACAGGGGCAAGTCAGGGTTAACACAAGGTTTTAAACTTGATTATCTTAGTAAACTTGACTAAGAGAACTAGAGGTATACAAGACTAGTACATCATTGCCACTACAGCAACTTGTCCTCACCAATCTGCCTATGCCAAAAGTAGCCCGCATAGGACCCAAGCGTGTTGTTGCTTGTAGCAACCCCGGTGAGGACCCGTGTTACCATGACACCGGGAATGCTAGGTAAACCATGAACCATAAGAAGCTCCCCTGGCTCGTTAAGGAGCCCCAGTAGCAGAGAGGAACCTGGGGCCAGCCAGCAACCAGTTAAAGATCACATGGATCTGCTCATGGCTGTTCTTGTAGTTTGTCTCGTCAAAAGGAACCACTGAACCATCCCTTTCTAAGACAACTACAAGGTTACTGTATGCCTTAGTTGACACCTCATTCACTAAGAGAGAAATGAACAGGCAACACATAAAGGCAAGAACTTGTCAAGTTCAGACAGGGAACTGTTGAAAACGGTGATGGTGTGCGTGTGTGGTGGTGTGATGGTGTGTGTGTGTGATGGTGTGTGTGTGTGATGGTGTGTGTGTGTGATGGTGTGTGTGTGTGATGGTGTGTGTGTGTGATGGTGTGTGTGTGTGATGGTGTGTGTGTGTGTGTGTGTGATGGTGTGTGTGTGTGTGGTGGTGTGTGTGTGTGTGGTGGTGTGTGTGTGTGTGATGGTGTGCGTGTGTGGTGGTGTGTGTGTGTGTGATGGTGTGTGTGATGGGGTGTGTGTGTGTGTGTGTGTGTGATGGTGTGTGTGTGTGTGTGTGTGGTGGTGGTGAGGAGCGTGAAGGAGGCCGGTACCTTCTGTGAGTCGTGCCTTCCCTCCGGTAGGCTGGCAGAGCACTGTGGAGCAGCCCACACACAGCACCACTGTCTGGGCATGGCTGAACACCGTGGTGATCTTATAGCATCCTGTTAAAACACACCAAAGTCAGGAGGGGCACACTTAAAATCATTAAGTAATACGAGTAGAATCATTCTATTCAGATGTTGAAATTCCCACTCAACGTGTCCTACTCCCAATTTAAAAGAATTCATGCGATTTCAAAGTTAGTGTTCTTACAGTTGGCCTTGTCAAAAGGAATCACTATTAACACCTTTCAAAAGACAACTAGAAGGTTACTGTATGCCTTAGTTGACACCCCATTCACTAAGAGATAAATGAACGGGCAACACATAAAGGCAAAATGTAAACTACATACAGCCCTACCTACGTCATTATTTAGACATAATAGCGACGTTGGTCTGGTAGATAGGGGATACATATTGGAGCCCAAAGTGATTTAGCAGGCAAGACCATATCAAAACTTCCCACAGTCCAGAGAAACTTACCGGGACATTTTACATCCATAAAATATGAGTTGGGAGACTGTACGAGGCGCTTCTTCTTGTGACTTCTCTTCTCCTCTTCGGTGGATGGGTGCAACAAATCCTTAGCGAGCTGCAAAAGACAAACGTAAATTGATTCCGTGTAGTAAGGCACGTAATATAATTTATAACATTTCCCCCATTCGATTGAAATTTATAATTCTAAAGGGTTGACAATCGAGGTGTTAATGTATATTCTTTTTGGGAGTTTTCCCCCTTCGCTTTTCCACAGCCACGCTTTGTTTTGCATGTGGAGTAGGCCGCCATTATATCTGCTCACCACGCGCTTTGCACATTTTAAGATGTATGTACAGATTTACCAAACCAATCAAGACAAAAGTGGGTTCCGCTTTAGACGATACATTATCCCATCGAAATACAAGTTCGTATTTCCCTCAAACCGTTTCCCATGCTAACGAATTGTCTCTATATAACGTGTGCGTACTTACAGGCATCTTAGCAACTTTGTAGCCGTAGCCGAAAAGAGCGATAAACCGGAAATACTTTTCTGATGAGTGGGGCTAACATGCAGGGGCCGGAAGTAGATTTCGAAGTAACACGCTGTAGTTAAAGACACAGAATGTACATGAAGATTCATATTTGACTAGAACATTTTCTATTCTTAAAAATATTTTGCCAGTTTAATTTATTGTCTAATGAATAAAATATTGGGGAAGGCCTGTTTGTCATTTGAAGTTATTGAGGGAAGTCAGCTGAAGACTCCAGACCAGAGTTGTGCTAAAAAAAATTGCATACAACTAGGCTAACTCGATCCATGTTTGCCTTCAATAACTTTTTCCTATCTCCTTTTTGCGGTTGAGTTTTTTTAAATTACAGTTGAGCGCCATCTGCTGTTCAAAAGGGGCATTAGCTGACATAAATCACTGGTCTGATGGGCACGCTCTCTCCCGGATGAACACTCCCTCACTCCCTCTCTACGTATGCCATTCTCCTACGGGAACTTGGTCGAGAGAAAGTTAAGGGCGAAAAAAATGTAATCCTGTCTGTGGACAGTGTAATGGATTTATGCTGATCGGCCTTCAAAAACAACTCCGACATTTGGTTAAAGCTAGGGATCACTAGGGCTACGTCATTTTGTTGTTGTGGAGTTGAAAAGTTTAATTAAACAAAAAAAAAAGAAGCATTTGGGGTTTGGAATTTACCGGTGACAGTTTCAAGGGAGAAAAACGAAAACAAGAGGTTCTAATGCTAAACTATGACAAATCAGTGTTGGATCTGACCTGACTGTGGAATTTACCGCTTTAAATGAGACCAGCATCATTTATAAAATCATTTTTTTATTAGAATTTCAATTTTTACACTGTTTTACACGGTTTTCAAATTGAGTAATACGTTATGGCGAAGAAGTACGACTTCCTTTTCAAATTACTACTCATTGGGGATAGTGGAGTGGGGAAAACATGCCTTATCATCCGATTTGCGGAGGACAACTTCAACTCCACGTACATATCCACGATTGGTATGTAGTTAAAAACACTGTAACAACATTGTCCGATGTAGAAGGGGTGTAAATAAGGGGTTACACATTCCTTTGGCTTCGACTGGTTATTTATTGGTCAACAGAGCACCATGTTTGTTGTAGTGTTATTTATGGAAAATGTGTGAATATACCATTTTCAGCATGAAACTACCACGGAGACATGTTACTAGGCTGCAACAGGCAACAGCCCTTGTACTTGATTTCATGCCTGTACTAGTTTCCTTCCAGCTTTCTTGTCTCTGTCATTCCCCTGTGACACTCATCCTGTTTAGTACAGAAGTCTATCTTCTTATTCAGTCGTTACTCTTCAGTGTGTAGCGCTGGGTTGTGTCTGTGTGTTTGTTTCTTCAGCCCCTATCCCCTCTCCCATCTTCCCTCCCCACTCCTCTCTCTGGCTTCACCCAGAAGTTCCTCCTACCCATTCTGCCCTCTATCTCTGCTAACATCTTTACATTCCCAGAAGAATGGCAGGCCTCGCCTGGCATGCACAGTTTAAGAAGACGCCCCCCCACACCCACACACACACACCCACACCCACACACACACCCACACACACACACACACACACACACACACCCACACCCACACACAGGAAAGCTGGGGAAAAAAGACAAATGATGGATGTATTTGGGTCCATGTGACGTGTTTGTCTTTGTATGACAATTTAGGTGAATTATAATTATTCTGAATCTATGTATGAGCCATTTCCCTTTTGTGTGTGTCTGTGTGTCTGTGTGAGTGTGAGTGTGTCTATGTGTGTGTGTGAGTGTGAGTGTGTCTATGTGTCTGTGTGAGTGTGAGTGTGTCTATGTGTGTGTGTGAGTGTGAGTGTGTCTATGTGTGTGTGTGAGTGTGAGTGTGTCTATGTGTGTGTGTGAGTGTGTATGTGTGTGTGTGAGTGTGAGTGTGTCTATGTGTGTGTGTGTCTATGTGTGAGTGTGAGTGTGTCTATGTGTGTGTGTGTGTCTATGTGTGAGTGTGTCTATGTGTGTGTGTGTCTATGTGTGAGTGTGTCTATGTGTGTGTGTGTCTATGTGTGAGTGTGTCTATGTGTGTGTGTGTCTATGTGTGTGTGTGTCTATGTGTGTGTGTGTCTAGACGTTCCCTCCCTCTGTTTGACACATCCTCCTCTTCTCTGTAGGCATCGACTTCAAAGTGAAGACTATCGACGTTGAAGGGAAGAAAGTGAAGCTCCAGGTCTGGTAAGAGAACTGAGAAAGAGGAAGAAGAGCTTATGGCCAGGTGGTGACAAAGTCATAAACAAACAGTTCATTCTAGTCTGAGGTGGTTCTGCGTGTCTTCTGCTTCTTCAGAGAATAACAGAACCTCTCTCTCTTCACCTAAACAAACCTCCATGCCAGGGTATACTGTCCAAACGTCCAACAACCGCTTCCAGTACACAGTCATTATAGAGAATGACTATTCTATGACTATTATTGTCATATGTCAATAAGTCTGTTGTGCTCCGTAGATCTAACACCACAATACTCGCAAACTATATGTGTTTGCTTATTTTATTTCCAACTGCCTAACATCGACATCCATGGTATTTTCCCTCTCGTGTAGTGCTAAACATCTTAGGAATGTTTTGTGTGTGTGTTGTGCAGGGATACTGCTGGTCAGGAGAGGTTTAAGACCATAACCACAGCATACTACCGAGGAGCCATGGTGAACAGACACACTCACACTACAGAGTTTACGTTGAGATCTGTCACCAATGAGCTGGATGGATGTTGAAACAGTGCTCTCCCACACTAACCTCCTCCACTTCCTCTCTGCCAGGGAATCATCCTTGTTTATGACATCACAGACGAGAAGTCTTATGAGAACATTCAGAACTGGATGAAAAGCATCAAAGAGGTGAGGTGTTTGTGAAGACAAGAAGGGCTATATGATGCCCAACAGGAAGTCAAACGCTTTGTTACCCCAATATTTTAACATATACAGTTGCTTCTAACATCAACATTATTTTGATTGGCTTTTGTGTAAGATATGTTTTACTATCATTTCTAAGTCTAAATTGGGTTTAACGTTGTTAACATAAGATTTAACAAGGAGACACAGACACATACAGTCACCTCCACAGAAAAATTACTTGGTTCAAAGTTCTGTTTTTTTGAATGAGGTCTTTTCTCTGTGGTTGTCTGATCTGAAGTTCAAGACCAGTGTTTTAATCTGAACAACAGAAACCTATTCAGACAGAAACACTGTTGTAACACATGCATCCATGCACATTATCAAGTATTCAGACATGAGTGATTAACACAAGCCCTTCTCTCCCAGAATGCATCAGCAGGGGTCAGTCGGATGTTGCTAGGCAACAAGTGTGACATTGAGGCCAAGAGGAAGGTATCCAAGGAAACAGGGGAAAAGGTTAGATCTGCAAAACAGGATACTTTATTTACATCAATAATTATATAATTTGTGATTAATTCATTAAACACTTAAGAATGTGAGAAAAATTAGATTGTTCTTGGTTAAGAGACACAGACTGAGACACAGACTGAGACAGAGTGAGACACAGACTGAGACACAGACTGAGACAGAGTGAGACACAGACTGAGACACAGACTGAGACAGAGTGAGACACAGACTGAGACACAGACTGAGACAGAGTGAGACACAGACTGAGACACAGACTGAGACAGACTGAGACACAGACTGAGACAGACTGAGACACAGACTGAGACACAGACTGAGACACAGACTGAGACAGAGTGAGACACAGACTGAGACAGACTGAGATACAGACTGAGACACAGACTGAGACAGAGTGAGACACAGACTGAGACAGACTGAGATACAGACTGAGACACAGACTGAGACACAGACTGAGACACAGACTAAGACAGACTGACAGCAGCGGTGAAGCCTACAGGACTGTTCTCAGGAGGTGGTGTACATAAACTGATCCTGTTCGTACTCAGGCTTGTGTTCTCTACAAACAGCTGGCAAAGGATCATGGGATCAGGTTCTTTGAGACAAGTGCAAAGTCCAGCATAAATGTTGATGAGGTAAGATAGTGGCTGTCTTGGTATGTACTCAAAGACTGTAGTTGTATGTTGTGGAACTAAGGATGTAAGCAACGATAATCTAATCTATGTTACACATAACCCTAACACATATCACATATCCTAACCCCTGGTGTTTCTCTCTCTCTCTCTCCCTCCCCCCCCCTCTCTCTTTCTCTCTCTCTCACTCTCTCTCTCTCTCTGTCCCTCTCTCCCCCTCTCTCCCCCTCTCTCCCTCTCTCCCTCTTCTCCCTCTCCCTCTCCCTCTCCCTCTCCCTCTCCCTCTCCCTCTCCCTCTCCCTCTCCCTCTCCCTCTCCCTCTCCCTCTCCCTCTCCCTCTCCCTCTCCCTCTCCCTCTCCCTCTCCCTCTCCCTCTCCCTCTCCTTCCCCCCCTCTATCTCTGTCTCTCTCCCTCTCCCCCTCTCTTCCTTCCTCCCTCCCCCTCTCTCCCCCTCTCTCTCCCCAACTGCTTTTCTCTTCTCTATAGTCTTTTATGGCCTTGGCACGGGACATACTACAGAAGTCCAACAAGAAACCGGTGAGTCAGCAAGAATGCTTCTTCATGACTCATTCAAATGACATATTTACCTTTTCACTTACCCTGAAAGCAGTGAACATGGTGGTGATTTTACAGATATGTTTGGTTTAGACTGTGAAGCTGTGTAACACGTAGCAGAACTACAAACCCATGGTGCATGTGTGTGTGTGTGTGTGTCCTAAAGGGGGTCACAGGTCGCGAGGTCAAAATCACCAGCAGCACAGAAAAGAAGTCTTCCAAGTGTGTCCTCCTGTAGGCTGACTCGCCGGCGCTGCTGCTTCGGCACCGTGGGGCCCTGGGACCTGCAAGCCTCTAGCACGCAGAGAAACAGTATTATTGGAAACAAAACGAGGTGCAGTCTGTAGAGTTATCTGTCTCCTGTGGCAGTTTTGAATACAATCAAACAAAAAAACAAAAAAAAGAAGAAAGCAGGGTTTTAAACGGTGTCATATCCACTTCCGTAGTTGCCACCTGTTCAGTGACAGATGTCTGTTTTCCCCCTCAGTGCCATGTCCTTCCATAAAGACGAGAACATGCCACCAAGAAATATTTAAAGAGAACAGTTTCATCACCAACCTTACTTCCAGTAAATAGTTGTTTTATCAGATCTCTCTCAATGGTTTTGTTACCATGGGGATGGATGGGGAACCAGGATACAATGACACTATATCTGAATCACACAGAAATCAAAGGTTTCATAGGTTGTCTCCAACCATTCCATGACAGTAACCTAGCATCACTTCTGTGTTATTTGGGAATGGAACTGCCACATAACAGCTGTGTAGTGTGTGGCTGTGTGGATGAATACAGACTGTTGTGTTGGAACATCCCTCTCACCCCTTCCCAGGGACGGTCAAACGTTGTGGAACGAGTACTCCATGAGGTCAGGAGGAGGGTCAGGGGCGGAGTCGCAAACTTTACACTCCTCTTCATTAGATGTTTTCTAAATTAAACAGAAATATAGATTGAAGGGTTACAATACATGTTATTGTTATAATGCCAGTGTTTGGTTCTCAAAGTGATTTTAGGTTTATCAGAGGTTTCAGTACCTAAGAAAAAGGGTTTGGTAATGAGGTCCTGTTCATAATATCACCTGTAAGACACAGGGATCCATCCAGGATTCAGCAGACTAGCAGATTTCATACAGTGCAGAATCTATAGGCTCAGTTTAGCTTCCACAGATGGTTCACAGACTGGACTATTAACAAGAGTGCCTGTTCACTATTTCCCAGTAGGCTAGCACAGTTAGACAGACATCATTAGGAGAAGGAGGTTTAGGGGATACGTGTGCTGTGTGGGTAAACTGCCAGTGCTCTGGACAGATGGAGTAAGAATGTGCAAGTGAGGGAGAGAGATAAGTGCAGAGGAACAGAGAGAGAGAATGATGGATGAAGTGAGGGAATGAAAGAGAGTAGCTGTTAAGATGTTAATAAATGTTGATCGTACTGAACTGATAGACACACCTTGTATCTGAGACTTTATAGTCCCCCCCCTACTCCCCCTTTCAGAGGACACCATGGGCCCAATAGATCTTCAAATCAATCCTCCTCCACATGAGTTTATCGCTGATCTGTAGTTGTAAAGGCCAAAACACAGCAGCCCCACCCAGCCCGGACATTCTGATACTGATCTGATGCACTGTTAACCCTGAGGACTTAAGCTGACTCATATGGTTTGAGGAAGTGAATCGCCTAGAGCAGTTTCAGTTGAAGAACTTGATCAGTTGAATAAATTACACCTCAGTAAAAAAACTAGAGGAAATTCATTTTATAAAACCATTTTGAGTCTACTTAATTTATCAGGTTTTACAGTATTGTTACAGAGGCTATTAGATTTAGATTATACGATAGAATTTTAGGATCCTGTCTTTACTCAGATTAAAAGATGTCCTTTTTGGGTCGTGGTGTGATTTGCTGAGGAAATTAAAACCCAATGATTTTCAATAACCCAACCTCACCAGATGAATGATTGAAAGGCAACAATCAGGTGCTTCTCGTGTCCAGATGTTACACCATCACTTTTGAGATTTGGTTGCATCCCAATAATACACTGTGGTTTCCTTTGCCTGTTTTTAAACAGGAAGTTTTCTGACAGGAAGTCTTTAAAAAGTCTTGATCCATCCGTCTTTTTAAGAACACCTGTATGGTAAACTGGACGGGGATTTTTATTTTTGGATTATTGAAATGTAACTGACCTGTAAGTTTGTAACTGAACTGTAAGTTTGTAACTGACCTGTAATTTCTCGTGTTTTATTCTGCTTTTACACTTTCTGTCAAGCTTTCCTCGTCTGATCAATTAGGCCTATAAGCACAATGTACGTTTACATGCCTGCTGCTTATTGAATAAAAAACTGTCAAAATATGTAAAGTTTTTAATGATCTGTTTAGTTTGGTGACACTTAAATTGTGTTTCTTTCTATTGTACAACAGAAAGATTTGATAATAGCGTTCCAGTCTGAAGTCATGTTCCTTTCCTGCATTCACAAAGCTATGAGGCTGTTGAGACGGAGAACTGACTTGAGTTCCATGACACTGTTCAGAAAACTACAAACGTAGAAAACTACAACTTCTCGACACGGAAGCAACATTGACTGCTCAGTGTAACTCTATCTGATTGGACAGCTGCGATGGGTCGTGAGGCAGTCGCTATGCAACAAGCCCTCCTGTTCAGCATCAGCACCTGACCGCGCGCTCTGCCGCATCTTCCCGGCGTATCGTGCGTGCCTTGTCATCACATTGATACAGTGTCGGTTTACAAACACGAAGCATTCAATTTTCGTAAAGTCTTATGAACTAGAATAACTGGATCGGAGGACGAGATTTTAATGGATGGATAGAATGATCGCCAGTGTTTGAGACTCTGGGAGTGTTGTTTGATAAGCGGTTCGATACGGGCTCACAGTATGTAATGTGTATGAGTGGCGTGACGTGGGTTTGGATGCAGTGAGGTACATGTCTGGGATACATCCTCACGAGCAGAAGGGAAGGCCCGCGTGACTGCAGGGAAGAGAGAAGTGGGGGTATGCGAGCGCACCGCAAAACTCCCCCGGTGAAGATGAAGGAATGAGGAGGAAGGAGCCTTTTTAAAGCCATATTTAAATATTGACACCAACTGCAAAATGACAAATGTCACGTCATTAGAGGATCATTTCTTTTCGTATCTACTTTCAAAGCGTCCGCCGACACCCCGACACCCTCTTCGTTCTTGAATGGACCGAACCTTTTGCAATCTCAGGATATCTCTTCGGGTCGCAACTTTGTAAGGGCAAATCATTATATTATCAACATACATAGCTTTTATGTTTGTCTCCTGGTCCGTCTGGACACGAAGCACGTGAACCCTGCTGTTTTATCATCTCCGTTAAAGGCGCAATCGACGAAGCATTTCACCGTTGTCTGTAGGGTTTGCGGCCTGCTCGCGACTCCGGTTACCGCAATGCCACGGGCAAGAGGAGTGAGCGGGGGGAGCCAGGAGATGGAGCGAGAGGAGAGGAAAGGAATGTTACATCGTAAAAGCATCCGGTTTTCAGAAAACTAGGTAGAGGAGTTTGACCAGCTCAACGTTTGCCCTAGAAGCCACAACCTCCTGTGGACTGTCAGAAATGGTGGATATTATGTGTCTAATATCGCTCAAGAGGTCATCGGTACGGTTGTCTGTGATTGTGTGAAACAGAGTTTTTCTGCTGACAAATTCCTAGCAAAGCTGGTGCTCCTTGGCCTGGTGTGAACATACAGCATTACACGTTTCAAGAGGACACCTGACTAACACCCCTGGAGACCTCCTCACTCCGCCACCATGCCCTCCCCATCAGACACCAGCAGCCTGGCGTCTGGGTCCCGAGGCTGGTCTGACAGCCGGAGGGGGATGTCGAGGCGGGGGCAGGGGGGCGCTCGCCTGCTGCTCTACCTGGGCCTGTGTCACGTGGGGCTGGGGGCCATGGTCCTAGCCTTCTCCTTCACCAGCATGGCCTTCACCTCCTCCGCTCGCGTCCGCCAGGCCTGCCCCTTCTGGGCCGGATTCTTTGTGAGTTGCAAACACTTTTTAGCTTTTGAAAAGTGATTTGTGGCGGGATGTTTAATCAGTGAGTGTGTGTGTGTGTGTGTGTCCAGGTGGTTGCATCAGGCATTGTGGGGATCATTTCCTGGAGAAGACCACTTACTCTAGTGGTGAGTAGACCATCACGTCTAACTGGAGGTCAAACTTGGTTGTGTTGGTTAATGTTTAATTAAAAGTCTTTATGGTTGTTTGAATATTAAATGTATCTGTTACATATGTACATCTCACTTACAAACAGTTGCAGGTGCATTCACTACTAAGTGTGTGTGTGTGTGTCTCTCCAGGTGTCCTTGTTCATGCTTCTGTCTGCAGTATGTGTGATCCTCAGTCTAGCTGGTTCCATGCTCTCCTGTCAGAACGCACAGATGGTCAAATCCCTGCTCACCTGCCAGGTACCTTGCTGATTGACTGTGTGTGTGTGTGTGTGTGTGTGTGTGTGTGTGTGTGTGTGTGTGTGTGTGTGTGTGTGTGTGTGTGTGTGTGTGTGTGTGTGTGTGTGTGTGTGTGTGTGTGAGTGTGTGTGTGTGTGTGTGTGTGTGTGTGTCTAAACCCGCTCTGTGAGCGTGCACCCACTGTGTGTGTCCTGCAGGTGGAGAACGGCCTGTGTGTGTGCTGCGCCCCGACACACTCCTGCTCCATAACAGAAGAGGACACCCTGGTCCTCTATCTGAGCGCTGACTGCCACTCAGTCAGACACCAGCTCAAGGTGTGTGTGAGTGTGTCTAAGTGTGTGTGTGTTTGTGAGTGTCTGTGTGAATGAGAGTAAGTATGTGTGTCGGTATGTGATTTTCCTACCTATGTGTCACTCAGTTACTCAATATGGTGAATATTGTATATAGATCTTACCGTCTATTCATAAGCTGTCTGTCCAAGCTCCTCTGACTGAGGTGTGACCAGTCGTGTTTGATGTGGGGGTTGTGAGGTCATCATCCAGGGACTGATGTGAGGTCATCATCCAGGGACTGACTAAGTCCTGGTGGTGTGTTCCTCCAGGACCTGCTGTTCAGTGCCTGTGGGCTGAGCATCCTCTCCACCATCATCTGCACACTGTCCACCGTCACATGCAGCATCCACATCTTCTCCCTGGATCTGGTGCATCTGGTGAGGACACACACACACACATGAATACACACACACGCACATGAATACACACACACACACTTTAGTGGTATCCAGATCCTTGTTCACTCTCTCTCTGTCTCTCTCTGTCTCTCTCTCTGTCTCTGTCTCTCTCTCTCTCTCTCTCTCTCTCTCTCTCTCTCTCTCTCTCTCTCTCTCTCTCTCTCTCTCTCTCTCTCTCTCTCTCTCTCTCTCTCTCTCTCTCTCTCTCTCTCTCTCTCTCTCTCTCTAGCTCGCCCCCCATCGTTCCCGGGCTGTCAACCCAGAATGCACCACTCCCCAGGACGCCTTCTTAACCAACATCATCGACTTTGAGGAGTTTGTTCCCCCCATCCCCCCTCCCCCTTACTACCCACCTGAATACACCTGCAGCTCGGAAACAGACGCACAGAGGTACACACACACACACACACACACACACACACACACACACGCACATCAAAGATTTCCTATGACCGACCAGAAGCTCCCTTTCTTCTTCTGTGTGTTCATGTGTGTAGTATCACCTATAACGGCTCCATGGAGAGTCCGGTTCCCCTCTACCCCACTGACTGCCCCCCTCCTTATGAAGCCGTGATGGGGCAGAGAGCAGCCAGCCAGGTCAGTGTGTGTGTGTGTGTGTGTTGACAGTTCATACATGTGTGCATGATCCTTGGTCCCTAAAAGCCCCCCTCTGTGTGTTGAGCAGGTGACGGTGTTTGACACCCACGCCACCGAGCAGTCCAGGGAGAGAGTCACTTCCACCGCCTTCAGTGGCGAGGGTGAGAGCCTCACTCCTGCCTCACCCACCCTGCCTCTCACACCTGCCTCACCCACCCAGCCTCTCACTCTTGCCTCAAACACCCTGCCTCTCACTCCTGCCTCAAAGACCCTGCCTCTCACTCCTGCCTCACCCACCCTGCCTCACCCACCCAGCCTCTCACTCTTGCCTCAAACACCCTGCCTCTCACTCCTGCCTCAAAGACCCTGCCTCTCACTCCTGCCTCACCCACCCTGCCTCACCCACCCAGCCTCTCACTCCTGCCTCACCCGCCCTGCCTCTAACACCTGCCCCATCCAGCCGACCTCAGATCTCCTGACTGGCGGGCAGCAGAGTGACCCCAGCTGTGTTCTCCTTCCTGTGCTCAGTCTCTATGGACAGTGGCTCCCTGCTCATGTCAGAGATCGTGGACATCCCTGACGACTCGTCTCCCTCCGAGGACTCCTGCCTGATGGAGGTGGGGGTGAGGCCTCGTGGGGAGCGGGGGGGAGGCGAGGGGGGAGAGGCGGAGGAGGCGGGGGAGTACGTCAGCTTCCGGGGGCCTCCGTCCCAGACCCCCGAGAGTCCCCTGGTGGGCCCCAGGGCCAGTCGCTTCTTTAGAGGGGAGAGGTCCAACTCCTGTTCCTCCCCCAGCACGGCTACCACCACATACAGGTAAACACACACACACCATGGTAACACACCTGCACACACACACACCATGGTAACACACCTGCACACAAACACACACACTGACACACTCTGTCTCCTCCCAGGTCTCCTGTGTTGCGTCGGCAGGCCATGTTAGCCAGCAGCTGTTCCCAGCTGGAGGTGATAGGGGGCGCTCTCTCCATCTCCATCCCAGAGATCCGCGTCCGCCCCTCCACCCCGTCACGTCGAGACCCCGCCTCCCTCAGCTCCACCAATCCCTCCTCATCCTCGGCTGTCAATCATCCGGGTGCTCGGAGGGACAGAGCGGCCCTCCGCATGCAGCCCCTGTCGCTACGCCAACGGGAGGGCAGGAGAGGGGAGCAGCATGGAGGAGGAGAGAGGAGGGGCAGCGATGGGCTGCTGCCGCTGATGAGGTCACACAGCGAGCCAGGACTCAGCTCCTCTACAGATACAGGTAACATTTTCAGTGTGTCATTGCACACGTGTGTGTTGTGTGTGTGTGTGTGCCCAACACAGTCCAACTGACTCCCCTCTCCTTCCCTCCACCAGGTGACTTCACAGGCTCGGTGGGCAGTAAAGGGATAAGTGACAGAGGCTCTCAGACATCCACAGACACAGGTGACCGGAGATCCAGAGATCATCAATCAGTGCTCTTCAACCCTGGTCCTCAGCACCAAATAAGAGAAATATGCATTATGTTTTAATGTTAATCCTCTATCTCGCTCCCTCTCTCCCGTGCGCTCTAGGCCCATCTTCTGAGGCTTGCCTCCTGCCTCGCTCCTCTCTGGCGCCCCCTGCCTCGCTGCCCAGGAAAGGCAGTGTGAAAGCAGGAGCCATGGGAGGACAGTTACCTTCCAAGGTGCCCCCTGCCTCTCCTCTGCACCTGCCCAAAGACTACCACCGCTCCCTGGGAGACCTCAAGGTCGCTCTGCCTGTCAAGACTGAACACCGCTGAACACTCTGTACACCAGGGGTGGCAACCCTGGTCCTCAGGGCGCACTGTCCTGCATGCTTCAGATGTTTTCCTCTTCCCAACACATCTGATTCAAATGATTATTCATGATGACGTTATCCAGCTCTGTGGAAGCCTGATAACAGGCATCAGTTTGAACTGACTGTGTGGGAGCATGGACACCCCTAAACCCAGGACAGTGGGCCCTGAGGACCAGGGTCACCCCCCCTGGGGAACACCATCCACCTCAGATAGATCCAACGTTCAAGTGTCATAAATGTCTCTTTTCTTCCTGTCAGGTGACACGAGGGCTGGTGGCTCGCTTCCTCCAGCGCTCCAAACGAAACCTGGCACCTGCCGCAGAGCATGCTGGGAACACGGGGCAGGGGGCGAAGAGACGGGGCGGCGCCGAGGGCAACGCTGCTGGTCATCTGCCTCTAGAGCAGGTAACACACACACATCTACACACACACAACTACACACACACACACACACCTACACACACACACCTACACACGCACATCTACACACACACATACCTACACAAACCTACACACACACATACACACACACCTTCACACAGACACCTACACACACCTACACACACACCTTCACACAGACACCTACACACACACCTTCACACAGACACCTACACACACACATACACACACACCTTCACACAGACACCTACACACACACACATACACACACACCTTCACACAGACACCTACACACACCTACACACACACCTTCACACAGACACCTACACACACCTACACACACACATCTACACACACACACCTACACACACACACACACCTACACACACATCTACACACACACATACCTACACAAACCTACACACACACATACACACACACCTTCACACAGACACCTACACACACCTACACACACACCTTCACACAGACACCTACACACACACCTTCACACAGACACCTACACACACACATACACACACACCTTCACACAGACACCTACACACACACACATACACACACACCTTCACACAGACACCTACACACACACACATACACACACACACAGCTGCCGTAAACGTCGTCACAGCAACACATCAGCTGACTCAGTGTTCTGTTGTCGTCGTGTCTCCAGGTGTTGCGTAACACTTGGGGGGCGGGACGGGCTCCCCCCCCCCACCCCCATCATCGCGGCCACCACCATTCTCACAGTGACAGCCGACACAACCGTCGTCACAGCAACCGGTCCCCGGCATTGGAGGGGATCCACTTGCGTAGCTGCGGAGATTTAAGCTCCACCTCCTCCGCGTCGCTACGGCGATTAGTGGCTCCACACGGGTCATCGGGGGCTCTGTACATGGAGTCGGTTCTGTGAAGAGGAGAGGAGAGGAGAGGAGGAGAGGAGGAGGAGGAGAGGAGAGGAGGAGAGGAGGGAGGGAAGAGAAGAGGAGGAGAAGAGAGGAGGAGGAGAGGAGGAGAGGAGGGAGGGAAGAGAAGAGGAGACTAATGTTGGAACAGCCCGCTGTGGGCAGAGGGCTTCCTTCTCACTGAGTGGAGAAGGAAGAGCCAGGAAATGAAAGGGTTCAAAATGTGAACAATCCATCAAATGAACAAGACACATATCGTTCAAGTATTTCCTTCTTGATTTTCCTTCCTGACTTCGTCCCCTCCTAGGAGACACCTCTGAATGTCCCTGTCCTTAAACAGTGGTGCTGTTTCCTTCTCACCAACCTTCAACCAGGACAGTAGAGGTTAGAAGTGAAGCGGGAAGGGTAAATTGGATCCCTGATTAACTTTCATCTGGTGCGCTTGTCTTCTCCTCTGGGCCCACTGGAAGCTGCAGTCCTTCCAGACAGGGTCCCTGGGACAGGAGGAGCCTGCTTTAACGGCTCTGCACCCACACCAAACCGCATACACTCAGCTGCATATCACACGCCATACATTGTGCCGTTCACCCTGTTTTCTATATCCACATTTGCCAGTTAGAAGAGCACAGTCACCCTGTCTTCCATACCTGCAAAGGGTCACATGCTCTCGTCACCTTCCTCAGACAGAGAGATAGATGAAGACACTGTTACCTGGAGAGACATTCACAGGTGTTACTAACGGATGATGATGAAAGAAGCTTAAGTCCATGATTCCTGGCGTCACAGTTGCTGTATTGTGTTGCAATTGTTTTGTTAATCTAGCTCGTTTTCTTTTAGCACTGACATGGAAAAATCCCAAATTTGATTTATTTCGCTCCATCTCCTACCTCCACGCAACCTTCAAGTGGAGTTTTCTCCTCCACCTGTCCCCCCACCCCACACGTCTAACATCACACACTCTAACTTGAGCCGTGGATGCATATATTCTCTCTTTGGGGTGATTTTCCACAACGGTGGTTTTGATTTGAATATGTGCATGTTTTCCTACGACCTCCCTGAAAGCTCCAAATGTAACAGGAAACTCGTTAAGATGCACCTCTTTTTAAAACAATCTGGCAAACTGGTCGACTGCTTAGGTTGATACTTTTCTGAATGGCTCTCTGCATGTTTGAAAATGCCTGTTACTTTTGGCTTCCTCTGTCTTTTTCTCCTCCCTTGTAAATGTCCCTTTGAAAAATGTGCCCATGTACTGCTGTTGATGAGTGAGTGTTGAGGAGTTGAACCCACTGTCTTGGATAATCAGCTTTGAAAAATGATCTACTCCTTGTCACAGTAGCAGTGACATGGTTGTTACCACTATTCTTGCCGACATGACAAACTGAATATTCTCTCTCACATGGTAGGCCAAACAGTGGTGTGTATCTATGACTATGGTTAAACCACTCCTGGTGTGTATTAAAAAACAATTCACCTCGGTATAAATCTGAAAGCACTGAAGAGGTTTTCGCAATAAATGTACAGATGTGCTTGTGTAGACGATATAAGAGACAGTGTAGTAAACAGGATCTGCGAGGTCTGCTCCATCAAAACATTTAGGTCGAGTGACAGTCGTCATTATGAGTTTGTTTCTGAAAACGAATAATATCTGACCACTGGATTAGTCTGTCCTGCCACCTGACCTAAACCAAGTGATGCTCACTGAGTCAAGATATCAGCCCCGTGTCTGGAAGATTTTGAATATACACTCATAAACTGGATGTAACTGACGGAAACATTAACACTCAAACACTTGTACACAGACACACTGAGCTGTGTTAAAAGTGGAGCGATAGTTTCTACCTCCAGTCTTGCACAGGGAAATGTATGGCTATGGCTTGACCTGATCCTTAAGACCCAAATAAAGTTAATATATTCAATATGACTCATATGATTCATTTAAAATGCGGTTCTGATAATAGAACGCTTTAATGCGATGTTATTCAGCATATAAAATAAATTATACACAACTACATTTCAGTTTCCGTAATGTGTTCTGTGAACAAAACGAATTCAAACTTAGACTGAGCTTGGGAATGTTTCTAATAATATGTGTTTCTTTCATTATACAGACAAGGCAATTGTCTTGGCTTGTGCACGGTTTTATAATTTACAGCTAATAAACGTATCCTTAGTGTTATGGTTAAAATGTTTAATCGACACGACTAAAGTGACATTGAGCGTATGGGGGCAGGTCTATTACGGAACTTTACCTTTAGCCTCCTACAAGATATCATCAGACACAACACCAGCCCACCGACCATGTATGCGTTAAGTTTCCATGAGTCCTATTGGTTAGATGTCTCAAAAGCCCATCCTGGTTCGATGGCACTAGCGAATGAAGATGCTCGATGTCATATGAAGCCTTGTTGGTCCACGCCCATGTCGCGACGCGCGAAGGCTGCTGGGAGAGTTAGTCCACTGTCTAAGCGATAAAATAGATTGGAACGGCAAAGAAAACTACAACGCACAGATCTCCTTCCCTAAACTAAAGGCACCTACAGAAGCAGCTTAGACAGACTTGCCTCCAGTGTCACTGCAAACGAAGACGGGCACACAATGGTAAGGAGATAATGTTGTCTTAAACTTGTTTTAAACGTAACCAATGCATGACAAAGCTAGAGCTAGGTCTAACTAGCTAGCTAGCCAGACGAGCACGAAGATATTTCAGCCTGGTCAGACCAACGCTGTCAGCCAGCTAGAGTTAGCTAGTTAGGATTCTGCGTCTCTTGCCAAGGTAACTTACTAATTATAGTAACGCTAACTTCCCTCTCTTAAAGGCACAGTTTACTCCAAAATCAAAAACAGTACATATTCCTCCTACATTTAATGCTATATGTATCCAACTAGATTGTTCTGGCGTGCATTGCCGAGTTTTGAAGATAGCGATGTAAAAATGTCAGCCTTCTCTCTTCTCGTCATCTAAATGGAGAAATAGTGCTACAACCAGCTAACCGTACAATAATACTGTTCTCTTCTCCCCTGTCTGTTGTGCAGGGTGACAGTCGTTGCAACGGGACACACTCCTCGGGGTCAGACCAGTCAGACCCCGAGCTGTTTGAAGCCAAGTTCAAGGAGCTGGTGACTGAATTGACAGAGAACGACTTAAAAGACGACGTCCTTGCGGATGCTCTCAACAGACTAAGAGAGGTAACTCCAGTCCGCCCATTAGTGTCTGTCAGGAGAGAGGGAATGGGCAAAACTGGAATGCTGTCAAGCTGTGTTGTAAACTATGTCTTGTGTGCCTTATTTGAGAACAGTATCTGTTTATGTGTCCCTTAAAGTCTCTTGTCTCTCCCTCTCTTTCTCTGTTTCTCCCACTCTGTCTCCCAGGTGTTGATATACAATGCACCTGGAGGCAAGAGAAACCGAGGTCTTTCTGTGATTGGTTCCCTGCGAGAGCTAGTCCCTCCCAGTGATCTCACTCATGACACAGTGCAAAGGGCCCTCCTGATTGGCTGGTGCATTGAGCTGGTAAGAGCATGGACCAATGATTATTGAGCATGGAAATGACATGTTTTCCTCAGTTTTCACACATCAACGGCAAGTCACTACACAGAATCAAAGTTACAAAGTACAAAATACACTTGGTCAGGTGTTGCTGTCTGTCCTAGCTATAGTCAGTTATACCTGTCTGTCCTAGCTATAGTCAGTTATACCTGTCTGTCCTAGCTATAGTCAGTTATACCTGTCTGTCCTAGCTATAGTCAGTTATACCTGTCTGTCCTAGCTATAGTCAGTTATACCTGTCTGTCCTAGCTATAGTCAGTTATACCTGTCTGTCCTAGCTATAGTCAGTTATACCTGTCTGTCCTAGCTATAGTCAGTTATACCTGTCTGTCTCTCTGTCTGTGTAGCTTCAAGCTTTCTTCCTGGTAGCTGATGACATCATGGATGCCTCTGTGACACGTAGGGGACAGCCCTGCTGGTACAAGAAGGTGAGTGTCTGTCTGTGTCTGTCTGTCTGTCTGTGTCTGTCTGTCTGTCTGTCTGTCCTCTTGATCATGATGAACAACAACAGGAGTTAAGGCTCTGTTTGGTTTTCCCAGGATGGAGTTGGTCTAGACGCCATCAACGACTCCTACCTCCTGGAGGGAGCGATTTACAGGCTGCTGCGCAGACACTGCAGAGGACAGCCCTACTACCTCCACCTGCTGGAGCTGTTCATGGAGGTAGCACATGCACACAGGTTACGCCATTGTCACCCAAATCCACACACACACACACACACACACACACACACAGGCTCAGACAAGCTCATAATGACGTGTGTGTCTCTGTGTACCAGACATCCTTTCAGACAGAGCTGGGTCAAGCCCTGGACCTCATGACGGCTCCTCCTGGGCAGATCGACCTCAACAGATTCACACTGGAAAGGTGAGCCAGGGAGCCTGGACTGGACATGGAACAGGATTGAGGTCTTTACAACCGACATGTACTGATGTGTCGCTAACATGTTGGAATTTATTTGAGGCTAAAACCCACATGATCTTTTCTCTCTCCATTTCTCTCTCTCAGATACAAAGCAATAGTCAAGTACAAGACTGCCTTCTACTCCTTCTATCTCCCTGTGGCGGCTGCTATGTATATGGTGAGTGTCTAACATTGACGGACCTGTAACTACAATAGTATGTGTAACAGTATAGACATACCAGCTCAGAATCGGAATCAGCTATATTCGCTAAGTAAGTTTGCACAAACATGGCAGAAAGGTGTATTCGGTAAAGATATAAGAGTTTTAAATATAAAATGTAGAACATATAAATTGTAGAGCTTGGTGTTTTAACTGTGTGCTGTGCCGTGGGCCTGCAGGCAGGGATTCAGAGCGAAGAGGAACACAACAATGCCAAGCACATCTTACTGGAGATGGGAGAGTTCTTCCAGATACAGGTGAAACAGAAACACCATCGCCAGCATAACCCACTTCTTTGAACTCCTGCAGTAAAAGGCCAGCCAAGGTTTCGTGGTGTTCTGTCTACTACAAGCATTTGTGTTTTTGTTGACGATGCTTTGCCGTTGCCAGGACGACTACCTGGATTGCTACGGCGACCCTGCGGTGACAGGGAAGATTGGTACAGACATCCAGGACAACAAGTGCAGCTGGCTGGTTGTCACGGCACTGGGGGTGATGACCTCAGAGCAGAGGACGGAGCTAGAGGTGAGCCAGGCGACATCAAACACCTCCTCCTCTCGTAGCATTAGGCTCCGTGACACGCATCACATCCTGTCCAATCCAACATGCCCTGTGCGATAAGCCATGTGAATAGGGCTGAATTGCTTATTTATTATTATTGTATCAGTGAGCGTGCGAATGACTCGTCTCTCCTCTGTGGGGCATGGGGTTCCTTGCTCCACATTGATGAACAAACGCAGCCGCAAACTTCATTCATGAAAACACTCAAGTTTTCAGGATGAGGACTGAACGTTTGAATGTTCTCCCCTCAGTCGTGTTACGGTCGCCATGACGACGCCAGTGTGGAGAAGGTCAAGGCGTTGTACGCCTCCCTCCACATGCCAGCACTGTACCGGCAGCACGAGGAGGACAGCTACCAGCGCCTACAGAAACTGATCGCGCTTCACGCCCAGAACCTGCCCCATGCTGTCTTCCTCAACTTCGCCAAGAAAATCTACAAAAGGAACAAGTGAAGTTTCCTGTTAGCGCCACAACCTATCAGGACTGGACAGGGAGTCTAACATTCATCTGGGGACATTTAGGTCCCTATTTCCTTCTCCTTGACTCCACAGATATTTCATGTAAGAGAGACTTATGTGCCGTAGGGCTAGGTAGCATCCCAATCGTAGGTGTTGAGGGGAAGGAGGTAGAGATGGAAATGGAACTAGTCCTTAAAACGCTTATGAAGCCTCAGCTCTGCTTCAGAGAAGAGCTGTCCACTCTGGATCCTATGGATTGTACACGTTCCGCCAGATCAGAGGAATAGCCTAATCTTTGTTTGGTTGATGGATGCGATGATGCCTTGTATTCGTTGCTGTTCCTGTTCACTAGCATGTTGCCGTAGCGACACTGCGTGTTGCCGTACCGACACAGCGTGTTGCCGTACCGACACTGCGTGTTGCCGTACCGACACTGCATGTTGCCGTACCGACACTGCATGTTGCCGTAGCGACACTGCTGAAAAGATCTGACGCGGGAGCCACAGGGTCAGTGTCTGGATTCTGCGCTGTGGGACAAAACCATGTTCTGTTTTCAGTTATGTACCCATGTCTGTCATGTTGTTGATATTATTAGAAAACATATTTTCTGTTTTTGTAAGTCTTTCACCAACTCTAACCTGTGGTTTTCTAAGAATTGCGATGATCATTTTAAAATGACCCCTGTAATCCACATACAGTGAGTTGAGGTTATTTAAAAATTCAAGGACTTTTTTTTGTCTCATCCGTGTGCACACACACTTTTTAAGCTTCTCTGTTAGTCTAATTTAAATATGCATATCAACCTGTTGAGACTGGCATGTCATTGCTTTAAATAAAGACATTATCCCAAGAGCTGTGAGTTTGGATGCAAAATATTTTTTGCGATTGTGAACAACTCAAGAATAAATTATACTGCAATGGAGGTGGACCTAAATCTATGGGAAATGGTGGTATATTTTAAAATGTTCCTTTTCAGGCAATCATTTCTTCGAACGAGGAAAAAGGGGAGCGGACGGGGAACATGGAGAGGTTTGTGGTGGTGAGGCAGGACAGAGGTGTGGTTACTGGTTGCGTCGAAGGGGCGGAGGGCGATGACGAGGGAGAAGGGGGTGGTCGCGAGAGGAGATGCTCTCGCTGTATCTTGGAATCATTTCTCGGTTGGAGGGGTCGCGGCGCTCTTATCCGAGACGGATTCTTACATCTCCATCTTTTAAACTACACTGACGGTGAGTACGTTCTTTTTACTTTGGTCGTTTTTTCTTTAATAGCCTACATTACCTTTTACATTTATTTCGACTACATTTCACAAGATCCACTGACCCTGAGATCATCATCATTAGGATGTCTTTGATTTGGCTGTTGCCTAAGGAACAATTATTCATTACATTCAAGAATTTATTAGGTTTAATATTTTCATGGGCCTTATTTCAATGGGCCACACTGGATAAAAGCGGGGGTGGTGGAGATGTTTGGGCGCTGCGGCTTGGGGTATACTACCTATATCCAGCCCCCCTCCCTGTTCCCCGCTCCCCGTCTCCATCAGCTTTATTGGATCAATAAATCCGGTGGTAAATACTGAAGATACGCCTGATAGAGTGTTTCTTTTTTGCGGTATATCCGCTGTACAGTTATTGCTTTTTTCAAGATTTCTCGTGCATAACTACAGACTTGATTTAGGCCCGAAATAAGCGCTTTTTGGTAGTGATTTACAGTGTATTTTCGGCCGTTTGATGTGAAGGGCACCAAGGAATATGTGCAGTATAGCCTACGGTGGATGTGCCTTAAAAAGACATACTCGCTGTTAGTCACTGCGCTGCTGCTTGGTTATTTTCTGCTCTAGTTGTTCTAGAATATACTCGTATGCGTCCTGTACAGTATGTCTAAACACGATATTGAATGTAATCTTAAAGTTTCCCTTTATCAATGTATCAATGTTTATCTACGACAGTAAACCAAAGCACTGAGAGTGTGTCCATATGTGTGTATAAAAGAAAGAAAAACGAGAGAGAGAGAGAGAGAGAGAGAGAGAGAGAGAGAGAGAGAGAGAGAGAGAGAGAGAGAGAGAGAGAGAGAGAGAGAGAGAGAGAGAGAGAGAGAGAGAGAGAGAGAGAGAGAGAGAGAGAGAGAGAGAGAGAGAGAGAGAGAGAGAGAGAGAGAGAGAGAGAGAGAGAGAGAGAGAGAGAGAGAGAGAGAGAGAGAGAGAGAGAGAGAGAGAGAGAGAGAGAGAGATGTAAAAATGATAGTGGGGGAGACAGCAGCATGAAGATACACAGAGAGACACTTCATATTAAATCTCTTCTGAAGGCTGCGCCTTCATGGCTCAATTGAGCGGAATCTCAAGGCTAAGATTCGGAGGGATGTTGGTAATTGTTAATTAGTTGAAACTATTTTTTTTTTGTGGAGATCTCAGCTGGCATTTGGCAGAGGGAGTGTGTGTGTGTGTATGTGGGCTCGTGCGTTTAGTGAGTTTGGAAAGGAGAGAGGGAGAGGAGGAATAAAAAATAAAATAAAAAAAAAGATCCAGCCTCTCCCAGCACTCGTTTAATTACGTAGCTCAGAAAGCAGTTTGATGAAGGGTCCAGGGGATGTTTTCAACTTCAAAGATTTAATAATATTTAAAATTTGAGCAGAACAAGAACGAGGTCTCTTGTGCCGATTAAGAAACATGGTGACGTAGCGTCCAGTCTCCGCTGACTCCTGTGTCTCTGTTGATGTTTCAGGACCGTTGGACTCATGCCAGGATGTAACTGCCAGGGCCTGTCTTGGTTTGGATCCTTCCGGTCTTTAGATAGAAAACCCAGTCCAGGTTTCTATAGCAACAGAAATAACTGACGGTTGCAAAAGTACCGCTTCCGCAATGCACTCCTCCCGTGCCGCGCAGCCCACGAGGCCTCGACGATTCGACACAAGCAGAAGAACCAACACCAGCGTGGAACCGAAGCCCCATGGCCCGGGTTTCCGGAGGGAAGATAAAAACATGAACACCCTCTCCACTTCCTCGACACGTCGACCTACCAAGGTTCCCCCAGAGTCTTCCAGGGTGAAGGTGGGGCCCCAGGCACGTGTGCCTGTGCTTCAGTCTAGACTGGGCCTACAGAAGCACACCTCAGGCCCTGCCACCAAGCCCAAACCCAAGAACGTCCGTGCGGCAGCAGTGTCTAACGTAGCTCCTCCCCCTCCTCCTCCTCTTCCTGTCTTGGATCCTAACTGTAACGAGCCCAGCCTGCCGTGTCTGTGTTGTGATGGCCGCTCCCCACAGGACAACAACAGCATGTTCAACCACAACCACAACAACAACAACACCATCTCTATCAGACATCAACTCAAACTCCAGCCTCCTCCTCCACCCCCACCCATGAGGCAGGAGCGGTCAGGGGTCAAGGCCCAAGCTCAGCCCCAGGCCAGCCCCGCCCAGCCCCAGGCCAGCCCCGCCCAGCCCCAGCCACCGGGCGCCTCCTCCCCCACTGCTGCTCTGGAACTGGAGGTACAGAAAGTAAAGGAGAGCTTGAACGTGGACAACAAGACTGAGGAAGAGGAGGAGGAGGAGGAAGGCAGCGTGGACGTTGATATCGAGGTCGATGTGGACGAAGACGACGATGAAGAGGAGGGAGTTGATGACGACGATGAAGATGATGATGACACGCTTGTCCCCTCGTGCTGTGACTGTCCTCCCTCCCTGTTGGACTTCTCTCTCTCCTCCTCCACCTCTTCCTCCTCCACCTCCATCAGCTCCTGCTCCGATCTGGAGCTGGACTGCGCAGATCTCTCCATGTCTCTCTCCTGTTCCCAGACGCACTCTGATCTCTCTATCGCCCTCTCACCCCAGGATCATGCGTTGGCACGGGCTCCTGAATGCTACCCTTCTTCTAGTTCGCCCCCCACCCTGCCTCTTAAAGTCTCAGACCCCACCTTTCTCTGCTCTGTGTCGCGTTCCCCTCCTCCCCTCTGCTCCCCCGACGAGGGCTACCCCTCCGCCCCTGCCTCCCCTTCGTCCGACTACCTGGGAATCAAAGGCCAGGCAGGGCATCTGGGTTCAGGGGTCAGTAAGCTTGGCTTAATGGACTTCCTGGAATCGATGGGAGAGTTCGGAAAGATGGAACGCTTCAGTCAGGTGATCCAGGTGGCTCGCTGGGACCTGGATGGGGATCCCTCGGGAGACCTGCTGAGGGATCGACTGGATCACCTGGATCGTCTGGAGAAGGTCAACAGACAGGTTAAGCTGGCCCACATTACCAGGCTCCACGAGAAGGGTCTGGATCTGGCCGACCTGCGAGAGGCGGATTTCTCAGATGTTTTGGACGAGATGGGGAACGTTGACATTCCCTGGAAGCTGTACAAAAGACGATCGTTGGGAGATTCCCAGGAGTTCTCGGATGCCGGGGTGGACCTCACAGCCCCTTCAGACACTGAGGAGACCCTGGCTTCCGACTCTCAGACTCCGTCTCCTGTGGAGCCACCCCCCAGACCTCCCAAACCTCCGGCCCGCCACGCCAGCGTGAGCTCCGACCTCCACACCTACATCAACATCAGCCGAGAGCCCTCCTCCATCTGCACCTCGCCCTGCCCCATCCTCTCCACCTTCTCCCCAACCTCCTCCTCCCCCTCTTTCTCCACCTTCAGGTGTGAGAAACCCCTGCCCCCGTCTCCCCCATCCATTCCTCCTCTCCCAGTCTCTCAGCCCCTCCCTTACTTCTCCCTCTACGCTGGCCCTCCTCCTCCCTCCGTTCCCTCCCTCGTACCCCCCATCCCCCCCCCTCGGAGGCGACACCTCGCCCGCAAGGAGGCGCAGAGGCTGGCTGCTCTCCAAGCGGAGCAGGAAAAGACCCCCTTCTGCCTGCCCCCTCCCACCTCACGTCCCCCTCCTCTCCCCCCTCACCCAGTCATCTCCATCTCCACCTCCTCCCCCCCTGCCGTCCCTCCCCCACCAGCCCTGCCTCCTCCTCCTTCCTTCCATGCCTTAGATGTAGAGATCAGGAAGCTTCTGATGCTGGCTGGACTGACCCAAGCAGAGCTTCAGAAGCTGAGTCCAGAGCTGGGGGTCTGTGTCGGGGGACTGGAGGAGCAGGAGCAGGGCCTGAAGCTTCACCTGAGCAGACCTGGAGAGCCACCGGAACGAGGGACCCCTAGGAGGCAGGACAGAAAGGGGGAGGAGGAATATGATATAGATGGGATGACTTTGGATGAATGGAGAGTTGGAGGAAAGTTAGAGGTGGAAAGGCATAGAGGGATTGACGCCCTCGGAGAAGCAGAAGAAGAAGAAGCCAAGAAGGAGGAGAGCAGGAGTCCACCGAGGACCACGTCCTTTACCGAGATGGCGAAGAGAAGGAACAGAAGAAGTGGGTTTGGGGCCCTTGAACCGTCCTACATCACTGGCCTCAGCAAGGCTGCTGATAAGAAAGCTACAAACATGACCTTCAGTTACTCCCCTGTGTTCTCGGATCCCCCTCCCCCTCCTCCTCCACGACCTTTACCCCCAGTCCCCCCCACCCTGCCTCCTATCAAAGTCTGCACCCTCACTGCCAACTCCTTCAGACCTGACCGATTTGATTGGCTGATGGCGTTTTCACCCGACGGGGAAACGCCACCACTGCCCCCAAGAAAACATGAGCTGGTGAGTCCACCGAAGAAGACCACCTCCCCGAAGACCACAACCTCCCAGAAGACCACAACCTCTCCGAAGACCACAACCTCCCAGAAGACCACAACCTCCCAGAAGACCACAACCTCCCCGAAGACCACAACCTCCCCGAAGACCACAATCTCCCCGAAGACCACAACCTCCCCGAAGACCACATCCTCTTCAGGGTCTACCTCAGGGAGGGGATCAGGGTCAGGGTCAGGGTCAAATGTGACGACCTTCAAGGAGCTGCGTAACCGTAGCAAGTCCAGCTTCCCCGCCACTCAGATCATAACCGACCCAGACCCCGACCCCAACATCATCACCCCTGACCCTGACATACTCTACAACCTCAAATGGAGGAGGGAGAAGACGGACGGGGACGATGTCCAATGGGAGTACACCTCCCAGGCTCAGGCCGTCTTCATGAACCCGCCCCCTCTGACCTCATTGGCTGCCCTCAGAGAAATGTTCCAGAAAGAGGATGATGACATTAGACAACCCGAAGTGCGTCCGTCACGGAAGATTGGGTGTTCGGCCAGCGAGGGAGACCTGTGGCTGAGGGGGCTAGAGAGAGAAGGGGATGGAGAGATGAGGGAGGATGAGGAAGGAGAAGGAGATGAAGAGATGGAGGTGAGAGGAAGAGCGGATGGAGGAAGAACACTGGAGTCCAGAACCACAGGTGAGTGATGACGATGGTGATGGTGGTGATGATGATGAAGGTGGTGATGGTAATGATGATGCTGAAGGTGGTGGTGATGATGATGATGGTGTTCAGTAGTTCGCCTCTAATAGTGAAGATACTGCCATACGATTACGATGATGACGATTATGAGCAAATAACAGGATTTGAGCAGGTGGAAATTTCGAGACGTTACATTTCCTAATGTAACTCCATAGAAAGCTGTCTGTGAAGCAAATGAGTCCTCTTTTTGAGAGATAATGGGCGACTACTGACAGGAAACGGTGCACAACCACTTTCTGTCAAAAAATACACAGAGAAAGAAAGTAACAGATGGAGATAGACGAAGACACTGAGAGATGGGGTTCAGTTTTGAACTCAGGGAGAGGGAGAGGTGATGTGAGGAGCATAGATACGGGAATTGCTACCAGCTGTTTCCTGTGGACATGGTGATCTGGGTGTGATGTCATCGCTGCCTTATTCAATTATTCATCCACTC
This sequence comes from Hypomesus nipponensis, assembly GCF_054491055.1. Classification (NCBI taxonomy): domain Eukaryota; kingdom Metazoa; phylum Chordata; class Actinopteri; order Osmeriformes; family Osmeridae; genus Hypomesus; species Hypomesus nipponensis. The sequence continues at coordinate 22,059,103 of NC_140362.1, read as the reverse complement.
TGCAGACCAGGGTGGGGGGTAACAGAGTGCTCATGCTGCTCTCCTGCTCCATCTGTCCACCCCTGCTACCCTCCAGTTCTCTCCATCTTCCCGTCCGCACCCATCTCTCTCACACCTTCCTGTGGGTTTCCTCTCCTCTCCTCTCATGTCTTTTTGTCTGACTTTGACCATCTGACCCTGTTTTGCCCCCCTCCCCCTGTCAGTGTATCTTCACATTTTGGTGAGTCATTTATGCTGCTTTCCTCCATCTCCTCCTTCCTCTCTTCTGTCCTTGACCTAACCCTTGAATGTTTTTCCTCTCCTCTCCATCTCTGGTCTCTCTGCTGGGCGTATCTCCCAGAGGCACATCTAACTCATATCGTGTTTCCGTAACTCGTTTTCAACCTGTGTACAGAAGCCTTGTGGTTTTTGTGTGACTTTGACACAACAGTAAGGCAGACCTAGAAGTCTTCTAACAAATCTGTGTCGATAAGTGTAGGGCTAGTGCAATGAACATATCTTGATGTGGTTGAACCTAGTTTTCCTATGGTCTTTGTTACACTTTCAAAGAGGTTAAGTGTGTGTATTCAAGTGTATGTGCAACACTCCAAGCTGTTGCTGTTCTCCCAGGAGAGTGTTTGTTCCATGAGAAACTAAAGCATGCACTCTTATTACCGGGCAACCTTCACCACTTCACAACCGACTCTGTCAGGAAGCCGAAGGTAGTGTACACCTTTAAGAAAAAAAGGGGGCGGGACTCCCTATTTGACCAATGACAGAAAGTTAGTGCCAGAAAAACAGGAAGTGCTATAGTTGGGCTGTGTTTGAAAGACAATAAGCTCCACACAAGAGAAGACGAGACAAGGTATGGTGGTCATTTAACTTGAAGCTTTAAACCAGTCACATGACACCAAAAGTGTGGTGTCAACAGTAACAAATGTGGAGTGAAGTGAAGAGGAGAACAGTGCGACTGCAGTAACAGAACTCTGAAGACTGACTCAGCATAACACTGTACTGAAGCCCTGAAGAGGTAGAGGAAGGAGGGAGGGAGGGATGGGGGAGAGAGAGAGGGAACGAGAGAGAGGTGATTCAGAGGTGATACCTGCTGCATTGTATCACCAGCGAAACCCTGCTCATGACAGGAGCTAGTTTAACAAGGTGTAGAAGAGAGGAGGCTGGAGGTGTTCTAGAGACTGAAACTACAGGCTGCCTGTGACAACAGGGAGTCACAGGATATATATCATGTTGTTGCTCTAGGAAATGTACTTCAGTTATCTAGACCTCTTAAACTCAGAACTTTGACTACGGCTCATGACTCACCTCCATTGACTGTCATGCACTGTAGGTATCTGTGTGTGTGTTTGTGTTGGACCAGACAGTCAGACCTGTGTCGTGTTGATATTGCATTACTGCATGTTTTCTTAAGAGTTCTGCCGGTTTACATTCATGAATCTGCATTCTTCTATCGTCGGACACTAACATTTTCTCATCTTTCTCTCTCCTTCCCATTTATTTGCTACGTTGGTTTTATTTTCTACTCCTTTCATTCTTTCTCACCGTTCTGTTGCCGTTAACGTTTGGCTTTGCTTCCCCTCCGCCTCCCCCCTCCCTGCTTCCCCTGCCCCCCTCACCCCCCTCGCCTGCCCTCCTCCCCCCTCCCTGCCGCCCCTGCCCTGCCTCCATGGCTTCTGGGTGAGCAGTGTCCTCGCCCCCTCTGTCCCTGGCTCGCGCCCGTGCCCAACCCCAGCCCTACCCCTACTTCCTGCACTCCGCCTTCCCCCGCTACCGGCCAGGCTTCTGCAGCATCCCACCCAGGCCAGAGGCCACGCCCCTTCTCCCTGCGGAGGCTGAACCCCGAGCTGGGCCTCCCAGCCCGGCCCCACCTCCCTCCCCTCCCCACAGCGTCCCAGACAGAGACTCAGGGTATCACCATGGGAGCAGGTCTGGAGGCAGGTCTGGAGGCAGCCCTGACTCTGACTCCAAGTTCAATGAAGGCTTAGACTCACCCAGTTACGGAGGCGACTTCCAGAGAAACATAGACTCGGTGTATCGCTACGTAAACGACTCTCAAACAAAAGCAGACGGGGACCATGGCTTTGGCTGTGACTCGGTCAGTAACTTTGGCTGTGACTCCGTCAGTAACTTTGACTCGCTGTACGTGGCTGACTCTGAGAAACCCCCTACCGCCCACACTGACGTGCACACACCTGGCGGCTGCTCCACCCCGTATAAAAACATGGAAGCCATGTTGACGTATGCCCACACACGCACTGTGGGTGTGGAACACACAGACTCAGCCTCTATCTCACTGGGTGACTCTGCTTACGGGGACAGCTCACACTCACCGCTCACACACGGCTCCCCTCAGCTGGACAGGAACCGCAACATGACCAGGGCTTGTAAAGACCTCCCACCCCTGCCCACATACTACCTCTACCATCCCAAGAACTGCCCCCTGCACCGGGGGGCCCCTCCCCGCCTCTCCCCCATCGGCGCTCTCTCCCCCCCTCTGCGCTCCGGTGCTCCCCCTCCTGGTCTGGAGGGCTCCCGTCTCTGCTCCCCCCTCTTCCCCCGCTCACACACTCTCCCTGCCCTGGCTGCCCCCCTCTACTACCCCTACCTGTACCCCCCCACCCCCCCCAGGAAGTCCCCTGCCCCTCTGACACTCAACCAGGCTCCACCGCTGCCCTGTGCGCTGAGTAAGAACTCTCTCTTGTCTCTCTCCTCTCCCTTTCTCTCTCCTCTCTCTCTCTCTCTCTCTCTCTCTCTCTCTCTCTCTCTCTCTCTCTCTCTCTCTCCTTATCTCTCCCCCCCCCCCCCCCCCTCTCTCTCTCTCTCTCTCTCCCTCACACCCCCTCGGTCCGTCACTCTGTCTGTCTAACATCCTGTTCGCTTGCCTGTCTGCCTGCCTGTCTGCCTGCCTGTCTGTCTGTCTGGGCTGAATAGGGGACTTTCCACGTCATCTCTCCCGTTTCTGCAGATCTGAATGAACTGGAGAGGTGTGAGTCATGTGGTAGGAGCTCCCTGGACACTGCTGACATCAGCACGGTTCCCTCAGATCTGCACAGGAGAGGAGAAGCTTGGACTCTCTTAGGCTGATCATATTTCTCAGTCTGTCTGCCTCTGTGGCCTGTCTGTCTGCCTGTCTGTCTGTCTGTCTGCCTGTCTGTAGACATCGGTGTAGTCTGTCTAGTGTTGATATTGCATGTGTGTTTTAATGAACATGGTTTCCATACATAACCTAGATAAATTCATGGCTTCTTCACTGATAGTGTGTGTGCTACTGGCCACGGGCCAGGCTCGAAACTAACACAGTGTTGAGTGTATAAATGTTACAGCTACATTTATATACCTGGTTTGTGTTATAAGATGAAGGCAAAACGAAGATTGAAATGTGCTTATCGTGCTGAAACCTGTCTTGCATGTGTTTCGGTTTCTGTTTGAGGTTTGTGTTCATACTGTAGGATCTCTCCCCCCAGGACCTTACAGTGTGTGTGTGTGTGCATGTGTGAGAGAGAGAGTTAATGTGCGTGTGTCAAGGTTAATGCATGGCCAACGTTCCTCCTATGGATGTGTGCTTCCATTCCCCCCTCCTCCCTCACGACAGTGTTGCTGTGGTCCAGGAGACACGACTGGCTAGACTGTGGCTCTGCTGCTGCTGAGTGCTGCTTGGACTACCACCTGGCTACCTGCTCCCACTAATGACACTAATAACGCTTATCCACCGTCTGGTATTCTTTAGAGCTGAATGTCATTTTTTCTGTATGGCGTTGGGATCATCAGGTTGTGTTTCTGTCTGTGTCGGTCTCAGCGGTCCGCAGTGTGTCGTTCGCCGGTTCAGAACAAAAAGGCTTGACTTCCTGGATGGGAGAAAATGTGCAGGGTCCTGTGAGAGGTCTTGGGCTGTCCTCTCTGTGCCTGCAGGAAAAGAGAGGTGACGTTCTTCACACACCTTACACAGTTTACGCTGCCTGCTGTCATACCGCATGTGTGCCCCCCTCCTGGGATGCGTAGCGTGCTGATTGGTTGATCCTCCTCGCAGCTCTGGTCAGTTCGGTCAGCGTGGCAGTGGAGGCTGTGCTGGGCCAGTTCAGCTCCTCCAGGACTCTGGTGCAGAAGGTCAGTCCAGCATACACCCACGCACAATACACCGCCTCCAATGTTACTGTCATCCATCAATGAATTGTTGAAATATACCTCTCCTCTCTCCCCTCTGTCTATCTGTCTCTTCTCCCATGTCCATAGCCTGTTTATGAGGTACTACTAGAATGTCCATAGTCCCTTCTTGTCATTAGTCCTGACCCTCCCTGTGCACTAACTCCAGGCTGCTTCCCCACCGCCCCATCATCTCTCTCTCTCCCTCTGGGCCCTCCTCTCCTCCCTCCTCCTCCTCTCCTCCCTCCTCCTCCTCTCCTCTTCTCCCTCCTCCTCCTCTCCTCTCCTCCACTCTCTCCACGCTCATCCATCTTTCTGGCTCTATGCCCTCCTTCTTCACCCCTCCCTTCTTCCTTTCCTGCTCTCCACCTGTTCTCCCTCTCCCTCCCCCTCTCCTCCCCCTGTGCAGGCGCTGTCAGGAGACAGTAGTGTCAATCCGTCTGTGGGTCGCCTGGCGCTGCAGTGTCTCTGCCCCGCCCTGCGCAGCCTGCTGTCCGATGGCCTCAAGCCCCACCAGAATGACCTTATTGCAGGCAGGAGGCCAAATTCAGCCTGGGGACTGGTCCAGGCCTCCACCAAGTCAGGTAGGAAACACTGAGGCTCAGTACTGAGGAGAATGGCCCTCCAGTACAGACAAGACAGACCCTCTCTATTACTCAACATATCAAAGGCTTCTTTCACTCTGTCAGACGTGTGGTTATTGATTCTTCTCATTATAACCTCCTTTGTGTCAGTCTGGCCTTTGTTTTCCATTTCTCTCCTCTTTCTCTTTCTTCACCCTCCCGTTGTACTCGTTATCTTGTTGAGTCACTCTCCTCCTCCTCCTCCCCCTCCTCCTCCTCCTCCCCCTCCCTCTCCTCCTCCTCTTCTCTTTTCCCTCCTTCTAGCATTCTCAGCCATCCTTATTATCAGTGATCTGTTCTTGTTTAATTTCAATGTCAGTAAATTCAGGTTCACGTCAACATAACATATTGATTCGACATCGATTTGTTTTCAGAGCCAAAACCTGTCTCTGTTTTTCTCTGCCTCCCCCCCCCCCTCCAGGGCCTGGTACCGCAGCCTTGCACAGCATTCAGACTCGTGTTGGAGAGCTAACACAGCTGAGACAAAGCAAACACAGGTTCAACGCCTTCCTGCTTGGCCTGCTCAAGTAAGACATCTCTGCACGCTCCTCCCCTTTCCTGTTCCTCCTCTCCTCCCCTCCACTCCTCCTCTCCTCCTCCCCTCCACTCCTCCTCTCCTCCTTTCCTCCCCTCATCCCCTCATCCCCTCCAGGGTCCTGTGATGAATCCTTGAGTCATCAAGCTGCATGTTGGCAGCTCACATATAGCAGATGGAGAAAAGGCTAAATGGAAGTACAGATGTTTTTTCCAATTAGTGTTATGACAGCGGACAATGTTAATGTTATGACAGCGGACAATGTTAATGTTATGACAGCGGATGATGTTGGTGTTATGACGGCAGATGATGTCAACTCATACAAACACAGTAAATCTCACAGCTAATTTAACACCATTAGGGTTTATATAGGGGCATTTCATAAGAGGGGATCATTATAAACCACTCCTTATATATAACACACCTGGTGTTCAATTAACACTTTAAAATGTACTGTGTAGTATGTGTGCAAACAGAGATGGTACAGTCCACACATCCACCCCCAGAGATGGTACAGTCCGCACATCCTTCACTCAAGTAGAATTTACAGATACTCATTTTTAAAAGACTCTGGTAAAAGTTGAAGTGCTGACTACGCTTTTTCACTCAAGTTAAAGTAAAGTGTTGGCTCTGACATTTACTTAGTCAAGTTTATTTGTATAACACATTTCGACAAGGCAATTCAAAATGCTTCACATAAACCATTTTAAAAGCCTCAAAACAGTGCAAAAGAAAACAAGATTTGAAACAACTAAGAACATTCAATAAAACATTTAAAACTGTCAAAAAACAAGAACTAGAATAAAAGTAAAAAGTAGCCATTACCTGTTGAACATGACATCATCGCTTTAAATATATACATATTCTTGTTGCACTGTCTACCTTGCACCATGGTAGCTTTCTAAGACTAGCTTACGTTTGTTGTTGTTTTCTAAACTGTTTTTTCACACAAAACATGACACCAAAAAGTTTAAATTTTTTCAAAACTTGTTTTCAACCTTTCCAAAATTGTTGTTACACTGTTATTACACTTATTACACTATCATTACACTGTTGCAGAGATGCCCAAAAATCTGCGAAAACTTTACTTTCCATCTCTGTGTAACACATACATTCATATTGTCATATTCAAACAATGTTTTTGTTTTTTTCTCACAGCAACAAGCTGCTGGATTTCTGGCTCTCTCACCTGCAGTCCTGCAGTGGTAAGTCGACAGCCTGTCAGTCCTTCAGCAGGGCTGTCAGCCTGTCAGTCTCTGGCGTTAAGACTCTCTCTCTCCCTCTTTCTTCCCAGACGTCCTGGAGACGTTTTATCGTCCCACTTCCTTCATGCGCCTGTCCTCTACTTCCTGCCAGCCTCTCTTTGAAGAGCTCCTCCTCCTCCTGCAGCCGCTGGGCCTGCTGACCTTTAACCTTGACCTGCTCTTCCAGCACCACCATCTCGAGCCAGCCAATCAAAGCCCAGACAGCCCTAGCCCACCCAATCAGGACGCAGGGTTCAGGCTCTCACCACGAGGGGCGGCTGCTAATTGGCTGGGTACAAGCTACTTTGAGAGCCTGTCGGAGCTTGATTCTGGGAGCGTGGAACTTGAGGAGACCAATGTCAGAGCTAGTTCCTGTTCAATGGCTGATTCGCTGGCTGGAGGGTTGGGGGAGTTGGCCAATGGCGGTGCGGCGTCTGTGAAGGTCCCTGTCTGTCTGGGGAAGACAAGCCCTCAGCTGCTGTGGGTGCAGGACAAGGAGATAAGGAACATAGCGCCCCCTAGTGACGGAGAGGCCAGCTTATCCCAGCAGGCCGGACAGGTAAGTGCATCTCTGCTGGTTTGAATGTCCCGCGGTGTGTGATGGAGCGTCTGTGTGTTCTGACTTCATGAATGTTCTCCGTTCTCTGCCAAGGTCCTCCAGCAGGGATGGGGGGCTGTGATGCGCTGGGGGGGCCGGCTGGGACAGAACTGGACAGAGCTGAGCCCAGGGGTGACATGCAGACCTCCAGACCTCCAGGGCCAGGCTCTGCAGACTGACCCCAGTGGGAGTGAGCGTCCTCGGGCACACAGTGCTGCTGTTGTCCCCTGGAGCTTTGGGAGACTGTTTGGAGCCTCTAAAGACTCCATGACACCCACCCCACCCAGCAGGTCAGTTTGTGTCGTGTGTGTTGACTTGTGTGTAATAGACGTCTCCGTGTGTGTGTTCACGTGGCGTGAATGCTTTCAGTACACGTACCCTGTCCCTCGACACACAACACACTTACTTCTCCTTTATAATTTGTCTTTTTCTTCTTTTTCTTCTCCCCATTATGTATCTCTCTCTCTCTCCTCCCCTCCACCTCTTCACTCTCATCCGACTCTCCAGACGTCCTTCTCAGTGGCTGGCTCCTGGCGTGACTGTTCTGACCCGCATGGTCAGCAGCAGTTCCACCCCCACACTCAAGAGGGCGCTGGAGCCCGAGGCCAAGTGCCAGATAGAGATGGAGAGACAGAGGGAGGGCGACACTGAGGAAGACACAGACAAGCCACGCCCCCTCAGGTAGGACACTCGGGAGGAGGGCCAACAGGTGCTGCTGTTCCTTTAGATATTAACGAGGCTGTGTGGAAGTATGCTAATCACAGCCCGCGTGTGCGCCCCCTGCAGGTCGGTCAGGACGCTGTGCGATCACTCTGGCACGGGGGCGGAGCTTAGCTTCCAGAAGGGGGAGGAGCTAGTCATCTTGGGGGGCGTCGACCACGACTGGATTCGCTGCCGTCAAGGAGAAAAGGAAGGCCTCGTGCCCATTGGCTACACCTCCTTAATCATGTGACTTCAGTTGCCGGATTGCTGCTGATATTAGAATTTAAGAACAAAAAAAAACAACAAAAAACAAAAAAGATGAATAATGAGAGGTTGTGTTCAGGTACTAATACTCTGGAAGAGATAGTTCACACTTAAATCAAGATGGTCTGAAATGTAGGTACATAGCTTACAACACCATCTGCTGTATTCAGTTCACCGTGTGAGTAAACAGCAGCCACACTAACCCACACACAAACAGGTGTGAGTCCCCTTAATTCAGTGGTATTTGTTTGTATGGAATTTCACAGGGAACAAGACAAGTACAACAGATGGTGTGCAATAACAACTCCACTGAAATCGACAACACTTCTCATCTTTGATTTCGGGGTGATTTATCTCTTGTTCCTTGTTTCTCCATCCTCTCTCCTCGGTGACCAAAGATCTGGCAGCATCTGGATGAGTCTGAGCCGGATGAGATCTGTGCTTAACTCAGCTCCTCCCCGCGCTCTCAGATCTGTGGTCACTGAGGCGTGGCGGCCTGCTAGTCAGGTGTTTCCCTGCTGCGTCGTCGTAGAGACGTGGCTCAGACCAGCCGGCCGTCCAGTGGAGGAAGGCGTGTTAGAGTATTGGCCTGTAGTTCCTGTTGCGTAGAGATGTAACTTAGTGACCCGTAGCTGTGTTCTGTGACCTCTCTGTTCACCCCAACCTCCTTCCCCTGTGGCCTGGTTTGTGTGTTGACATGTTTCTGCAACTATTAAGCGTTAAATGATAACTATTTGACTGTATAAATATACATACAAAATATATATAGGTATATGAATATAGACTGGTTTTACCAAGATAAATAGAAAGATGGATGAACACGAGAAAAACAGATAAGCGATAATTCAAAGATAAAACTTTCAAGGTTGATCAAGAGTTTAACTCGTAAGTGATCGGCCCTTTGATTTTGCTGCTCTCCCCATATCTCTTACACAATTCTAGTTTTTAGTAGCCCCTCCCCCACACAGACTGTGGATGTGCTGTGTCACGTGATCTGGTGTCTGAAGGCTTCTTCCTGTGTGTTGTATTTCCTCCCACCCTCTTAGCATCATATCCACGTCATCGGTAGATATAATCTCATATGTTTAGTCCCTGAATGCGTAGGACTGTGAATGCTTTGAATGAATGCAAAAGAATATGTATTTAGCCAACATATCTGCCCTACTGTCAAGACAGCACAGTATACTCTAACTAGCGTAGCAGTACTGTAGCTGAGATACGCTCCTCCTCTTCAGTCTCACATCCAGACACTTCATAGGCTACCAGCTGAACCATCCACCTCGCAGACACTCAGCATTCGACCAATCAGAGCTTACGAGCATATTTTCCTTCCCTGTTTCTGATTGGACCACAGCTGTAAAAACCCACACCTGTGTAAGTGAATGGCTGCCTAGTCCCAGAGTCTGTGTGACTGAACGATCACATGCTACCTTACCCTACTTGTCATGTTTAAACATGTTAGATGATCATCGTTAATATTATTAGTAGTGGTCGTGCAAGATGTTCAAGTGGTAGTGTATTGATAACAATGTTAAATCACTAACAATATGCTGTATGGTATTTTAGGATTTGGTTGGTAGTTATTCTGTAGAATTAGCGTTATGACTATGCATATCATGTACTTCTCAAAGCTCTCTGGTTGAAAGATTCTGCGGTGATCATAGTTTATTTGCTTTTAAAGCTCCATACTAGAATGCAGTGCTCCAGACATTCAAGTGTCTTTTGTAAAGTCTTATATTACTACACCTACCTTGAATGACCTAACCCTTAACTTGAATTCAGGAAACACAACTGTTGAAATGTCTTTTTGATTGGCTGGGAAAGGCGCAGTAAAGGTCTTCGTGCCAACAAGCCATGTAGCCTGAGCATAATGTTACTATGACGATGCTCAAGGGTAAAATGACCCTGGCAGACATGTTTTCCAAAAGTACTGTATGGTGTCTCGTTAGGAATACACACCACCCTCTGTGGCTGCCATTCAATGTCCAAGCCCTAGACGATATAAATGTATTTGCAGATAAATAATAAACAATATAAGGTAGTATTGTGTTTGTCAAGATTACCCATTTATCTTGACGGTTTAGGATTTTGTTCTGGTTGATTCAGGTTTATTTTTATGTTTGATGTTTAATGATCGTCTTAATGCTTTTGTATCAGATGTTAATTTATTGGATGTTATTTTTGGAGATGTGCTGAGATTTCTGGAAGGTAAACAGCCGTCTCATGTGAGCACCCCTATCTGACTCTATCTATCTGGGGTTCTGCGTGTGTTCGTGTGTGTGCGCGCGCCTGCACATGTTCATGTGAGACCATGCATCTGTACTCCCACGTGCCCGTGTGCACGTGTGAGCGTGCACGTGTGTGTAGCAGCGTGTTTCTGTATTCTGGTGTGATGTAGGCTGCCCTGCCCTCTATCTTACTGTTGCATTTATAGTAGCTACTGCCCTTTTAGTGCCAGTCACAGTCAAACCCCTGCATGTGCTTGTTTGTAAATATATCCAATAAATAATCAATATACACCAGTCCTTCCTCATGTGTTGGTGTGTGTTGAGGGGTCATGGGGTGAGGGTCAGATAGACTTGGATAGAAAGTCTTTGGTACGACTGTTTCTACGGATGATCTACAGCAAGAGTGATGAGGGAGGACCGCGCCGCAGAACTCCCTTCTCACCACTAGAGGGCACTGTTTGTCCGGTCATGAGGGCTAACCTGAAGGAGCTCCAGTGAAGTGCCTAGTAGACTGAGGAACATCTGTTAGCTTGGACAGTCCCGCTCCGCAAAGAGTTACACGAACACATCAAACACGGTCGCGTTGACGAAAATTGCATTTTATTGTCATCAATATAAAGGCAAAGGTTTGAAATGACATTCGTTGACAAGGAGCTATGCTTTTCTTCTTTTCGGTATAGTTTTCAGAATCTATCGCGAAATGGTACATGTCATGCAAACTAAATATATAGGTTTTGTATTTTATATTTGCTATCACGTTAACCACTGGCAATGATGTAGTGCTTTCAGTTTAATATGAAAGGGACGACACATGTAAACAGTCAAATAAATGGCACTTTCTTGGTTTGATGATGCAGACAGGCCACCTCAAACCACAGAGAGCTACCGTATATAAACGTAACACAAGCAATCTGTTCTCTTCGCTGATTGTCCGACCCAGCTACAAAAAACAACCTTCCACTAGGGGAAAAAAGCGAACATGTCAAATAGAAAACAAAACATTAAAAAAGTCAAACTGTATACAATCATAGTCCATTAAGAGAAATATTTGATCCAATTTCACATTGGTCAGTTTTGTTTAAATACGTTTTAGTAAAATGAAGGCCTTTGATTAGCTTTTCCTCTTCTGTATAATACTAATAATTACATTACTGATATCTGAGAAAGTGCATAAATCTATGAGCTTAATTGTTCTGTTCACCCTATGTATATGCATGTATATATATACACTGCATATAAATACAGTAGGCTATATGTTTGTGTATGTATGTACATTCACATGGAGCTCAATGCCATTATATTTCTACTGTTACCCCATGTATAAGAATAAACGTACTTCTAAATCTTTACAGGTAAATGAGCTTAAATGACCATATTCACCAGTTCACAACTTTATCAAATCAAAAGGGGAAATGGGAGATATTGCTTTAAAGACTGCATTCATTTGGGTACATACTGTTTACTACATGGCACTTCACCAGAGCAGTGTCAGCAGTACTCTCTCTCTCTCTCTGATTGTTCCTGCTCTCTCAGGAGAGGGAAACTATATCAAAGGCCGTCTGAAGTTGAACATCACTCGAGAGCTCATACCCTCCCCAGAGACAACACGGGAAAATACTCACACAAATACATATATATATATATGCCGTTATTTGAGAGCGCTAAATTTGCCCTTTGAAAATAATCTCATTCAAAAACCCTCATTAAAAAGTCTATTGCAGTGAAGCCACGATTATGGCCGCCACTAGACATCGCCCTTCTCCTCCAACCATATGGCACAGCTTCCTCTCCCTGTCTTAATGTCATGTACAACATCATGAAGGTCTAATTAAAGTCATAGGTGCCTTTCCTATTATCTCAGTCAAAGTAGACCAGGGGAAGTGGACAAGGAGAGGTAGCTAGTTCTTAATTTTGAGACACAGCCCTTGTCTCAGAGAGCAGGGAAATCTGGAACACTGCCAGTTTGCTTAAGGTGCCAAAGTAAGAGACATCAAACTGCCTGTGTGTGTGTGTGTTTGTGTGTGTGTGTGTGTGTGTGTGTGTTTGTGTGTGTGTGTGTGTTTGTGTGTGTCGACCCAACTATTTTTAGTGTCCACTTGGCATGCAGTCTTTAGTGTGCTGTTGCTCTCTCCAGCACTAGTGCAAATTCAGTTTAAGCTGGTCTCTCTCTGTCTTTTTCTCTCTCTCTCTCTCTCTCTCTCTCTCTCTCTGTCTTTCTCTCTCTCTCTCTCTCTGTCTCTTTCCTCTTGTCTCTCCAGAGGGCTGTTGTGTGTGTGCACGTGTGTGTGCACGTGTCTGGCCTCCACACCAACACTAGGATTCTGCCTCCAACCACCCAGTGTCCGTTTCCATGGTTTCATCCTTGATCTGATCTCTATGAAACAGAGAGGCGGACACACTGAGAAAGGCTCTCTCTCTCTCTCTCTCTCTCTCTCTGTCTCTCTCTCTCTCTCTCTCTCTCTCTCTCTCTCTCTCTCTCTCTCTCTCTCTCTCTCTCTCTCTCTCTCTCTCTCTCTCTCTCTCTCTCTCTTCTCCTTGTAGCTGTCAGTTGTCTATATCTTTTCTCCTCACAGTGCCACAGTCACTCAGGGGGCATTACTGTCGTATTACTTCCTGTCAGTTTGTCCTGTTGCAAACCGTGTCTGTCACCAAGAGGGGGACCTCCCTGTTCCAGGAGAGGGGGGCAAGAGAGTCAGAGACACCACCCCTCCAGCCCCTACTTCCCCAGCTTTTCTCCTTTTCTCCCTCACACCCCAATCTCCATCCGCTCTGCTTACCCCTCTCTCTCTCCCTCCCCCTTTCTCTCTCCCTCCCTCTCTCTCTCCCTCCCTCCCTCTCTCTCTCCCTTCCCCTCTCTCTCTCTCCCTCCCTCACCCTCTCTCTCCCACCCTTACTCTCTCTCCCTCCACCTCTCTCTCCCCCTCTCTCCCCCTCTCTCTCCCTCCCTCCCTCCCCCTCCCTCCCTCCCTCCCCCTCCCTCCCCCTCTCTTCTCATGCTCGCTTCAGTTTCAGGAGCAGCGTGTTCAGACGTTCCTTCTGCTGTTCCCTCCTGTGCACCTCCTCCTCCCCCGCTCCTCCTGCATCCCCCTCTTCTGCGATCAGGCTCCCGTTCTGCTGTGACACACAGGCAGACAGCTTGTTGTCATGTGGCTGTACACAGGCGTTGTTCACAAGGCTTGATGTGTCACCAGGCGTTGTACTCACATGGGGCCTGGCACAGAGAGAGGGAGGGGTCTTAAAGCGGGGGGCGTTGGTGGACACAACCTCCTTTACCTCCATTGGCTGACCTGTTGGGTTAAAGGTCAGGTGGTTTCTGTTAGTGAGGGAGGGGAAGTGACACAGGATGGAAGGACACACTGCAGCCCCTGGGAGTGTAGACCTGTCTACTGTCTGCTGTCTACTGTCTACTGTCTGCTGTCTGCTGTCTACTGTCTACTGTCTGCTGTCTGCTGTCTACTGTCTGCTGTCTACTGTCTGCTGTCTACTGTCTACTGTCTGCTGCCTACAGTCTACTGTCTACTGTCTGCTGCCTACAGTCTGCTGTCTACTTTCTACTGTCTACAGTCTGCTGTCTACTGTCTACAGTCTGCTGTCTGCTGTCTACTGTCTGGTGTCTACTGTCTGCTGCCTACAGTCTACTGTCTACTGTCTGTTGTCTGCTGCCTACAGTCTGCTGTCTACAGTCTGCTGTCTGCTGTCTGCTGTCTACTGTCTACAGTCTGCTGTCTGCTGTCTACTGTCTACTGTCTGCTGTCTACAGTCTGCAATATGCTGTCTACTGTCTACAGTCTGCAGTCTGCTGTCTACTGTCTACAGTCTACAGTCTACTGCCTGCTGTCTGCAGTCTGCTGTCTGCAGTCTACAGTCTGCTGTCTACAGTCTGCTGTCTGCTGTCTGCAGTCTACTGTCTACTTTCTACAGTCTACTGTCTACTTTCTACTGTCTGCTGTCTACTGTCTGCTGTCTGCTGTCTACAGTCTGCAGTCTACTGTCTACAGTCTACTGCCTACTGCCTGCTGTCTGCTGTCTACAGTCTGCTGTCTGCTGTCTACTGTCTGCTGTCTACTGTGCTCAACTCAATGTTACATGGAAATTCAGCTTTATGGTTAGGGTTAGCAGCAACAGGAAAAGCTGACATCAGGATATGACAGAAATGGGAAAACATTTATTTCTGCGGTCAGAAATCTGCTATGTTTGCCAAGTTGAATATGATATGGGTAACCATGCAGTGCAAATGGTGCACACACACACACACATGCTGTGACTACCTCATCAGTTACATACAAGCCAAAATAAGCACCAAACTCACAAAAGAAAACTTGAATTTTAAAACAAACATAACGACACACACAAACACCTACAGAAACAAAAACAAACACACACACTTGCTTCATGGACCTGACTTGATGCTGCTGTCGTCTCTGGCCCCTCCGGCGCAGTCAAGATCTCCTTCCCTCTCTCCTTCCCTCTCTCCGTCTCTCCTCAGCCGCAGTTGTCTCTCTCGTATCTGCTCCCGGTTCCTCAGCAAGAACACACGGTGTTTCAACACAAAACACCTACCAGAGAGAGAGAGAGAGAGAGAGAGAGAGAGAGAGAGAGAAAGAGAGAGAGGGGGAGGGGGAGGGAGGGAGGGTTAACCACCGTTTCCAGCAGACAGAGGGAGATAGAATTACTACTACTATTAATAATAGATGATTATGGTACATTGACATCGACTATATACGACATGTATTCAGTAAGTGTGACAGTGTTTGTGATGTGTCTGTGTTGTCTGTGTCACCTTTCACTGCTGGTCACAGGCTCCAGGTCCAGATGAGGGAAGATGGTGGTGATGTCAGCTGAGCCCCCCTGCTGAGGCAGGAGAACAAGCCTTAGAACACAGACACCATACAGGACGTGTGTCCTGGTACACTAGTACAGTGAAGAACAGACACCATACAGGAGATGTGTCCTGGTACACTAGTACAGTGAAGAACAGACTTCTTGCCCCTTACCTTGGTGAGGGGGCGAGGGGACACGGGTCTGTCCTTTGGACGGTCTGGTGGAGAGACAAAGACAGATGAGTGAGGGAGAGAGGGAGAGAGGGGGAGAGAGAGAGAGAGAGAGAGAGAGAGGGAGAGGGAGAGAGTGAGAGGGAGAGAGAGAGGGAGGGGGGAGGGATGGGGAGAGAGAGGGGGAGAGGGAGAGAGGGGGAGAGGGAGAGAGGGAGGGGGAGAGGGTGAGACAGAGAGAGAGGGAGGGGGAGAGGGAGGGAGAGAGGGAGAGAGAGGGACAGAGGGAGGAAGGGATGGGGAGAGAGAGGGGGAGAGGGAGGGGGTGAGAGAGGGGGAGAGAGAGAGAAGGAGGGGGGGAGGGAGAGTGAGAGAGAGAGGCAGGGCAGGAGGGGGTGAGAGAGGGAGAGAGACAGAGAGAGAGGGAGTCCCTCATGCAAGTCAGTGAGGGAGCCACTCACAGAAGGATCTCTTCCTGTGCACGGGGGCGTCAGGGTCGTGGTGAAGCTGCAACACAGACACAACTCCTCATCACCCAGGGGAACACAGCTGAAAGGCCCCCTTCGCCCTCGGCCCCCCTGCCCTCGGCCCCCCTGCCCTCGGCCCCCCTGCCCCCCTGCCCTCAGGCCCCCTCGCTCCTGGCTACTACCTGCCGGTGCCTCCAGAGCCACAGGATGTCGTAGGGCAGCTGGAAGTCTACCCTCTTCAGTCTCAGGTACTGCCCTGCAAGGAGAGAGAGACAGAGAGAGACAGAGAGAGACAGAGAGAGAGAGAGACACACACAGAGACACACAGAGACAGACAGAGACACAGAGAGACACAGAGAGAGACAGAGAGAGAGACACACAGAGACAGAGAGAGACACAGAGAGAGACAGAGAGAGAGACACACAGAGACAGAGAGAGAGACAGAGAGAGAGAAGGCAGCAAATAAATTAAGAGAATATGACATGGGGAACAACCATCACCCACCCACCACCACACTCACCCTCCACCCTCACGCTCCACCTCACCCACACCCTCACCCCTCACCCATACCCTCACCCCCCACCCTCACCCTCCACCCTCACACTCCACCTCACCCACACACTCACCCACACCCTCCACCCTCACCCTCACCCTCCACCTTCACCCTCCACCGTCACCCTCACCCTCCACCCCAACCCTCACCCACACCCTCACCCTCCACCCTCACGCTCCACCCTCACCCTCCACCCTCACGCTCCACCTCACCCACACCCTCACCCCTCACCCACACCCTCCACCTCCACCCTCACACTCCACCCTCACCCTCCACCCTCACCCTCCACTCACCCACGTTTGAGGGAGCAGGCAGCAGACTGTAGTCCCTGTCTCCTGGGTCGTCCTCCTCCCTGTCTCCGCTCCCCTGCAGGGTGCTGCACAGCAACCACACTTTACCCCTCGCTCTGGACCTCGCTCCATGTGGAGCGTGTGTCAGTATTTGTGTATGTGTGTGTGTGAATGCCATCTAAACTCACTCTGTAGTTTTGTAGTCATCTGAGTAAAGCCCCGCCCTCTGAAACGTCTTCCTGGGAGGCCCGCCCACCCTCTCATCCAATTGGATGGACGGAGTTTGGGGCGATGCCTGGCTAGGCTCTGATTGGCCGGTGCATACTGAGGAGGCTTGGCTCCCTGGCTTCCCTTCGCCAGAACTAAGAGACAAGAAGGAAGACGGAGAGAAAGAGACAGACAGAGAGAGAGAAAAGAGAGAGAGAGAGGCACTGGTTTAGCACACAGTGCTGTAAACCGTGTGTTAATATAATACATGGGCATAATCGTTTAGACTGAAAGTATTAGATGCGTATTAGAATAACAAGCCCCTTGTAAATATGACTTAATGCAGGAGACTGTCAGGTGAGGGGCTGTACCTAGGGAGACAGGGAGAATCAGCTCTCCTCCTCTTCCGGCCTCTCTTCCTCCTCGCCTGTACCACGGTCTCCTCCTCCTCCTCCTCCACTGCATCCCCTCCTCCTCCTCTCTCTCCTCCTTCTCTTCCCCTGCTGGGGGCCTCCG
This sequence comes from Hypomesus nipponensis, assembly GCF_054491055.1. Lineage (NCBI taxonomy): Eukaryota > Metazoa > Chordata > Actinopteri > Osmeriformes > Osmeridae > Hypomesus > Hypomesus nipponensis. Next base: position 22,041,751 of record NC_140362.1, on the reverse strand, counting down.
GGGAGTGGGGGGATCCCGTGGGGGGGGCCAGGGGGTGTTTCCGGGGCCTCCCGGGCCCCCTCCTCCTGCCCTCCACGCTGCCCAGGGGGCCACGCTGCTGTTTTTGCCCCCTGCTGGAGACAGAGAGCTGCCCCCTGCACCAGAGAGCAGGGCCTGGAGCTGAGGCACAGAGAGGGGGGAGAGGGGAGGGGGGAGGGGAGGGGGAGGAGAGGGGGGGGGGGGGAGGGAGAGGGAGGGGGAGGAGAGAAAGGGGGTGGGAGGAGAGAGAAAGGGGGTGGTAAAAGAGAGAGGGGGGGGAGATAAAAGGGTGGAGGGGCAGATGGGAGTGAGTGATATAAGCAGCAGGCTGAGATGTGGTCAGTCATGAGTCACAGACATTTCCAGAAACGAGGTGAGTCACGACATTTCCTCTCTACTAACGGCAATCCTGACCATGACCAGCCGGCTTTCTGGGAAAAGCAATAAGAACATAGCAGGCCAACCACACACACACACACACACACACAGTATGTTCCTGTTATATTGCATGTAGACTACATCTTGTGGAATGCACAGAGACTACAGTCATGCACACAAGAGAGACATAAGATGGACTGTGTGTGTGTATGTGTGTGTAGAGGGAGGTGTGGGTTCTGTTAAGTCACATATGTGTTTGGTTAGATGATCTGCTGCTCTGTCTCCCCTCTCTCTAAAACAACATGCTCTCTTCATGTCCTCGCCTATTCTCATTATTCCTCCATCCATCACTTTTCCTTGGGTCATCTATCGCTTTTTTCCCTTCATTTTTCCAGAGTCCTGACAACATTCACCCCTTTTTCCTTCTTCCATTTCGCTCCGACAACTCCCCGCTTGGCTGGAGGAGACGGTAAGGTCTTTAAATAGACGTTGTGGTGGTTAACTAATGACCGTGTTCACTGAGTAGCCCCGGGCTGCAGCAGCGCCGTACGCTACGCGCCGGGAACATTTCAAAAGTGTCTGGCAGATCTCTACTGCCAATCTGGCACCACGAGGTTATTCAAAAAGAACGTCAGAGAATGTGTTTGCCTGAATGTGTGAGGGAGTGTATCTAGGAGTGAGTGTGAGGGTGTATATATAGAAGTGTGTGTCTCTTGGAGTGTGTGTGTGTGTGTGTGTGTGTATCTAGGACCGTACATCTGAGTGATTGTAAGCCACACACATGCACATCCTGCGTCCTGCAGTGGAGATGTGAGCAGCGCGGTGTGAACACAGCAGTGTTTCCTCTCCAGCCTGACGTGGTGGACAGCAGTGCTTCAGACCAGACACTGCCTGGCAGCACAGAGACTCTCTCACCTGCACACCTCTCCTGCCTGCAGACCCTTCCATACAGGCTGAAACCCTGAAACAAACACGGCTGCCTCTTTTCTGGAAACGAGAGATGGCGTGTCTCACCTGCTCCCCTCCTGTCCGTCCACGATGGGCCCTCCCTCCTCTGTGACACGCCTCCGCTCCTTGGCTTCCCATTGGCCGCCCCGGTCCTCGCGTCCCACCCTCCAGCCGTGGTAGCAGCAGAGGTGAAGAGGTTGGTGTGTGTTGGGGGTGGGGAGGAGCTGTACAGGTGTGTCTCCTCCTCTCTGGAGGACCCCCCCACCGCACCTGTCCACCGGCCCCCTGTGGAGGCCACCCAGGAGGGAGCAGGGGGCCTGAGCCCCCCCAGGCCCCCTGTGGAGGCCAACCAGGAGGGAGCAGGGGGCCTGAGCCCCCCCCTGAGCCCCCCCAGGCCCCCTCTCTTCAGCCAGCTGCCCCCAAACGAGGACAGGTGAGAGGAGCCCAGCCCCGGGCAGGTGAGGGACGTGTTCTTAAGCCTCTCCGCCGAGGACGAAGACGAGGCCGTGTTAGCGGAGGCGGAGGGGGACTCCTTTCCATTCTTGAGTCGCCACGGCGACCCCACTGACCCCACGCTTCTGCCACCTCTTCTTCTCGCCTCCTCGGAGCCCCTGGTGAACTCTGACCTCGGCTGCTCCTCCTCCTCCTCTTGCAGCTCCCCCTCGGCCCGGCGCTCGCCGGCGCGGTGCCGGTGCTTACGGTGTTTGTGTTTGTGTTCCGTCCTGGCGCAGCCACAGACGGTGTGACCGGGAGGAAACCCAGCAGCTCCCCCTCCCTCCCCCTCGCCCTCCCCCCTCAGCTCCCCCTCCCTGGGAGGGCGGCTCCTCCTGCGGTGGAAGCGTGCGGGGTTGAGGAGCAGGTGGGGGTGCTGGGGGTGGTGGGGGGTGTACTGGTGAGGGGGAGGCAGGGGGAAGGAGGGGTGGAGGTGGGGGTACAGGCCGGGGGCGGAGTAGCCCCTGTAGAAGCTCAGGTCGTCCACGGCCTCCTGGAACTTGGAGGAGCAGCCACAGTGTCGCCGGTCGGCCTTCCTGCAGTGGAGCGACTGGCAGGGGTACAGCGGGTGGGGGGAGTAGGGGTGGGGAGAGTACGAGGAGGGGTGGGGGGAGTAGAAGCCGTTCAGGTTGATCCTGTAGACGTTGGATCGGACGTGATGCTGGGAGGAGGAATGGTGTCTCCTGCCCCCCGGGGCCCCCCCGCCCCCCTCGTAGCTCTGCCCCTGTCCTGCTCTGGCCCATCCACGGCGCCCAATGTGGACCTCGCTGAACTGGCCAATCAGGTCCTCCAGCTCCGACAGGAAGGCGGGGTCGTGCGAGAGCAGGTGTTGCTGCTGGTGTTTCCTTTTGTGTTTGTTTTTCAGCCTCTTCAGGGAGTTTTGCCCCAGGCAGGGGCAGAAATCCAGCTGTGTGCACTTGCAGGGGCAATGGCAGGAGCACGGGGAGAGGCAGTCGTAGCCCCTCCGTCTGTGTCTGTGTCTCTCTCTCTCTCTGTGGCGCTCGAGGGCGGCCGTGCCGGTCACGGGGTGGGCGTGTCTGAGGAGGGGGGCGAGGGGGGAGGACACAGAGGCAGGGTGGTCCAGTACCGCAGACGAGGGTCCCCTCTGACCCCCGAGCCCCGCCCCTAGCCTTGTGACCTCTAGGATCCTCCTGAACATGGCCCCCCCGCCTCGCCCCCCCCTCCTCTCTCTGCGCTCCGAAACGCTGTTGTTGTCCGTGCCGATGCCACTGTCGCTAGGCAACGTCTCCTCGCTGAGCGACTCGCTGACGGGCGAGGGCGTGGCCTCTTTGAGGTGGGCGGGGGAGGCTGCTGGGTGCTGGGGGGGGATGGGGAGCTTGCAGGACGGGTGGTGGAAGGGGAAGTGGTGGCGACCCAGACAGGGACAGCTCCTCTTGGCGAAGGCAGAGAAGGAGGAGAAGAAGGAGGAGAAGGGGATGTTCCGGGGGGAGGTGCAGGAGGAGGAGGGGGAAGGCAGGGAGAAGGGGGGAGGGAAGAGGAGAGAGGATGTGGGCTCAGTGAGGCTGCCTTCACTGTAGGGGCTCTGAGCTCCACTGGAGTGTGTGAGGGAGGGGGAGGGGAAGGGATGGGGCTGGGGAGAGGAGAAGAGAGACGGGCCGGGGACACTGGAGAACAGGCCTGGTTGAGGCGCCGGGTTAGCAGAGAGCGCTTTGGGCTTACGTCCTCTCCTCTTCCCCATGTAGATGGTTCCTCTCTTGCTCACGTTGATCTGAGGACCCAGTTTCCCCCCGAAGGAGCACGACAGGCTGGACAGAGTGTGTGACGGGACTACTGTTGATCCACAGGTCTGTCCTGCACCTCCAGGGGTGGTGTCTCCCCCCTCCTCTCCTCTCCTCCTCCCCTCCCTTCCCCCAAACCCAGACAGCATGTGTCTGGTGAGCCCCCTCCTCTTCCTCTTCTTCATCTCCCCGATGATCCTACGGATGTTCAGCTGCCTGCTCCTTCTCCGCCCCTTCTCTGTCTCCTCAGAGGGGGACAGGGTGCTTCTTCGCCCCTTCTCTGTCTCCTCAGAGGGGGACAGGGTGCTTCTCCGCCCCTTCTCTGTCTCCTCAGAGGGGGACAGGGTGCTTCTCCGCCCCTTCTCTGTCTCCTCAGAGGGGGACAGTGTGCTTCTCCGCCCCTTCTCTGTCTCCTCAGAGGGTGGCAAGGTGCTCCTCTGGTCCTGGGACTCTGGGCCGGGGGTTAGTCGCTTGGGGCGCCCTCGCTTCCTGGCAGGGGGGCTGGGGTCTGAGAGGCTGGTGGGGGCTGAAAGGCTGGTGGGGGCTGGCCCGATATCCAGCACTCGGTCCAACACAGGTGGCTCCGGAGCCTCGACGTACCCGAGAAGGAGCTCTTCGGCTGGGGTGGGTTTGGAAGAGCGTCTGGGTGGTGGGGGTTCTTCAACGCTCGGAGTCCGGGATTTGGTGCAGACTTTTTTGGGGGCCTTGGCCGATGGGTGTTTAGATGCTGCCAGGGGGCTGGGGTCGCAGGTCATCAAATGGGTCCAGGTGGGCGATGGAGGCTGGCCTGCTAGCCGGGGTTTGAGAGAGGTGGAGAGGGGGAAGGAGCTGGAGGGTGGGGGCAGAGGAGGACCTTGGTGGGCTTCACCTGTGGGATGGTTGGAGGCCTTAGCGGAGGGCTTCAGGGGGGCGTCCAGGGGGGCGTCTCGGTGGGGGTCCAGAGGGGCCTCCTCCAGCCTCTGTGCCCGGTTCACCAGCCTGGTCCAACTGGGACGCCTCGCCTTACGCTTCTTCAGCGGCCGGCTGTCCTGGTCCGGGGGCGGGGTGGGGGGGCGGGCCGAGAGGGGGGGGGCGGGGTCACAGGGGGGAGGGGGGAGGGGGAAGACGTGCTGACCCCGGAGAGGGTTTCGTCTGGTCCGTCACACGATGGATCAGGTGCTGCTGTCTGTCCTGGGTGCTGCGTGTCTGTCTGGGAGGCTTCACCTGAGTCAGCTGCTCCTGCAGGGTCAGAGGTCAGACTGGGCGGGGCTGCATGATCGGAGTCCCCCCTGTGGACGTCTGGGCTGGGCTTACCCTCCCTCCTCCTCCTCTCATCCCTCTCCGTTTCCTCCTCCAGTCTGGGGTCTCTCCCCCGCTCCTCCTTCCCTCTGTCATCACGTCCCTTCCTCCCCTTCTTCTTCTTAGAGCCTGGCTCCTTCCCTCTCTCACTCTGTCCCATTTCATCCTTTCCTTTCAGGTGTCTCGACTTCTTCTCCTTCCCTTTCTCTTTCTTGGACTTGTCCTTCTTGGCTCGTTCCTTCTCCAGAGCGGGCGGGGTGGATGAGCGCTGCGTCAGAGCCGTGCGGCCGGAACCAGGGGGCTCGGAGGGGGAAGGGGAGCGTGGAGGGTCTGAAGGGGAGCGTGGAGGGTCTGAAGGGGAGCGTGGAGGGTCTGAAGGGGAGCGTGGAGGGTCTGAAGGGGAGCGTGGAGGGTCTGAAGGGGAGCGTGGAGGGTCTGAAGGGGAGCGTGGAGGGTCTGTGGGGATGTTCTGGGTCAGAGCCTCCTCGGTTGGGGGGCTCGGCCCGGCGCTCGCGACTGCAGGGGCAGGCGATGAAGAAGAGTTTTGTTTTCGACCTTTGACCTTGGCGGACTTTGTGGGGCGAGGGGTAAAGGCGGACGAGACGGCCCCCGCCCGCTCTGTAGGAGCCATACCGTCTGGAAGGTGTGAAGGTGGCATGCAGACCCCGTCTCCATGCCTCCCTGGCTTCTCCGCTGAGGGGGGCAGGGGGGGGGAGGCAGGGGGGCCGAGGGGCTTCATGGGAAGGGAAGGGGCCAAGCTGCAGCTGGAAACCTTGTCAGGAGGAACATCCGACTTCACCTCAGTCTTGTTTGCCCGCTTGACAGGAACCTGCAGATGGAGAAACTTGTTACAGACATTACAGACGTTACTGTGACAGCTCCTGTATGTCCAGTCACATGAGCGAAGACCTACAGCACCCAGGGGAAACAAGTAATACCTGTGTAGGGTTGATTACTCACCTGCCTGCTGAAAGGATGGTAGAGGACACAAAGACAAAAGCAGGGGAGGTAAAGGAGGGCAAATGGGGGGGGGGGAGAGAGAGGGGAGCTGATGGAGACAGAAATGGGGTTTCCAGGAGAAAGAAGAGACACAGAGAGCGGGAGAGAGAAAGAGCAGGAGAGAGAGAGAGCGGGAGAGAGAGAGAGAGAGAGAGAGAGAGACAGAGAGAGAGAGAGAGACAGAGAGAGAGAGAGCAGGAGAGAGAGAGAGAGAGAGAGAGAGAGAGAGAGAGAGAGAGAGAGAGAGAGAGAGAGGGAGGGAGGGAGGGAGAGGGAGGGGGAGGGGGAGGGGGAGGGGGAGGGGGAGGGAGAGGGAGAGGGAGAGGGAGAGGGAGAGGGAGAGGGAGAGGGAGAGAGAGAGAGAGAGAGAGAGAGAGAGAGAGAGAGGGAGGGACGGGGAGAGAAAACAAGAGAGTGTGAAAGAGGAAGTGAAAGATAAATTGAGAGCAGGTAGAAAGGAGAGGAGGTAAAAATAGACGAGAGGAGAGAGGAGGAAGAGAGATGGAGAAAAGCAGCTGTGCTATTGGTAGCTATAAATTGCCAAAAATAAGGGATTTGAAGGCTTGACATTTCATGCTTGTCCTATAATTTTGGAGCACTGTGACTAGGGTGGCATATTGCAGCTAAAGCAATAATCTTCCCCCAGGGTGATTGTCATGAGAGCTGATGAACCAATGTCTGTATCAGCTCCTTCTAGTTGCTGTGCTCTTGTCCTATTTATAGGCCTGTTTACCTAAATGGACTGCTTAGGTTTCACTAGCGAGACAATAGCTCATTTGACCTTATTATCACACAGTACAAAGCGGGGCAGTTTGCACCAGATAAACTGGCTGGATGATAGGATAGGGGACATTCTCACTACAACTGGAGCTGCTATGAGTCATAGTCTGCCTCTACATTTGCCGTGTGATTTCCCTGTGTAAACGCAGTACGGTGTTTTCCTTTTCGAGCAGTTCTGATATGAGAGATGACTGCCACCAAATGCTAATAGCACTGCTGTTGAAACCATGCTGAGTTGAAGTGAAGTTCAAATGAATGACACAGCACTGCAGCACCCCCCTGGAGGGGGTGTGTTCCTGAGACGGCCAGCAGAGGGCGCTCTGTTTACCTGCTTGTTTGACGTCACTTCTGGGCTGACCGGGGCGGGACTGAAGCTTCCAAGACCCTCTGCTGACGAGGAGGACGATGGTGGAGGAAGCGAGGATGACGACGGTGGTTCTGGTGGAGAGGAAGATGTGTGGAGGTCGGCACCCTGGCTCTGCCCCGGCTCTCTGGCGCCCCCCGCAGGTGGAGGAGCGCTCTTCCCCGGCCCGGACCCTCCACCCTCGCTGTCCCCCCGGCTTGCTGCACCCCTGCCCTGCCTCTGGTAGGTCCTGATGGTGGGTTTGCAGACGTAGCTATCCAGGAGCTTGGGTGCTTTCTTGGTTCGCTTGGCTTGCAGTCTCTCGATCCTCAGCTTGACATTCCCCTCTGAGCAAGTGTTCTCTCTGCCCGGGAACTGCAGCTGCCTCTGCCCTGCACCGCCACAGCGCCCCTCTATGTGCACCTCCAGTACTGCACCGCCGTCACCCTCGCTCCTGCGCCCTGCACCATCCCTCTCCTGCTCTCTCCTCCCTGTACTCCCTCTCTCCCCCTCTCTCCTTCTCCTCCTCTCACCCCCCACTTCCTTTTCGGGGTCCTCGGGGGCAGAAGAGAGAGGGAGAGGGGTGTGTGTGGGCGGAGGGGTGCCCCCCTTGGCTCTCTGGTCCATCAGGGGCAGGGCTGAGGGGCGCTGGGGTGCCCAGTATAGCACTGGTTCAGAAGCCAGAAGAGGAGAGAGGGGCGAGCTGGTGCCGTTTAGAAGCTACTGCTCAACACACGAAGAGGAAAAGCCAAGTTGAGGAGGTTTTCTTAATGCAGCAGACTACAAGAGCTGTGTCTCCTGTCTGAATGGGTTTTCTTTCTTTCCTTAAGGCTGAACTGAGAAGGACAAGAGAGAGAGAGAGAGAGAGAGAGAGAGAGAGAGAGAGAGAGAGAGAGAGAGAGAGAGGGAGAGAGGGAGAGAGAGAGAGAGAGAGAGAGAGAGAGAGATTAGTCATTCCAGTGACATCAGACATGAGCGGCAGTAGCAAGGGGAATGACCAAGGAAAGTCCCCTACATCTTTACCAAGGAGCTTCACCACTTAGATGACCTCACTGTACTAGAACCCCAGGGGACCAATCCGCTTCCAGCAGCCGCCTTTTCCTGGTTGTGCTGCTGCTCACTCTTTCAGGAGGTATCAATCACAGCTGGGCTTGTTCAGGGCCACTACTGCTCTACCTCTCCTCCATCTCTCTCTCTCTCTCTGTCTGTTTCATGTTCGTCAGCATCCCAAGACATACGGCCTCTTTCCATCCCCTCTCTCTCTCTCTCTCTCTCTCTCTCTCTACCTCTTTCTTTCCCTCCCTCCCTCCCTCTCTCCCTCTCTCTCTCTCTCTCTCTCTCTCTCTCCTGATGCAGACCACACAGTAAAACGGTCAACCCAAGGCAGGCCCTGTATCCATGTTAATCAGAACCATATTTCCTCCTCCTCCTCTCCCCTTCTTTTTCTCCTCCAACTTAAATCCCTCCATTCACCATCAGACCCTTCCCCTCCTCCCCTCTCAGTAGTGGTAACACAAATCTGTAGGAAAGAGTCAAAACTTATTTTTGGAAAGGAGCATGAATTCCTCTCCCTCCCATGGCTTCCTCAGTAAGCTTTTCATTGACCCCATTGTAAATGGCTTTTTAATGTGACATTAAAAAGTAACACACCCTAAAACAACATTCCCCTGAGCTGTGATATACTTTCCCTTCCGCCGTCCGCATCAACAGGCCGCGTGGCCAACAGAAACAGCATCTTCCATGACAACTCTTTCTCTAGCGGGCCTCCATTTCACTCCACTCTCACGAAAAAAAGCATCAGTTTTTCTAATAAAACACACCCTGTCTTGCATTCTTTCAGCTCTCCCCCCCCCCCCTCTCTCTCTCTCTTCCCCTCTCTCTCTCTCTCGCTCAGGAGAGCTTCTTTTGAAATAGCTCATCTGTCTCTCGACCCGTTCCTGCCCTTTAGCCGTAACGGAGGCTATCAGGTCATGTTTTCATGTCGAACTTCAGGTTCTGTTTGGCTACTGGATCCCAACGGCACAGGCCTTCACCCCGTGAGTCAGACATAGTGCCGACATACGGCTGCACCAGTCACTAGCTGTTGCATAACAGATTCTGTCAAATCTGAGACTAACTCGTCGGAACTGTTGAAGTGGGTACGTATAAGGATCGATCCTCATCTTGTCTGATTAAGTCGTGTTCTCCCCCTAGTGTGACGGTTGAGAATAAGGAGGAAGTCAGATAGCTAGCCGGTAAACTGGCAGCACAGGTCTTCTATGGGGCAGAATGTGGATGTGGATTGTCCAGGTTACTGCCGTGTCATAGCATGTCAACAAACAGGTTGGTAAAACTGCTAGTGACAATGACATAAGAAGTGACTGGGGAGGTACTTTGACAGGAACGATAAAGGAAACTGTTTCACACAGAGCATCATTACCAACCCTGATCTCCCGGAGACGCCTTTTAAACATAACTCAACATTATCTTAACATTAGGCCAGGAGCTGTTTCACTGGCAGAATGATGGATGGACATGAAACTATCATCATGGATTCCCAGCAGCTATGGAGCCAGATTAAATCATTATAATGGTCTCCCTCCTATCACCCCATCATCACCATCTGACTTCTGGTGTCATCCATAACACTATCCTGTCCCCGACAACAGATTTAACATGAACGTCCAATATGAAAGTAATTTGAGAGGCAAGGTATTTCAGAATAGCGCTGCAGGCGATGCGTGCACGACACATGGTGTATGTTTCAAGAGGTTAGCCTCTGGGACACACAATATGTCTCTCGCTAAGTGTCTCTCTCCGTCTCACGCAACCACACACATACAAACTCCTTTTATCACACGCAAGCGGACACACTCTTTTCTTCTACTTATTAGTTGTATCATACTCCTAGTTGTACATTGTGTACCCAGGTCGTAACTGCGTTGACTTGTACGGCTGTTACTGAGGATACCGTGCGAACAGTTCAGTTCCGCTCTTTCGTGCTCCATCACTGATTTAGCGCCTTTGGTGTGGCGGCCAACACGCCACATCAGGTTCGTTTTGAGAGCGACTTTTGCGCATAATGGCATTTCAATTGGCATGACGCACTTACATGATGACACATGACACGTGCCATTGTTGTTGTTGTCATTCATGTTGCCATCATGATTATCTAGGTTAAATCGATCACTAAAGAACTTAGATTACATTACTGGCTAAAATGGTACTGAATGCACGTGATGAAATAACTGAAATTTGCATCTGTGGCGAGAGTGATTTCATGGCCTGTTCCCCGATCTGCCTGCTTATGCTGGTGTCAGCAACATTTGGCAAGATAAATATAATTATACATTGAGGACAGAGAAAATATCGGCGCGCGCGGGATCTGCATCACCTTAAAAATAACCACCCACGATCACTGTTTCAAATCCTGCGCTACTTCTACCATGATATTCACAAAGGCCTGCACATTTTACAAACTGCCATGACATTTTGCAATAAGGCTACGTAGGCTTCTTACCCGGAGCGCGTCCCAGAACTGCGTGGCTGGATAGAGCCAAGGTGTTGCTGAATTCCCTGTCGTTAGCGACTACAACAATCCTTAGTTTACTATGCATTCGATGTTGCTTAGATTACATAACTAGACCCGTTACTCCTCCTTGAAAAGCGAGTTCCAAATCCTCTAGGACATACAGTGCAACATTCGCGCGGGTGTTTTCATAATCAGTGGGTCGAGACTGTGATCTGAAAGCGCGTCCCTGCAGCTAGGTGGCGAGCTTCTTACAGTAGTCATGTTTGTTTTGTCACTTTTTCGGAGAAAGTTACATCGTATCCATACCTTCACTCCCATGAAACGCCCCACGAGCGTGCGTCTTCTGTGAAAATGTTGTTACACAGTTCCACTGTTGGCGACGTTTTACTTGCTGAGAAGTGTTACGAAGCGAACAATATCGTTGAGGTTTTTTATATTCGAAAATAAAATAACTTGCTCAACATAGCATAACCGTCTAGCACCGAATAGGACGACGGTCAACCGACGTAGTCGTCAGGTTAATTACGAAGTACACATAATATCATAAAAATATGTAGCCTAACAAAATGGCGACGATAAAAGTTATCAACGACATGGATCTGGATATCACAGAACGGTTTACATTCAGAATGAGAATCCACCCACATCAATACATTTTGCAGTGTTTCAATCTAAAATGTAACTAATCTAGGTCTACTTAAAATTGTTCAAAGGTTTCCTGTTGAGAAATATTTCACATTGCTATGATAATAACACTATCAGACAGACATATCGACATATAAATAAAATGACCTACACTCTGTGGAGTTGATATGGGGACCCAATGCCGCTCCGGTTGAGTTGCCCAGGCTCCCTAAATGAGCGTCTCCAACACGCAACTTCCAGACTGCAAACCAAAATGGCGACGTCCATGGAAGAAGCACTATGACAGTTCGACCGAGCTTGTGCAACTCTCCATTATTTACTGAACTGATTTGGACATTTCACAATTGATTGAAATCGCATAGCTGTATCGTAGATGTGTACTTAATGAATTGATTCTCAGGTTAGTATTTGTTGTCTTGGTATCAGTTACGGTGAACTGAGTATTCGTACCAAGCTAATGCATTTATGTAGCAAAGGTTATATAGCCATCTTGCTAGTTCTAGCCTAATGTGGGGGTGTGTACGATGTAATCCCAGCAACAGACCGCGATAAACTATTTTTGTTTCGAAAGCACAGTAGTCGGTGATGATAATAAAAGTAACCAAATAGCTAGTGTTAACTAACGTTACCCATGTGACATGTAACTAGCCCTTTCTGTGGCTGCAGCTTGCCCTTACTTGCCAACATTGTTAGCCTAACTGTCGCATATCAGTCTCAATGTATGTATAAGTGAAAAAGCAGTAGCATGTGTTTATTTATTTTATTCATTTTTCAGACTGAATCATGGCGCTCCAAAGACTGTCCTTCAGATTACGTCAAACGGTAAGTCCAGTCCTCCTTGCTTGGATAACCAGCTCAGACTCTATCTTATGTTTCGAATGCTGTATTACATTTGTTGTATACGAATGTTGTATACTCAGCATGTATATTTCAATGCACACAGCTTTTAATGCTGTACTTGCTTATTGTTTTTTTATTTTTATAAATCCTGCTCTGAGATGTGATAATGTGATGGACAGGTGACACATGCGCGGTCTCTCCATGGCTCTGGGTGTGGCCAGCAGCTGGAAGCCCTGGCAGGAGAGCCCGAACCACAACATGAGCCCCTCCAGGTCTTCAGGACGCAGGAGAACGACCCGGTAGGTTAAAACCGTGACACCCAACACACACAGTGGAGTCTGTGCCAGTCTCATACTCGTGCACCCCCGTGGTCCTCCTTCTTCAAGAGTTCAGCGGCAGGATATGTTTATGCATCAGGATCTAGCCTCCTCGTTGAATCCCAGCCCTCCAGACCCCACCTGGCATGGCCAGCTGCAGTACCTGCCGTCAGTAGTTACTGTGTCTGTCGTGGTGCTCTCTGCAGGCCTGCCATTCGGAGAACCATCTTGGACAGTACTACACTCTGCCCCCAGATCACCCTCGCACTCTCTTCCCTCACGGCCTGCCCCCACGTTTCCAACTGCAGGTACGTTGCGTGTTCTTAATGCAGTCAACGTTTGATATAAGGCATATATATCACTATGATGAAGCCGGCTGCTCACGTGAGTATCACACGCTATGTCCTGTGTGTCTTCAGGCCAAGACGTTCAGTGAGGGCTGTGTCATGGTGAGGCAGCCCGCCCTGGAGGTGATCTCCCACCTGAGAAAGGCTGACTACAGCAAGCCTGCCCTGCGCTACATGTTCTGTATCCTTACACTCTCAGAAGACATGTTTGCGGTTTATATGACCATGTATGGTATGTTTGTTGTTGCTGACCTTGACTGGATGTGTAGATGGAGTGAAGGGGAGTGGAAAGACCATGTCCCTCTGCCATGCTGTTCACTACTGTGCCTCCCAAGGATGGCTGGTGCTGCACATACCAGATGGTGACATACGCACATACACAGACACACACACACACACACTGAATTTGAGAGCTGGTGGAGATAATAAGTCCTGTATAGGGTTTGATGGCATCTTCTCTGTGTTTCTTCCTTCGCATAGCCCATCGATGGGTGAAAAACTGCAAGGAGCTGTTGCCTTCGACCTATAATAGCTCTCGGTTGGACCAGCCACTCCAAGCTTCTAATTGGCTGCGCAATTTCAGAATCACAAACGAGCACTTCCTGTCCAAGGTGGTTATCCCTCCCCAGATCCACTGAGAGGCTGTGTCTGTGTTGTCAGTCTGTTGAACCATCCTGTCCCCCCGCCAGATAACCACCAGGCAGAGGTACGTGTGGACGAAGAGAGAGAGCACTGAGGAGGGACGTCCGCTGGGGGAGCTGGTAGACCAGGTGAGCCCTAAACCTCGTCAAAGTAAAACAAATAAAACACTTTTGAGATATTTTGGTGGCTTTATCTGCTTAATTTATTTTGATAGTGACAGTTAGGGAGAGGCAAGGAGAGAGGAAGAGGGTGACATGCAGGAAATTACCTAGGATGGAATCGAACATCTTGAAAGTAGATACATGACATCTTGGATGAGATTAAGACGATGTCCTTCTGCTGTATTGTATGCACATGATCTATGGAACAACACGGGTATAAAAAACAAACAAACAATCCCTCTTAGGGGATCATTAAAGTATCTATAAGAATCACCATTGGAGTTGGAAAGGCACGGCCACATATTTCTGAGCAGGCATGACTGCCATGTTTCTCTCTGACCTGGCGTCTGTGCTCCCCAGGGCGTGACCCGGGTGAAGAGCAGTAGCGACGTGGTCGGGGCCCTGATGAAGGAGCTGAGGCTTCAGACGGCAGATCCAGACCTCACTGGCTTCAGGATGGCCGTGGCCGTGGACGGGATCAATGCTCTCTGGGGGAGGACGACCCTGAAAAAGGAGGACAAGAGCCCGGTAGAGACCTCCTCCTGCGTCTCACCATCCTCTGGAGACCCAGGAGGTCTTCTGGTACTGGTGACGGGTTGATGTGTTTCTCAGCTCTCTCTGTGTGTGTGTGTGTGTGTGTGTGTGTGTGTGTTCCAGGTGGCTGCGGAGGAGCTCACGCTGATTCATAACTTGAGGAAGTTGGTGAAGAACGACTGGGTGAGCGTTTCTTCAGAAACATACAGAGATATCGGCTAAACTGCAGACTTGACACTTTGTGTGATTGTGTGTTTTCCCGTTGTGGTGTCTCAGTGTGGAGGGGCTGTCATCACCACTCTGGCTCAGACCGGTTCTCTCTACACACCAAGCTCCGCCTACCTGCCTCACGAGCTACTGGGAGAGGTCAGGGGTCACGGTGTCTTCTCATCCAGGACATTTCACTCTTGTTTCCAGAAACACACGTTAGACTGGATGGTAATGCGCTGGTTTATCTCCCACAGGAGGGCTTCAACACCATGGAGCCCTTTGTCCCAGTTCCAGTCTCAGACTACAGCGAGAAAGAGTTTGAGAGTTGTTACTTGTACTATCTGAACCGCAACTGGTTACAACACCCACACAGTGAGTTACCTTGCCTTTGGACTCGTCAACATTTATGTGGAAGGTTGATTTTTATATATGAACAAAGTAGTCAAGAAGTCTCAAGTCTCAAACTGTGTTGTTTCACCCCTCCTGTTTGTCGTTTTTCCTTCACTTCAGGTCGAACCGAGGAGGGGAAGAAAGAGTTGATCTTTCTGAGTAACAGAAATCCATCTCTTCTGGATAGACTTTGCGCTTTCCTCTGAAACACACACATTCTCACACACACACACACACACACACACACACACACACACACACACACACACACACACACACACACACACACACATGTGGATGTGTGCACACATACTGTATATAACATCAGTGTTATAATCCATTTCTGTGTGTTTCCATCCATAAGTTATTCTGTCCTGCAGCATGATTCTGTATGTCTTTCGTAATAAAAATGTTGGGAAAAAAACAATTGATTTATTTAATCACAACATTATGGTTTGGAAAGAATGTATAATTAAGAAAATTGAGGCAATTGGTTTGGGCTTTTTGCCTAATTTCGTTAAAGCCTTAATTTGAGTGCAAATTAACATCAATACATGTACCTTATGCCCATGTAAAGTAGGTAGAGTACACTATGAACCAACACGCGATTATATAAATCACATTCAGTTACACCAAGCCACAAGAGAAAACGTCATGATTTTGCGCACGCGCAAGGAAGGGGGAACAGGGGAACTGAATTCTCCGGAACACCGGACGGTCGGCGGAGCCAGGGGCGGACCGCCTCTCTGGCGTCCTGGAGGACCGACGTCACTGTTTGTGCTGCTATTCTGGGGAAGATGGCGGAGGCTGCGGCTGTACCCCCGCATCGGTTCTTCTGTCACTGTTGTAAGGGAGAAGTAAATCCCAAGCTCCCGGTAAGACATTGTTTTCAATCCATTCTCTCTCCTTCAGACAATTTTCTTGTGATTCTCAATTGACCATTGACACAAAAAGCATTTATTTTGCTGCTACGGAGTGCTTGATCGCATAAAGATAGCTAGGCTACAGTAGAGCTAGCTACATAGCTACAAGCCACGGTAGAGCTAGCTACATAGCACCCTAGCTACATAGCGTAGCTAACCTATCTAGCTAGCTAGCACTAGCAGCCAATGTCAGCTAGCTGGCTACGTTTGGTTGATGTTTATGTTTTGTCGCTTTGACAGTCACTAACGTTAGATTGACCGACATTATTTCTCGCATTTTTTCTAAACATCTGTCTGTTCGACAAAAATGTCCTCTGAATCAAATCTTATGTCAGAAAAGTAATCACTAGCATGGGGTTGTTTTGTTTCGATGTGGAACAACAATGCTAGCTGTCTAGCTAAACCAGTCGGTTCGCTCCTCTTAGCAATGGTATGTCTTTTTTGACTGTCCAACGGTGTCCTCATCATAGTTAGTGCCTTAATTAAACTGAAAGTGAAATATAGATCGCTCAACACATCAACGTAGAAACTGTTATTTATATATTTTCACTGCGTTCACAAGATGCTCGATGTTCGTGGATTAGGCCTTTTTATTTATTTGTCTCGCATGTTTCTACTGTCAGTCGTTGTGTCAGTCTGCCACTTAGTACTGGACGGTAATCCTCCGACGTCCCGTCATGCTATTGAGGCTAAATCATAATGCTGGTCTCAGTCTGTCTATGCTGAGGCATGTCTTTGCTATGCCTAGTGACTGCACGCACCCCAGTTTAGCCCTCGGCGTACATCTACACAGCATCAGCAAGGAGTAAGTCCCTGTGCAGAATTCCGTTTGCATCCCTTTTAGAAGCAGGATTTACGGCAGCTACCTGCATAAGGGTAAGGCCGACATGACAGGGCATCCAGATGTAGCGTTAATGTCTTCTGGGAAACTAACGGCGGTTGGTTGGACTCTCCACTCAACTCTTCTGGACTTTTTAAAGGTTACCACTTCTCATATATGACCGCCTAGTTCTGCCCTCATAGGCAAGCTTGTATTTCCTTATTCTTCACCCTGCTGTTGACACTCCCAAACAGGCTGTCAAACCTTCCTGTTAAGGACTCTGTGAGCTTTAGATATCAGTGACGAGTTGCAATCCGTCAAAACCCTTTAGTTAGGCTACACCACAAAAACAAGAGCCTTTCTAATGCAGTAGCAGTCAGGGGAGATTGCAGACTCTGCGGTTTCCAGGATATGTGGGTCAGACACTGTCAACACTTGCAATGTCATACTGGCTGTGGTGTCATTACTGGCTGTGATGTCATACTGGCTGTGATGTTCATTTCATTCATTTACATTTAGTCATTTAGCAGACGCTCTTATCCAGAGCAACTTACAGTAAGTACAGGGACATTCTCACCTAGGCAAGTAGGGTGAAGTGCCTTGCCCCAAGGACACAACGTCATTTTCCAAAGCCAAAAATCGAACCAACAACCTTCTGATTAATAGCCCAACTCCCTAACCGCTCAGCCATCTGACCCCATGTCATACTGGCTGTGATGTCATACTGGCTGTGGCATCCCATTGGCTGTGAGAGAAAGTTGAATAAAGCGAGGGTCTCCTTTATCTCTTAGTTGTTTGTGTTTGTGAGAGATCAAGTTGGCAGAGGTTGTGTGTGTGTGTGTGTGCCTAATCTCCCCTTTTTGATGTATTTTCAGGAGTACATTTGTCCGAGATGTGAGTCTGGGTTCATCGAGGAAGTAACAGACGATTCCAGGTTAGATTTCAGTTTTTACGACTGTAACATCATGCAACATCACGTACCACAGTGTAACATCATGTAACATTACGTAACAGTATGTAGCACAGTGTAACATCATGCAACATTACGTAGCACAGTGTAACATCATGTAACATTACGTAACAGTATGTAGCACAGTGTAACACCATGTAACATTATGTAGCACAGCGTAATATCATGTAGCACAGTGTAACATCATGCAACATCACGTAACACCATGTAGCACAGTAAAACATCATGTAACAGCATTTAGCACAGTGTAAAATCATGTAACATGTAACAGCACGTAGCATCGTGTAACATCATGTAACTGCATATAGCACAGTGAAACATCATGTAACATCATGTAGCACAGTGTAACATAATGTAACATCACGTTACATCATGTAGCACAGTATAACATAATGTAACATCACGTAACAGCATGTAGCGCAGTGTAACATCGTAACATCACGTAACGTGGGTGGCGGGGGGTTGTGGTAAGGTAGGACTATGGGAGTGTGTTGTTGTGTGTGTGTGTGTGTGTTGTTGTTGTGTGTGTGTGTGTTGATGGGAGCTCTAATCCCATCGGATGGACGTGCTTGTCTCTAACGCTGCGTCTCTTGTCCCCTGTGTTGCCCTCAGTCTCCTAGAGGGCGGCGCTAACGGGATAGATGACACTGCCACTCAGTTCGCAGAGGTACAAAATGCACTGCAGGCTCAGAGGGGGAGAGAAGGAGGGGCAGGGAGGGTTGTTGGGTTGCTATGGAGACATACTATGGGTGACTGTAACTGTACTTTGTTTTTGCTTTGTCTCACCCCCCCCCCCCCCCCATCTCTCCCACACTGTGTCCTTCCCCCTCCTCCCCCCTCCCTCCCTCCCTCCCTCCCCCAGCTGTGGCACCTGCTGTTTGTGGAGCGACCTTATGCAGCAGACGGGGACAGTCCAGACTCAGAACCCCGGGTCCCCGGGGGGGGCGGGGTCGGGCCCCTGGGAGGACTAGGGGGCTTGGGGGGTTTGGGTGGCCTGGGAGGGCTAGGCGGGCTGGGGGGGCTGGGAGGGGGCCCCATTGGAGGGTCGGTGCCAGCAGGGCTGGGGGGGCCCCTGGGGGGTCCGTTGGGAGCAGGGGAGCACTGGAGTCCGGGGCGCCCTCCTCGCCTGCACAGCCAGAGGAGGTACAGGTCCAGGGCAAGCAACAGACCAGACCGCTCGCCTGCTGTGGAGGGGTGAGTCTCTCTCTCTCCCTCTCTCCCCCCTTCTCTCTCCATCTCTCTCCCTGTCTTCCCCCTTATCTCTCCATCTCTCTCTCCCCTTCTCTCTCTCCCCTCTCTCTCTCTCTCTCTCTCTCTCTCTCTCTCTCTCTCTCTCTCTCTCTCCCTCTCCCTCTCTCTCTCTCCATCTCTCTCTCTCCCCCCTTCTCTCTCTCTCCCTCTCTCTCTGTCGCACTCCCCCTCGCACTCCTTTACCTTAACACCTCCCACATCTTCTATGGTCTGATTGTCACAGCTAGTCTTGTGTGTGTGTGTGTGTTCTACCTCCAGGATTGTACAGCAGTTTCTGGCTGGTTTGTTTGCTAACTCAGGAGTTCCTGGCTCTCCTCCTCTGTCATGGTGAGAAGGGCCACTGTACTGCTCTATTGTCACATGCTTGTATTGATTTATAGATCATAGACAGATAATAGACAGGAGGATATTTGACCTTTATATTGATGTTTTGACTGAACCACATTGAAAATATCCAATATTTTCAACAAAAAAAGGTTTGAGGATTCAGAAACGTATAAAAACCCAAGAAGTTAGGACATGTAAATTGTAGAAGAAATATTTTCTAAGGGGGCAGTGGAACTAAAAACTGGAAATATCTTGACTAAGTGGTCTCAGACTTCTGGACCTGAATGTGTGTGTGTGTGTGTGTGTGTGTATCAGGACAGGGATGTTGCACTCTAACCCAGGAGACTATGCATGGGGACAGGGAGGGCTGGATGCCGTCATAACACAGGTAAGTGGTACACACACACACACACACACAGTTTTACCATATCTAACGTCCATGTATCTAATGTGTGTGTGTGTGTGTAGTTATTAGGCCAGTTTGAGAACACGGGCCCTCCCCCAGCAGAGAAGGAGAAGATCTCTTCTCTCCCCACAGTACACGTCTCTCAGGAACAAGCAGGTGGGCCTCTCCTCCTCTCCTCTCCTGCCTCCCTCTCCTATCTCTCCTCCTCTCCTCTCTCCTCCTCTCCTCCACTGCCTCCCTCTCCTCCCTTGCCTCCCTCTCCTCACCTTCCATTCTCATTATTATTATTACAAATTATTATTATCGGTGTTAGCTTGACTGTGGTTTCTGCAGTGCAGTTGATAGCTGACTCATTAGGGTAAATGAGGACTCTCTCTCTCTGTCTGTAATACTGTTAATCTGGCACAGTGCCCCATGGCTGTTGTCTCTCCTTGTGGTGTGATTAGCAGGGAGCTGCCTCTCGGTCTTAAAGCCTCAACGAGCCACTCAGGAATGTGGCACAGCACATTGGCTGCCGTCATGTTGAGTTGACTGGGAGGAAAACCTTTTAAACGCCAATTTGGATATTTCCTCCCTCAAGTCATGATCATGCTCACTTAAAAAGCACAGGATCACATCGACAGTAGTTATTTGTTTATCAGTAACTAACCTTGATGTCTCTCTCCTGCCTCACTGTCTCTTCATCCACCTCTCCTCTCTCCTCTTTCTGTCCCTCTCTCTCTCTCTTTCTCTCTCTCTCTCTCTCTCTCTCTCTCTCTCTCTCTCTCTCTCTCTCCTCTCTCCCCATCTCTCTCCCCTCTTTCTGTCCCTGTCTCTGTCTCTCTCCCCATCTCTCTCTCCTCTCTTTCCCCATCTCCCTCTCTTCTATCCTCTCTCTGCCCCTCTCTCTCTCTCTCTCTGTATCTCTCTCTCTCTCTGTAGACTGCAGTATGGAGTGTCCGGTGTGTAAGGAAGACTTTGCGGTGGGGGAGCCGGTCAGACAGCTTCCCTGTAACCACTTCTTCCATTCGGACTGTATAGTGCCCTGGCTGGAGATGGTGAGGGGGCAGGGGGGCTGGAGATGGTGAGGGGGGGGGGGGGGGCAGGGGGGCTGGAGATGGTGAGGGGGGTGGGGGGGGGGGGCAGGGGGGCTGGAGATGGTGAGGGGGGTGGGGGGGGAAGCTGGGTGGGACATTGGGGGTGGAGTTTGAATCATGATCATTTTGTAAATAGTCATAACACTCACATAAGGATCTTCTCATGTCATTACAACAGTATGATAGTAATAAGGTGTACGTGCATGAATAAAAATACTGCAGGCCTGCATGCATGGTATCTTTCTCCTCAGCTTGACACTTGTTCCTCCTCTCTCCCTCTCTGTGTGTGTCTCTCTCTCTCTCTCTCCCTGCAGCATGACACATGTCCTGTCTGTAGGAAGGGTCTGAATGGAGAGGACAGCAGTAGCCTGCCCCCCCCAGAGTCCCCCTCCCTTTCCACGGATCCACGCACACAGGAGAGATGGTCCTTCTGAGACACCTCCTCTCCACCCCCCAGCCCCCCTGCTCCTCGCTACGCGGCCCTCAAACCAAGACAGCCCCTCCAAGGGGAGAATCTCCTCCTTCATCCTTCCATCCTTCTCTGTTTGAACCATCTCCAGTCTTAGGACGATCATCTCAACGTCACCCTGCCTACTAACCCGTCTGTCTCTATCCATGTACACACACACACACACACACACACACACATAAAGCAATAGCTCTTCTGTGGCATCATGGCAAAGCAGCCCACCGTTCCTGTCAGGCCCCACCTCTTTCAGTTTTTCTCTTATTCCCTGTCCTCCATCCTTCTTGCACTGCTGTAAAATACTGTTGTTTGGAGTCCCAGGTGATGTTTCAAGCCTGGAAGCCTTTGTCTCTTTCACCCCGCTCTGGCCTCTTCCTCTCCAGGGCACTGTTGTCCTCGCACGCCCTTGGCCCTCTGGAAACTTCTGTACTTGGCTGGACCATCGCCCATCTTCACCCCAAACTGAATACATGAAGTGTTCAAACTGCTGAGCACAAAAGGGGCTTGAGGTAAAACTGAAATTCACCCCAATTTACCTTCTTCCTCTGGATGCAAGGACCTTGGAAGGAACCTAGGAAGGGACCAAGGACCTTGGAAGGAACCAAGGCTTCAGATTTGGAACCCAGCCCCCCCTCCACTGTCATTCCTCCATTCTGGTGTATATATTACAAACAGATTGCCTCCTTCTGTCATTTTATTATTCTGTTGATGAGTTTGTCTTTTGTTTCACATTTCTATCACTCTATTTTTTTAATGTAAATAATTTTAGTCCAGCAACTTCTGGTTTGAATTGGAAAATATGGAAAAATTGGGAATTATTGGAAGAAAAAAATACAACTTTGAGAATGGAGAAACAAATGTGAATTAGGATATTATTCTGGATATTAAAGTCTATGTATATTATTATATATATGAAAATGTGTATGATGTATTAATAAATTGAAAAAGAAAGGAATAAAAAAACGGTAATATTTAAAGTGCCAGTGAGTCACTCACCAAAAGTTCAGGGCGTTGTCAAA
Organism: Hypomesus nipponensis; assembly: GCF_054491055.1. Taxonomy (NCBI): domain Eukaryota; kingdom Metazoa; phylum Chordata; class Actinopteri; order Osmeriformes; family Osmeridae; genus Hypomesus; species Hypomesus nipponensis. The sequence continues at coordinate 22,019,921 of NC_140362.1, read as the reverse complement.
ACACAATTTATTCAGGATTAAACTGCATCATTCATAAACTGGAATTCAAGCAAAAGTTTTGAAATGTATAACATTTGAAAAAGTTCGGGTATTTCGTATGGGTGGGAACCTTTTGGTACCACGATTCGATTCTTGGGGTCACGATTCGATAAAAAAGAAAATAGAAAAAAATTGATTTTAGAAATGTGTTAATCGCTAGAAGACTGAATTCGAATTTGTGATTCGAATGTGAATTGTTTTTTCCCCCACCCCTAGTATTTCGAAAGCACGTTTCTGTTGCATTGTAATGTTTCTTGCATCACCACAGGCCAGAGAGAAACGTCACAGCTTATTTCAACCTTCAGAGGTTAAGATCAGTGCAGATAATCACAGCAGTCAATTTGATTACAATCTTTGGCTGTAGTTCTTTAATCCCACACCGTTGGGTTGGATGGTCGAGAAGTTTGCCTGTATGGATCATCATCCCTCAGTGTTCAGATCTACACGGTCATTTTAGTCATGTCACACAAATACTGATAAGCTCTAATGTGTGGGACCTGTTAAGAATGTTGTACGAGGTGGTTGGTTCATGGCGATTTGGTTGGACTATGACCTGGATTACACAGTTCCAGAAGCAGGCTTGTTCAGTGTAGAGTCCAGATGTGTGTGTGTCAGTGTAGAGTCCAGATGTGTGTGTGTGTGTCAGCGTAGAGTACAGGTGTGTCAGTGTGTGTTCCAGGCCAGTGTGAGCAGAGAATGGGCAGGGGAGGAGGAGGAGATGAAACCAACAGCAGGATGCCACACCTCAAACTTCACATCCGACGACGACCTGCAAAACAAACACACAAACACACACACACTCAGATTGATAAACATGAATTATCCCCATTCATAAAGACCTGTGCACCTCTTCCCACCTGTTCAGAATGGTGAGCACCACTGAACCATCGGGTCTGAGGAAGGCGGAGCTTTCCAGAGCTGTTTCCTCACTGGAGGACACGCCCACTCTCTGAGAACCCTCCAACAGGAACGTGCTGTCAGGACAGAGGACCGTGAATCGTGAAACTGAACAGAAACTTGAGAAGAACTTGCGTCTCTTGACCTATCGACCATGGCAAGCTTGGTGTCTGGCCCAGACCTGAAGTGGCTCAGACCAGCAGTGGGTACCTGAAGTGGGCCAGACTGTAGAAGGTAGGCTGCTTGTAGAAGACATCTTGTTTGGGGTCCACGATGATGGGGCTGTCCACAAAGTTCTTGACCCAGTTGGGGCCCCCGCCAGGGTCCAGAGCCAGGTTCCAGTCGGTCCAACCCACAACACCGTGGTTCAGATCCTGCAGGGAGACAGACAGGGGGGCGTGGAGTTACGAGGCAGCGTGCCGTATCTCCTTTAACTAATCCTTCTAATCGTTACAGAGAGTGAACGTTCACATGCAAAATGAATGAAGGAAACAGACGAGGAATCCGGTTGCATTTGAGGGACGAAAATAAACTCAACGAGAGAGGAGAGAATGAACGCGTCAGTCTGACCTCTATGATGTCATGGGCGTACTGCTCGGCCCTGTCCCAGCTGCCCAGCTTCACGCCCCGGTCCAGAGGGCTCCAGCCTGCGCACGCCTCCGTGCCAAACAGGTAGTACTCGGGGTACAGGTGGTGGGTAGTGCCCAGGCTGAGCTGTGCTGGCACCAGGCTGTCCAGGTACCAGTGAACACCCACACCGTGGATGTAGCGCGCCGCGCGCACGTCACTCAACACCTGCACAAAGCACACAGTGCATCTATCAACCATCTCTCCTCACATACACTCTCTGTGTCTCTCTCTATGTCTCTCTCTCTATGTCTCTCTCTCTATGTCTCTCTCTCTATGTCTCTCTCTCTATGTCTCTCTCTCTATGTCTCTCTCTCTATGTCTCTCTCTATGTCTCTCTCTATGTCTCTCTCTCTATGTCTCTCTCTCTATGTCTCTCTCTCTATGTCTCTCTCTCTATGTCTCTCTCTCTATGTCTCTCTCTCTATGTCTCTCTCTATGTCTCTCTCTCTATGTCTCTCTCTATGTCTCTCTCTCACCACTTTGGCCCAGTGTGGCAGCAGCAGCCTGTTGTCGTCCAGAATGAGCAGGTGTGTTCTGGGGTATGGTGATGCGTGCAGGGCGGGGCCCAGGTCCAAGCCAACCCAGTCCCTCTGCTCCTCGGCTGTGAAGCCCATCGCCTGGAAACTGCAGCAGGACAAACACTCCTCAAAGAAATATATTGGTATCTATCATTCGCTTGCATCTATTATGATGTTGAATAACTGACATGCAGCTACGCTAGTGCTGCTGGTTGACTGGGGGGGTGAGGCTGGAGGAGTGAGGTGAGGCAGTGAAGTGAGGCTGGGGGGTGAGGCAGTGAGGTGAGGCTGGGGGGGGTGAGGCTGGGGGGTGAGGCAGTGAGGTGAGGCTGGGGGGGTGAGGCTGGGGGGTGAGGCAGTGAGGTGAGGCTGGGGGGGTGAGGCTGGGGGGTGAGGCAGTGAGGTGAGGCTGGGGGGGGTGAGGCTGGGGGGGGTGAGGCTGGGGGGTGAGGCTGGGGGGGGTGAGGCTGGGAGGTGAGGCTGGGGGGGAGGTGAGGCTGGGGGGGAGGTGAGGCTGGGGGGTGAGGCTGGGGGGGGGTGAGGCTGGGGGGTGAGGCAGTGAGGTGAGGCGGGGGTATGAGGCTGGGGGGGGGGGGGGAGAGAGGAACCTGTAGTTGGTCATGAGTCCAGCAGAGGGTTCGTTCCCAGTGGTCATGGCCCAGAAGGTCAGGTTGTGTCTGGCGTACTCCTCCAGAAACCTGAGAGAGACATGATCAGTCTGGACCAACACGAGTCTGTGTTTAGGATGTTTAGAAGTGTGTTTACCTGATGTAATATTGAGCCCAGGTCTGTGTTTAGGATGTTTAGAAGTGTGTTTACCTGATGTAATATTGAGCCCAGGTCTTGTGCTCCTTCCCCCCAGGCTGGCCCTTCAGAGAGCCTTTCCCAGTAAGCGCACCATTGGTCTTCAGCCAGGCGGGGGCGCTCCAGGCACTGGCCAGCAGAGACAGTGGGCGGGGGGACATGGCTTGGGCGCGCTGCAGCAGGGGGATCTGGGAGGGAGGGAACGAGCTTTCATGGGAGAGGTGTGAGGGGTCCTGATGACATGTCTAACTGTGTTTTAAATCCATACGATGAGACAGAGACAGAGACAGAGAGAGAGAGAGAGAGAGAGAGAGAGAGAGAGAGAGAGAGAGAGAGAGACAGAGAGAGAGAGAGAGAGAGAGAGAGAGAGAGAGAGAGAGAGAGAGAGAGTCTCATACCTTCATGTTGGTGTCCTCTGCAGCAAGGGTGAAGTTCTCCAGGCTGTAGTCTCCAGGCGTGTCTGCGTAGGTGTACAGACGGGTGGAGAAGTCACAGCTGGCCATGGGAACACGGACCACGCTGTAGCCTACACCTGCAGGGAGAACTCAGGCATCAGCTGTCATCCCAGGACTGCAGAAACTGCTGTGCTAGGCATCTCCCCCCCCGTCTCCTCCGTCTGAAGACTCACCCTCGGGGGAGAAGTACTGGCGCAGGAGCTGCTCCTGGCCTCCTGGAGAGAGAGCCAGGATGTTGATGGCTGCTGCGTCCGTCATGGAGCCGCCAAAGCCACGGATCCGCTGGTATTTCTGGTAGGGAACGACAGTCAGCCTGACAGCTGAGAGCGTCCAGTGGAAGAACAGACACAGGGGAGTTAGCTCCAGTTATCTACAGACAGACCACTGACACGGCTGATATTAGGAAAACATGGTTTGTATTTTTCTCTCACATTTGGGGGACGTTTTTTTTGTCTCCTCTGAGGGTTTAGGTTGGTTATGAGTGCTAAATTGTAGGCAGCTGAAAAGCTCTTTTGTGGCACGCAAAAGGTGGTACGCATGTGACACGTGATTTGATCACTCTGAATAAAAGCATCAGGTAAATAATAAGTACATAAAAAATGTGGGTGCAACTGATTGTGTCCTACTCTCTGTGTACCTGCTAGGGTCCAGTGCCTCACCTGTCCCAGAGCTGTTCGGGAGGACCCGGCCCTGACCCCTCTCCAGCCTGCTGCCAGCCTTACTGCTTAGGTAGGAGGCGAACTGACCGAACCCCGGCAAGCTGCCTGGCCCAACACTGTCACAGTGTGTGGAGTTACACTCACAAACCACGGAGCCATGGCCAAAGTCACGTGCCACGCACTTGTCGCTACCTAGAGAAAACATTTACACAAACGCCATAGATTAAATGATAAAACTACTATAATTCTAAGCTATCGTACAGAGTCTTAACTTTGCACAACTACTAGAGGAATGTATGGATGATAGCGACCTTACCATTGGAGAGTGTGGCTATTGCTGTGAGCAGGCCTAAATGTAAGAGACCAGCTGCTGGTAATGTCAATGCCATCATCTGTCTGCTGGGAGAGGAAGGTATCTCATGAGGCCTAATTATGTAGTTAATAAATGACCATCTTAGAGACAATGCTCGAAATCTGCAATACACTCAGTTAATATGGGCACAGGTGCTGCGTTCTTTTCGCTGACACACACTTTACGGGAGACACAATCGGTTACCTCAGCACCACCACAGAGCTTTGATGCTAACCATTTAAACAATTCGCCATACTCAAATTCTGGTCTTCGTCATGTCACTTCAGATGCTTATTTATAAAGTTGTCCATGCATATCCCAACGGACACTTTCTACTGCAGTTTCCGGGTTTCCAGAAGTTGTGGCTGTAGGACAGCGCGGTCATATGACTGAAGCTGGCTGCCTACGTCATGCAATGTGTCGCACCAACCGCCAGATGTCTCAATTTGTCAAGAAACACTTAACATGTATTTTTCATCATTTATTTATTGAGTTTAAATAACTCATCTGTGTCTAACTTACTAGTATACAGCATGGTGAATAAGTCTCAGATTACTTTTACCTTATCGGGTATTTTATCCAGATAGCGTGGCCAGAACAATCTGCAGATTAAAGTATAGTTGGGGGAACAGATTTCCCTGGAGGAAAGTGGTTCCCCTGTATCCTGTATATAACAGTCTGACCATTTATAAAGCAATACAGTGATGCTGGGGATGTATGTTACTGTGATCATTATATATAACAAGTTTCATCTATATACCAGTCTTTTACACTGAGAGGCCTGAGGTAAGTGGTTTCCCCACTGCATAGTCTGACCATAAAGCACTAGATTTACCTGTACGTACCTCCTCTCTGTCCTCGGCTGACCGCTGCCACACGTGACTAAATACATGTAAATAACCTTTAAATGCCAGAACAAAATACTTGTATTCGCAAAGGAAGAATATAACTACATTATGTATACATACCGGTATATGCAACACGACCACGTCACACGTGACAGAATCGTGAGAGTGAGTTTGCCTTCAGAATAAGCATTCGGATTGACACACTTCTTAACATTCTTTTTGATATCAACGGTATTTGCTTTTTATAATTATTTGGCCTGTTCGTCATTTATTATCTTGTTTTAGCGGCATTATTCGCATGTATTCGCTATGTGGTGGAATTAAGTTTACTTTTGATGGTGGTTAATGAACAGTGTTTGTCTTAGGACTTTTATTTTGACTATTGAAATCAACCGGAAACGAGCTTTCAATGGGCTGGCTACATGTGAGGCTGACGGCTGTGTTTTCAAGCAGTGGTGAACCTAAATGTTGGGCTGTTACACGTTTTAACATCTTCAGAGATACTACACAAGCTTTGCCAATGGTCCATCTGATAAGGTTTGTGGGACGCATGGAGTACAACTCTATTAACTTTGCTGAGTTAGCTGTAGCTGAGCTATGTGTTGAGATCGACTATTTCGTGTGCTACGTAGCTAATTTGCTAGCAAGTAAACTTGTGTGTATGTCTGACGCTTTTTCCGTCTGGCGTATTTGTCTTCTCTGCTCGTGCAGATGACGGCTCAGGAAGTTCGTTTGTGCGGGCTGCTGCTGCAGGAGCACTTCGGTGAGGTGGTGGAGAAGGTGGGCACGAAGCTGCTTAGAGGCGGGACACAGAACCTACGGGCCATCGCTAATGAGACGGGCACCCCTCTGGACCTGGTAACACACACACCCTCTCTGTCTCTCTCGCCATCTCTATGTCTCAGGCACACATTTATAAACACTCCATATTAAGAGGTAGTAGTCACAGGAGAGAGGACTGTAGCTACCCCTCTCGACGCGGCCTGTCTGTCTGTCTCAAGGTGAAGAAGTCTCTGTGCGTGCTCATGCAGCACGGAGCCTGTGAGTTTAGCTGCGGCCGCAGAGGACCCGGCAGCCCGGTGGAGTACCGCAGCGGCTGCGATAGAATCCTCAGGATCCTGCGGTACCCCCGCTACATCTACACGGCCAAGACCCTCTACGGTGACACGGGAGAGCTGGTCATCGAGGAGGTTCTACAGAGGGGTCACATGACCATGAGCTCCAGCGTCAGGACCGTGGCAGACCGCCTCACTCACAACATGGAAGGTCAGTCAGTTTCCACGACTACGAACGTGTGTGTGTGTGACGAGTCAGAGATGGATAAGAGTTTGTGGTTCTGGATCAGTGTGTGTCTCTATGAAAGCCTTTCTCAACCCTGGTCCTCAGGGACCACCCTGTCATGTTTTTGACGCTCCCCTGCTCCAACACACCTGACCTGACCTAATGAAAGGGGGGTTACCAGACTTCTTCTGGTGTTGATAACAACCCATTCATTTGAACCAGGTGTGCTGGAGCAGGGAAACATCGAGAAAATGCAGGACTGGGGTCCCTGAGGCCCAGGGTGGAGAAAGGGAAAGCCTATGAGATGTTTTCAGGCTTCTTCTTCTCTTCGCTGTAGAGGGTCGCAGTATGGAGTATGGGGAGGTGGTGAATGTCTTCTCTAAACTGGTGGAGACGCATTTCCTGCAGCGCTGCCCTCCAGTGGCCAACCCAAAAACTGCTGCCTCTGTTACCCCAGCAACCCCTGCTACGCCTGCCCCTGCCTCTGTTCCTGCTGCCTCTGCCTCACCAGAAAGCTTCCCTGACTGTTACAAACTGCCAGGCATCACAATTACAGGTAGCAACTTGATTACACGGTGACCCCATCTCAAGCTGTTAGTGTTTGTTTATCACTCTTGCCTTGGAAAAACTCACCTGTGTGTGAATACTCGCTAGTGTTTTGGTTCCTCACACACTGGGTTTGGTCTGGGTCAGGTTGTGGAAAGCGGCGTCGCTCCAGTGAAGACGGAGAGGAGCAGAGGGCAGGGAAGAAGGCTAAGCTGGACCCAGAGGTGAGTGTCTCTGACCCCCCCTGTAACACCATCCTGTAACGACCCTGAGGTACTCTGCACTCTTACTTGACTCGTGATCTTGTTTCTGTGGCTCCAGTCGAAGACGTACGGCGATGAAGGGATCTACTGGCAGGTGAACTTTGAAAGGTTCCACCTTCATTTCAGAGACCAGGCCATCATTAGTGCTGTGGCCAGCAAGCTGGACCAGGTCAGTGTCACAGACAGACAGATACGTTTAATACCTGGAACTTGACTTGATAGCAGAAATACAGTATTTGATCTTCTTGTTAACCCTTTCCTCCCACCCCTTCCCTGCCCGCCCTGCCCTGCCCCCCCTGCCCTGCCCCCCCTGCCCTGCCCCCCCTGCTCTGCCCTCCCCCAGACCAGCAGTGAGATAGTGAGGACCATTCTGCGGATGAGCGAAGTCACAACCACGCCCAGCGCCGCCCACACACAGCCCCTCTCAGCCAATGAGATCTTCCGTACCCTCCCACCCAACTACAGCATCAGTCGTCCCATCCTGGACCAGTACCTGTCTCTGATGGTGGACGACCCCGTAAGCACACACCCACAGCCTGCCTGTCTGCCTGCCTGTCTGTCTGTCTGTCTGTCTGTCTGTCTGTCTGTCTGCCTGTCTGTCTGTCTGTCTGCCTGTCTGCCTGCCTGCCTGCCTGTCTGTCTGTCTGTCTGTCTGTCTGCCTGTCTGTCTGTCTGTCTGTCTGTCTGTCTGCCTGCCTGTCTGTCTGTCTGTCTGTCTGTCTGTCTGCCTGTCTGTCTGCCTGCCAGCCTGTCTGTCTGCCTGCCTGCCTGTCTGCCTGCCTGTCTGTCTGTCTGTCTGTCTGTCTGTCTGTCTGCCTGCCAGCCTGTCTGTCTGTCTGTCTGCCTGCCTGTCTGTCTGTCTGCCTGCCTGTCTGTCTGTCTGTCTGTCTGTCTGTCTGCCTGCCTGCCTGCCTGCCTGCCTGTCTGTCTGTCTGTCTGCCTGTCTGTCTGTCTGTCTGTCTGCCTGCCTGCCAGCCTACCTGCCTGCCAGTGCACACATCCACAGATCCTTTCTCTCCTCTTCCTCTCTGGTTTTCCCACTAACCTGGTCTTTTTTTTTTCAGATGGAGTTTGTGGGAAGGTCAGGCGACAGTGGAGGAGGAATGTATGTCGTCAGTATCCTTCTACTGTGATGACCTGTGTCTCACACACAATCTACAGTCTATAGTACACACAGTCTATACTGCACACAGTCTATAGTACACAGTCTACATTACACACAGTCTATACTACACACAGTATATAGTACACAGTCTATACTGCACACAGTCTATAGTACACAGTCTACATTAAACACAGTCTATACTGCACACAGTCTATAGTACACAGTCTACATTACACACAGTCTATACTGCACACAGTCTATAGTACACAGTCTACATTACACACAGTCTATACTGCACACAGTCTATAGTACACAGTCTACATTACACACAGTCTATACTGCACACAGTCTATAGTACACAGTCTACATTACACACAGTCTATACTACACACAGTATATAGTACACAGTCTATACTGCACACAGTCTATAGTACACAGTCTGCATTACACACAGTCTATATTACACACACCCATACTGTGTGGTTACGGAGGAATAAAAACCACAAGACAGGAAAGGACGTCATTTCTTGACCACAGTCTCTCAGATCTTCACAGAGCACTGACCAACTTGGCGAGAGCCACATTGGAGTCTGTAGTCCAGGAGAGGTGAGGAGGAGGAGGAAGAGGAGGCGGTGTATTTAACCTGTATTTTACCTGCAGTTATCTGTCCTTCGCCAGACTGGGTCTTTGTTTGACTAGTTCTGTTCTTCAGGTTTGGCTCCCGATCAGCACGGATATTCAGGCTGTTGCTAAGGAAACGGCACTTGGAACAGAAGCAGGTGGAAGATTTTGCCATGATCCCAGCGAAGGAGGCCAAAGACATGCTCTACACCCTGCTGTCTGAGAATCTAGTCCAGCTCCAGGTGACACACAGACACACACACACACACACACACACAGACTGAACAACAAGCCCTCTGCACTTACCCTGCTCACCTCTTGATTTACTGTTCCTCAGGAAATCCCAAAGACCCCTGACCACGCCCCCTCTCGCACCTTCTACCTGTACACTGTGAACCAGCTGTCTGCCGCCAGGCTACTGCTGCAGCACTGCTACAAGGTACGCAGGGAGATGCTCTGCTCTGCTCCTCAGTCTGCAGTAGATATTTATAAGCACCTGGGATGAGGGAACTCATTTCTGTATTAAGTGACGATGGAAGCACATGACCCTTGTTCCTGTATCTGTCAGACCGTGGCCAATCTAATCGAGAGGCGCCTGTTCGAGACCAAGGAGAACAAGTAAGTGACCTTGGGTCTCCAGCTGCTTTCTGACTGTAAGAGGTCCCACCCATCCGAGAGCTCTGCGTGTTGATTGGCTGTGTGTTTGATTGACAGGCGTCTCCTGGAGAAGTCCCAGCGTATCGAGGCCATCCTGGCATCCCTGCAGGCCAGCGGGGCGGAGCCAGAGCAGCTGACGGAGGTGGAGGAGATGATCACCTCCGCTGAGAGGCAGCAGCTTGAAGCTCTACGACACCACATCAACAAGTACTGCAGCCGTTACCGTGACAGCCAGCCACACCAGCCTGCTTACAGGATCTCTGTCCAGAGCTCTGTTCTCACTGGCTTCTCTCTCTCTCTCTCTCTCTCTCTCTCTCTCTCTCTCTCTCTCTCTCTCTCTCTGTCTCTCTCTCTGTCTCTCTCTCTCTCTCTCTGTCTCTCCTGTCTCTCTCTCTCTCTCTCCTGTCTCTCTCTCTCTCTCCTGTCTCTCTCCTCCCTTTAGGTTGGACTCAACAGAGAACCAGGTGGATGAGACCATCTTTCTACTAGAATCTTATATCAGCTCCACTGCCACTCGCTGAGGAGAGGAGAGCAGAGGAGAGCAGAGGAGAGCAGAGGAGAGCAGAGGAGAGCAGAGGAGAGCAGAGGAGAGCAGAGGAGAGCAGAGGAGAGTAGAGGAAGTAGCCAATCTGTGCCTCCTCACTCTCTGGACAGTGTTCAGTACTTTAAGTATTTAGTCACAACCTTTATGTTCAGGAGTGTTTGCTTGGGTGAGTGTATTTTAGTTTATCAAATTGTATGTCTGAATTTTGAAGTAGCCTGGAAAATCTGGTTGTAATAAAATATTTTGAAGTGTAGTTTGCTTGTTTTGGGCAATTTGATCAATTCAAGGTTGAATATAAAACCACAAAATCTGGCCCAAAATATATATATTTTATTTTGACAAATTCAAAACAGTTAGACAAGTGAGAAATCAATGGGTTGAAATGTAAAATCATGATCTTTTCTGGATATTAAATAGACGTAATGTGGTTTGATACACTTTGCATTTCTTTGAAATACACCAAAAGAAAATCCTATTTACATGACCATTAGTGCCCCCAACCCTGAAGGAGCAGGTGCATAGTGCATGTCCATTGGACTGGACCTGTGAGCTCAGTGTTCCCTGTGTCCAGGAGGGCGGTGATGTGTGCAGGCTTTAGTCCCAGCCCAACCCCACGGCTGAGGCCCTGCGTCTCTGGGCCTTGGCTCCCGCTTCTCTGGTTGTCACGGTGAGTATTTGCATCAGCCGTAGCCACGGTTTAGTCCTCGTGCTTCTCATCCTCATCTCCTCTCTGTTTCCGGGTGAAGAACCCAAGCTGGAAGAAGGAGGGGAGGGATGACTCTAAGAACCAGATGTTGATCGTTATCAGGCACTCTTTAGACCCTTGAGCTGTCACACACGTACCTTCCATAGGATGAAAATGATGAGGGCCAATAAAAGCAGGCCTCCGATGATGCTACCAATCAGGATCCAGAGAGAGATGGGGATGGCCCGCCCCTTCAGCACCTCCAAAACAGTCTGGCCGATGAAGGGAGAGAAAGAGGACAGGATCGCTTGACCAGTGTATCTACAGACTGACATCTGCTCTGAGAACTTCAGAGTAGGCTGCAGTGTCTGTCAGTCTGGATGTTGTGTGTTCAGAGTAGGCTGCAGTGTCTGTCAGTCTGGATGTTGTGTGTTCAGAGTAGGCTGCAGTGTCTGTCAGTCTGGATGTTGTGTGTTCAGAGTAGGCTGCAGTGTCTGTCAGTCTGGATGTTGTGTGTTCAGAGTAGGCTGCAGTGTCTGTCAGTCTGGATGTTGTGTGTTCAGAGTAGGCTGCAGTGTCTGTCAGTCTGGATGTTGTGTGTTCAGAGTAGGCTGCAGTGTCTGTCAGTCTGGATGTTGTGTGTTCAGAGTAGGCTGCAGTGTCTGTCAGTCTGGATGTTGTGTGTTCAGAGTAGGCTGCAGTGTCTGTCAGTCTGGATGTTGTGTGTTCAGAGTAGGCTGCAGTGTCTGTCAGTCTGGATGTTGTGTGTTCAGAGTAGGCTGCAGTGTCTGTCAGTCTGGATGTTGTGTGTTCAGAGTAGGCTGCAGTGTCTGTCAGTCTGGATGTTGTGTGTTCTCTCACCTCCCTCCAGAGGGCGCTGCTGCCCAGAGTCACCAAGTTAGACTCCTTAGCAGCCAGGCGATATGCACTCACTATCTTCACCGCCTTAAACTTGGCCTGGGGAAAGAAGCCATATGTCATGACATGACACCATGGGGTAAGCTGTGTGTGTGTGCGTGTGTGTGTGTGTGTGGCTCACCTGTCTGAAGAAGTGGTCATGCACTCTCCTGCTGATGCGGATCAGGGCTGTCTGACCCCGGAGGAGCTGCTGAACCTGACACACCACCTCAATACACCTTGACCTGCTGCAGTTCTACACACACACACACACACACACACACACAGAGGAAAGAAATTCAGGTTGCTTAGCTACTCACTCACATACCAAGCGTGTGTGTGTGTGTGTGTGTGTGTGTGTGTGTGTGTGTGTGTGTGTGTGTGTGTGTGTGGTCTCACCAGCATGTCGTTCTGCTGCATGTCTTCAGGGTGGAGCAGTCTCGCGTCTCTCTGTCTGGCGTTCAGCCGAGCCACATCTTCCTCCACACTGCAGTTCACCCCTGAGGACTAACACAGCACCACACGCATCACACACACTGAGCACTGGTCACACACACTGAGCACTGGTCACACACACTGAGCACTGGTCACACACACTGAGCACTGCTCACACACACTGAGCACTGCTCACACACACTGAGCACTGCTCACACACACTGAGCACTGCTCACACACACACACACTGAGCACTGCTCACACACACTGAGCACTGCTCACACACACACACACACACTGAGCACTGCTCACACACACACACACTGAGCACTGCTCACACACACACACACACACACTTGACAGAGGTGCTTGTCACACTCACGTTGTAAGAGAAGACGTCTGTGATGGTCATGAAGACTCTGTCTCCCGCTGCCACAGACGGCAGCCTCAACCTCAGCTCCAGGTCCCTCACTGAGTAGCAGCCCAGGTTCTGCAGCTGAACACACACACACACACACACATTAACACAATCTGTTTTTTTTATTCAAAAGACTAGCTGTTCCGTGTGTGTGTGTGTGTGTAACATTACCCGGAAGTGTGTTTGGAACTCAGGCCCGATAGCTTCTGACATTGTCCTGGTTGGGTGCACCTCGTAGCGGTTTAGATTAGAGTCACTACAGACAGAGAGACAGGCAGACATACAGAGAGACAGGCAGAGAGACAGGCAGACAGACAGAGAGACAGACAGACAGACAGAGAGACAGGCAGACAGAGACAGGCAGACAGACAGAGAGACAGGCAGACAGAGAGAGACAGGCAGACAGAGAGACAGACAGACAGGTAGACAGAGACAGGCAGACAGACAGAGAGACAGGCAGACAGACAGAGAGGCAGACAGACAGAGAGACAGGCAGACAGACAGACAGACAGACACAGAGACAGGCAGACAGAGAGACAGGCAGACAGACAGAGAGGCAGACAGACAGAGAGGCAGACAGACAGAGAGACAGGCAGACAGAGAGACAGGCAGACAGAGACAGGCAAATAATCATCATAAACACATTAAAACAATGTGAACTACATGTCTTGAGAGGGACTAGTTACAGAACAGCTCAGGATAGTGGCTGTGGGTACTTTTAGACCTACCTGCTGATAAAGAGGTCTGGTTCATACTGAACGATGGTCTGGAGCTGAACATTGTTGTCTCCTTGAGTAGCCTCTCTCTCCACGCTGTCACTTCACACACACACACACACACACGTTAAGGGATAACCACTGCTGTGTGAGCCCTGAGCGAGTCAGGGTTTGTGTTCAGATAAACAGCCTGAGGTGATGGTGAAGCGTCATCCTCCAGACTAGAGACGGGACCACAGGCGTTACCTGGCAACAAGCAGCTTCATCTGTACTTTACTCAGCAGGGCCGTGCAGCTGAACTCAAACTCCAACATGAAGTTCACCTGCAGAGAGACAGAGATGTGGGGGGGGTGTCTCCAGGTGATGGTAGGATGTGGAGCACCAGGGGAGGAGGACCAGGGGAGGAGGACCAGGGGGAGGAGGACCAGGGGGAGGAGGACCAGGGGAGGAGCACCAGGGGAGGAGGACCAGGGGGAGGAGGACCAGGGGGAGGAGGACCAGGGGGAGGAGGACGAGGGGAGGAGGACCAGGGGGAGGAGGACCTGGGGGAGGAGGACCAGGGGGAGGAGGACCAGGGGGAGGAGGACCAGGGGAGGAGGACCAGGGGGAGGAGGACCGGGGGGAGGAGGACCGGGGGGAGGAGGACCGGGGGGAGAATGACCGGGGGGAGGAGGACCGGGGGGAGGAGGACCGGGGGGAGGAGGACCGGGGGGAGAAGGTCCGGGGGGAGGAGGTCCGGGGGGAGGAGGACCTGGGGGAGGAGGACCTGGGGGAGGAAGTGTGCACACCTTGGACTGGGAGCGGAACACGGGGTAGCTGACGTTGCAGGAGTGGCTGTTGGAGCTGAGAGCTGTACACTCAATCTTAAACTGGCTGTCCTCCTGAGAGAGATAGAGAGAGAGAGAGAGAGAGAGAGAGAGAGACAGTTGGTTTGGTAAGCCTGTGTTTGGGTGTGTTGGTGTGTGTGTGTCTGGATGTGTGGATGTGTGTGTGTTGGTGTGTGTGGTACCCGGATGCTGAGGCTGGAGAAGTGCAGGTTGCGTGAGTACTGCAGCGTGAGGCTGGTGTTGTAGGCGTTCTCCAGACGGTTCTGCAGCTGGACCTCCACTGACAGGCGTCGCCGGGGGCTACGGATCACGTACGGCATTTGTCTGGAGAGAACAGCGAAGTTGACACACTGGAGAGAACAGCGATGTTGACACACTCCCCCTCAACACACCAGGCTGAGGTGGCCATCTGGTCAGGCAGCAGTGTCAGAAAGGGTGAAGTGTTTGTTTATAACTTCTCTGTTTGTGTGTGTGTGAGAGAGAGAGTTACATAGAGAGAAGGGACAGAGAAAGAGAGAGAGAGAGTGAGAGAGAGGGAGAGAGGCGGGTGTCTTCTTGTACCGTGTTCCAGAGATGTCCATATGAGCTTGCAGCACCAGGTCAGTCACACACACGTCATCTTCACCACAGTCTTTAAAGAACGGGATCTGAGAGGAGAGGTGGAGCGTGAGTGAGACATTCAAACAGACAGACAGGCAGACAGACAGGCAGGCAGGCAGGCAGGCAGGCAGGCACAGGTAGACAGACAGACAGACAGACAGACAGGCAGGTAGACAGACAGGCAGTCAGTCAGGCAGGCAGACAGACATACACAGGTAGACAGACAGACAGACAGGCAGGTAGACAGGCAGGCAGTCAGGCAGGCAGACATACACAGGTAGACAGACAGACAGACAGACAGGCAGGTAGACAGGCAGGCAGTCAGGCAGGCAGACAGACATACACAGGTAGACAGACAGACAGGCAGCGCTACTCACAGATTTCTTGACAGTGGTTGGCCAACCCTCATCCAACACAGGGCCGCTTTCTGTGTTGTTGATCTTGAACCGCAGGGAGAAGCTGATTGGACGGATGTAGTCTGCCGTGTCCTGTATGAGACAACGGTGGGTAGAGGTCAGAGGTGAGCCCTGCGATACAAACCTGGCTGTGTGTGTGTGTGTGGGAGTGTGTGTGTGTGTCTTTAAGACTCACATAGACATGGAAGGGCAGGGTGTAGCAGACACTTCTCCCCGTGTGAACTTTGACCCCCAGCTGGGTCTGTCTCTGGGAGCTGTCATCAAACAAGGCCCTCGCTGACAACTTCCTGTCATCCAGCATGGCCGACACCCACAGCTCTGGGGAGGGGTGGGGGGGGAGGAGGGGGTACGTAAGAATTCATGTCATCAATGAGCGTCTTTCCGTTATCACACCTCACACAGGTGATGACAGGATGAGGGAGAGAGGGGGTGATGAGGATGACAGGAAGTAGAGAGTGTTTCACCGAAGCTGTTGCTGTGTGTTCCAGGGGAGCGTGAGAGTGCCAGGAAGCAGGCGGTGGCGTTGAGGCAGGCGGAGTCCCGGCCGCCGCGCTGGCAGGTCTTCTGGATCACGTTGATGGAGTGTGGCTGGAAGGACAGGCTGACGTTCACCTGCACGATGCTGCGAGAGCTGGAGGTCACAGGTGTGTGAGTGGGGTGGACCCAAAGCACATTATAATCCCCCCAGAAAAAAGTTGCGGAAGGTTGTAAAAAGTTTTGAAACCGGGAAAAAAGTTTCAAAATCTCTGAGAAAAAAAAAAAACTATTCTGAAAAAATAAAGTTGCTAAAGGTCATAAAACATTTTGAAACCCCCCCAAAAGTATAGAAAGCTAAAATAAATATATACAGTATATATTCTGGGAAAAAAAATTGGTTATACATTTTGCAAAAGTTTGAAGTTTAAAAAGTCTGACTAATTTGGCACTTTTTTGGGGGGATGTTTTTTACATTTTCAGAGTTTAAAATTTAAAAGAAATACTATTTGTTCAATCTTTCAAAACCTCTTTTTAGAAACTTTAGTTATATTGTAATCATATAGTCTTCTTCACCCCCACCCCCCTCTCAGACGTGTACCTGAGCAGCACGGCGCTGCCCTGCGCCCCCACAGACAGGTCCAGCAGATCATCTCCATCCAGGTCCAGACGGGCGCTCAGGCTGCGGCCGAAATAACGCAGAGAGGGAGACAGGGACAAGCCAGCAATACGCTGAGGAGGGAGAAAGAGACAGGGAGAGGGAGGGAGGAGGGAGGTGGGGAGGTGGGGAGGAGGGAGAGGAGAGAAGGGAGAGGAGAGACAGGGAGAGGGAAGGAGGGAGGAGGAGGTGGGAGGTGGGGAGGAGGGAGAGGAGGGAGGTGGGGAGGAGGGAGAGGAGGGAGGAGAGAGAGACAGGGAGGGAGAGGGGGGAGGAGGGAGGGAGGAGGGAGAGGAGGGAGGAGAGAGAGACAGGGACGGAGAGGGTGGAGGAGGGAGGGAGGAGGGAGAGGGGGGAGGGGGGAGGAAGGAAGGAGGGAGAGGGGGGAGGGAGGGAGAGGGGGGAGGGGGGAGGGAGGGAGAGGAAAAGAGAGAGTATTCAAGTCATTCGTCCATCAGGCTGCATAAACTCTTCCACTGCAGACCAACTCTACCTTTGGGTACAAACAAAGGAACCTGAACCTGATTTATGTCCAAATGTTTAGAATCTTGCTGTTGTAGTGAGGCTTTGGTGAGGGCCTACCTGTGTGTAGGTGGGGGTGATGTAGATGCCCTGCCCGTGGTACACGTATATCGCCCCCGTGTGGTCGTCCTCCAGTGGTGCGCCCACCAGCAGGTCGGTGAAGCCGTCCTGGTTGAGGTCGTGGGCAGCGGCCAGGGCATAGCCAAACCTGGCGTCCTGCACTCTGACCTCTGCCTGGAGGGTGCCGTTAGGAACAAACTCCTCCCCCTGAGAGAGAGGGGGGGAGAGAGGGAGGGGGGAAAGAGGGGGGGGGGAGAGAACAGGGGAGAGAACAGGGGGGAGAAAACAAGAGCAGAGAGGGTGGAAGGAGGATGAATATTCAGGATGTGATGTGTCCTTGGTTGTGTTGTGTGTTGTGTTGTGCTGGAGTGTGTTGTGTGTTGTGTCTTGTGGTGGTCTGTGTTGTGTTGTGGTGCGTGTGTTGTGTTGTGCTGGCGTGTGTTGTGTTGTGGTGGTGTGAGTTGTGTGTTGTGTTGTGGTGGTGTGTGTTGTGTGTTGTGTTGTGGTGGTGTGTGCGTACTGCGTTCAGAGAGTACATGTAGACTCTGCCAGCCTCTCGGCTCCTCGCTCCCAGGAACATGGGCGCTGCCACCAGCAGCACATCTGTGATGCCATCCTGGTCCACGTCCACCCCACACACCTCACTGCCAAAATAGGACCCTATCTGCACACACACACACACACACATATGCATTACTGTGTTTGTACGGGGTGACTGGTATAAAGCCCTCTCAGGTCACCAATCTGAAATCTTTAAGAAACATTTCAGTTTCCAACCAGTGTGTGGTGACCTTGATCGGATTTCTCCACTTGTCCTAGAACAGGGATGTCGAATGGTCCTCAGGACCCCTTGTCCTGTATGGGAAACATCTAAAACATACAGGACAGGGGCCCCTGAGGACCAGGATTCAACACCCCTGTTCTAGAGGATTCAGGTGTGGGACAGCTGCAGTGAGGTCCCAGTGAGGGACAGCTGCAGTGAGGTCCCAGTGAGGGACAGCTGCAGTGAGGTCCCAGTGAGGGACAGCTGCAGTGAGGTCCCAGTGAGGGACAGCTATAGTGAGGTCCCAGTGAGGGACAGCTGCAGTGAGGTCCCAGTGAGGGACAGCTGCAGTGAGGTCCCAGTGAGGGACAGCTGCAGTGAGGTCCCAGTGAGGGACAGCTGCAGTGAGGTCCCAGTGAGGCTGTAGTGAGGTCCCAGTGAGGCTGTAGTGAGGTCCCAGTGAGGGACATGAGAGGCGTACCTGCTCTCCGTTCAGTGCCTGTGTGATGTCCACGTCCCCACTGTCGCTGAGCTCAAACAGGATGACCTTCCCCTTGTGTTTGAACCTGGGCGCTCCTGCCACATACAGCCTCCTCCAGTCCCCCACTATCACCGAGGAGACCGTGTAGCCTACAAACACACACATACACGTACAGTTCACACAAAATATCCATGCGACAGGATTCATCTATGTAAGCAGTGGACAGGCTGATGTGTATGGACAGGTACCTAGGTAGGCGGCGTGGTTCTTGAGCTCCAGGGGGAACTCAGACTCAAAGGCTTCTCTGGGGGGCTTGATGGTCCCAGCCACGCCCTCCTTCAGCACCCCCCCGTCCCAGTCGTACGCTCCCACCATCCCAAACAGGATCCCATCCTAAACACAGCCAGGGACACAGAGGAGGGGGGCTGGGTGACTCAGACAACAGCACATATAACATATTGTTAAAAGACACAGGCAGGCAGACACACACACACAGGCAGGCAGACACACACACACAGACAGACAGACACACACACACGCAGACAGAAGGAGCGGTCACACACACACCCTAGGTGGGACTCACGTCCAGAGTGTGTGTAGAGAAGCCGATCTGAGACATCTCCATGTTGAAGGCACTCTGGTTGTTGCCCAGGGTCCCTGTGAAGGACACCACACATGAAGCAGGTGCAGGGCAGCAGGAAGGCATCACACACCAACATGAGGGTGGAGTTCACCACCGCCCGACATGACAGTCCACCTCACTTGTTTGTCATTACTTGGATCTGCAACTCCAGTACACACACACACACACACATCTTTTCAATGTCATCACACACACACACACAGACTCCCTTCCTTCCTTTCCCCCTCTTCCAGATGCCACCTGATTTAGATGACAGTGTCTCTCTCTCTCTTCCCCAGTCAGTGCACCCCTCTCCCTTCCTCCTTCACCGTTCTACAGAGTTCAGGACGACAGGACGCCTTCCTTTCTGGTTCCAGTAAGTGTTGTGATAGCTGGGCCCCGCCTCCTTCCCTTCCTATAGGAGGCACATCCTACACTTCCTCCCTACTTCCTCTGGGGCATGGCACAATCCCCTCCCTTGTTTCAACGTTCCTCTCAGTCTTCCTGATATCTCCCCTCTACCTCCTTCCCTCGCTCCCTCACCTCACTCTCTCCTTTCTTTTCCTTACTCCCCCTTCCCTCCATCCCTGTAACCATCCTTCCCTCTGTCCTCCGGCTCCCTCACCCTCCAGAGTGAAGATGCGGTCTCCCAGGGCGTCCACAATGTCGTTGAGCGCCGCCTCGTCCGTCACGTTGAAGAAGTACTTCTCGTCCGGGTCACTGGCGATGTACTTGATCTCACTGATGAAGGTCTCTGGATCCTGCTGCCTGCGGATGTAGTGACCTAGCACCTGGAGGGAGGGAGGGACAGAGAGAGAGAGAGAGAGGGGGAGAGAGAGAGAGAGAGAGAGAGAGAGGGGGGGGGAGAGAGAGAGAGAGAGAGAGAGAGAGAGAGAGAGAGAGAGAGAGAGAGAGAGAGAGAGAGAGAGAGAGAGAGAGAGAGAGAGAGAGAGAGAGAGAGAGAGAGAGAGAGAGAGAGAGAGAGAGAGAGAGAAAGGAGAATCCAATTATGATAAATAGGAACAGGACAGACTGGATGTTAAGCTCAAAATGTAAATTCAGTAGATTTAGAAAGCTATAAAAACAAGAGGAACACAGGAACAAAAAGAGCTAGAGAACATTAACAGA
>NC_140362.1:21972500-21995000 GCF_054491055.1 Hypomesus nipponensis | reverse complement strand
TGTGAGAGTGAGAGTGTGTGTGTGAGAGTGAGAGTGAGAGTGTGTGTTTGTGAGACAGAGACTGTATGTGTGAGAGAGTATGGGTATGTGTGTGTGTTTGATTGAAGTTGCAATACTGCAGAGAATGATACTGAGAAATAGATCATAGGTCATCAGTAATCAGAAATAGTACACAGACATATACACAAACAAAGCCCCCCCCCACACACACACACACAGTCTCTCTCTCTCTCTCTCTCTCTCTCTCTCTCTCTCTCTCTCTCTCTCTCTCTCTCTCTCTCTCTCTCTCACACACACACACACACTCGGTTCAGTCTGACCAGCAGACATAAACACAGTGAGTGACAGGACTGTGCTATAGAGCCTGACTGTTCTGCACTGCTCCAGAAGCTGTCTGTCTCTCCACTGCTCCAGAAGCTGTCCGTCTCTACACTGCTCCAGAAGCTGTCTGTCTCTACACTGCTCCAGAAGCTGTCTGTCTCTACACTGCTCCAGAAGCTGTCTGTCTCTCCACTGCTCCAGAAGCTGTCTGTCTCTCCACTGCTCCAGAAGCTGTCTGTCTCTCCACTGCTCCAGAAGCTGTCTGTCTCTACACTGCTCCAGAAGCTGTCTGTCTCTCCACTGCTCCAGAAGCTGTCTGTCTCTCCACTGCTCCAGAAGCTGTCTGTCTCTCCACTGCTCCAGAAGCTGTCTGTCTCTCCACTGCTCCAGAAGCTGTCTGTCTCTCCACTGCTCCAGAAGCTGTCTGTCTCTACACTGCTCCAGAAGCTGTCTGTCTCTCCACTGCTCCAGAAGCTGTCTGTCTCTACACTGCTCCAGAAGCTGTCTGTCTCTACACTGCTCCAGAAGCTGTCTGTCTCTCCACTGCTCCAGAAGCTGTCTGTCTCTACACTGCTCCAGAAGCTGTCTGTCTCTCCACTGCTCCAGAAGCTGTCTGTCTCTACACTGCTCCAGAAGCTGTCTGTCTCTCCACTGCTCCAGAAGCTGTCTGTCTCTCCACTGCTCCAGAAGCTGTCTGTCTCTACACTGCTCCAGAAGCTGTCTGTCTCTCCACTGCTCCAGAAGCTGTCTGTCTCTCCAGTGCTCCAGAAGCTGTCTGTCTCTCCACTGCTCCAGAAGCTGTCTGTCTCTCCACTGCTCCAGAAGCTGTCTGTCTCTCCACTGCTCCAGAAGCTGTCTGTCTCTCCAGTGCTCCAGAAGCTGTCTGTCTCTCCACTGCTCCAGAAGCTGTCTGTCTCTCCACTGCTCCAGAAGCTGTCTGTCTCTCCACTGCTCCAGAAGCTGTCTGTCTCTCCACTGCTCCAGAAGCTGTCTGTCTCTCCAGTCACAGCCTCCAACACTTTCACCTTTTACCCGCTTGGTTTTCCACTCAGTTCTTTTGAACGATCTTTGAAGTGCCCTGCTAAACGTCTCAAACATTTACCTTTAAATGTTCTGGAAAACAGGAACTCTCCAATTAACCGTGTGTGTAAATACCCAGGACGTTCTACATGAAAGACGTAGCCACATGTTGGGGCAGGGAAGGGTCTGCTTTGTAGGCACCAGTTTTAATAAAATAGGAATTTAATTTAAAGGAGAGAGGAAAGAAAAGTATTGAGGCTTTTATGGTCCTAGCTATCGAATGACCTTTATTCTGAAGAGGTGTGTTTCTTTAGTGTTGGGTGACATGAAGACCCCCCTCAATATCCTTCCCCCGTGAAACGTGTTGAGAGGGTAGAGGCCGAAGAAAAAGAGGGATAAGGAGAGAGAGAGGAATGGAAAGTAGCCTCAGGGTGACTGACAGGCTCTCTGGCCAATTAGAGCACGGTGTGGGTGATTGACAGACATACCAGCCCATTTGGATGGCGTACGCCGTGCGTGTCTCCCGCCCCTCCTGCCTGCTGATGTTCTTGGCAGCTTCCACCACTTCCTGTGTTGTCTGGTAGTCTCTCAGCGACCACTCATGTACCGCTACCTCGCCGTACTGCAGCACCCCAACCTGAACGCAACCACAAACATCATGTCAGACCCTAATGCCACCGCTTGGTACTTTTGGAACTTTCATTTAAGGCGTACTGTCCCTTTAAGTACCAACCCCTGTGCCCTCGGTGAAGCGAATATTTAGGGAATTTCAAAAAGCCTCCAAGAACTAGAAGAATTTCCTCTTTAACTCACTTTGCCTGCTTTCCAAGCCCCCCCTCCAACCCCCCCTCACCCCTCTCCTCCTCCTCCTCCACCCCCCCCCCCACACACACTGTTCCCCCTGTCCCTAAGCCCCCCCCACCCCACCCCTCTCCATCTCTCTTCCCCAAACCCAGTCCCTCATCCCAGATGTCGTCTTGCATTACTGCATCCATTTATTCTCCTACTTATTGCCAGACTGCTTCTATCTCTCTGTGATCCTGTTCACAGAGCTCCTCCTGCTCTGTGTGCCTCCAGAAAGCCTGATTACCCATGAGGCTCGGCAGAGGGGACCTTTATGGGTGACACTATACAGTACACATGCACAGGTACATGCACGTGTGTACACACACACACAGACTCACCTGCATCTGCTCTGGGCTGATGTGAAACTTGCTGAGGATGTTGCTGAGAAAGTTCTGGACCTCATACCAGGGGTAGATGCTGTTGGAGCCGTCCAGGACTATTACAATGTCCATGTATGTGGAGCATCCTGACACACACACACACACACACATAGCAGGAGCTTTGTCAGTGCCGGTGGATCTGTGACGAGAGTGTGATTCGTTTATGTGTGTGTAGTTACTCTGTGCTGTGTGTGTAGTTACTCTGTGCTGTGTGTGTGTGTGTAGTAACTCTGGGCTGTGTGTGTGTGTGTGTAGTAACTCTGTGCTGTGTGTGTGTGTGTGTGTGTAGTTACTCTGTGCTGTGTGTGTGTGTGTGTGTAGTTACTCTATGTGTGTGTGTGTAGTTACTCAGTGTGTGTGTGTGTGTGTGTAGTTACTCTGTGCTGTGTGTGTGTGTGTGTGTGTAGTTACTCTGTGCTGTGTGTGTGTGTAGTTACTCTGTGCTGTGTGTGTGTGTGTGTAGTTACTCTGTGCTGTGTGTGTGTGTGTGTGTGTGTGTGTAGTTACTCTGTGCTGTGTGTGTGTGTGTGTGTGTGTGTAGTTACTCTGTGCTGTGTGTGTGTGTGTGTGTGTGTGTGTGTGCGTGTGTAGTTACTCTGTGCTGTGTGTGTGTGTGTGTGTGTGTGTGTGTAGTTACTCTGTGCTGTAGGGGCAATGGTCTTCCTGGGTTCCAGCTCGTCGTTGACGGAAGCGCAGATCCCGGTGCTGAAGACAGACGTGCCGCATTCCTGAGACCACAAGGGGGCGCACGCCTGGGCACAAACAGACACATCAGCAGTGCTCCTACTGAGGAGAGAGACCAGCAGTGCTCCTACTGAGGAGAGAGACCAGCAGTGCTCCTACTGAGGAGAGAGACCAGCAGTGCTCCTACTGAGGTGAGAGACCAGCAGTGCTCCTACTGAGGAGAGAGACCAGCAGGGCTCCTACTGAGGTGAGAGACCAGCAGTGCTCCTGCTGAGGAGAGAGACCAGCAGGGCTCCTACTGAGGAGAGAGACCAGCAGGGCTCCTACTGAGGTGAGAGACCAGCAGGGCTCCTACTGAGGAGAGAGACCAGCAGGGCTCCTGCTGAGGAGAGAGACCAGCAGGGCTCCTGCTGAGGAGAGAGACCAGCAGTGCTCCTACTGAGGAGAGAGACCAGCAGTGCTCCTGCTGAGGAGAGAGACCAGCAGTACTCCTACTGAGGTGTGATACGGGCAGGTGACGGTCAAGTCTTAACAAGTCTTTGACAAGCCCTGTCTCTGGGTAGGGCAAGGAGTCGAACGTACACACCAACATGCACTCACACACACACACACACACACGCATGCAGACGAATGGCTTCAACGCTGCAGTGACCACCACTGAAATAGAGCAGGGCGCACGACGAAGGACATGAGGGAGGAGGGAGGATGGAGAGAGGGAGAGAGAGATGAAGAGAGAGAAATAGAAAATTAGCAAAAGAAAGGGTAGGTCATGGAAAGAATATATCGGTGGTTTGGCAGGGAGAGTGAGAGGGCGGGAGAGAGAGAGTGCGAAAGAGAGAGCGATCGAGAGGGTGAAACAATTGTTGACATGCTGGCAGTTATCATGAGTGGTTTAGCAGTGCTGGAACCCAGCAGACCAATAAAGATTTAAGACATTTAAATGTGATTGTGCAGCACAAGGGGAGCGGGTACCAGTCACATAAAAAAAATTATGTCTTCAAAGCATGCTATTTATTTGGCTTTCAAACCAAAGGGAGACAGAGGGAGAGGGAGGGAGGGAATAGGGTGTTGTGGGTGAGGAGATGAGAGCAGATAAAAGGAAAGAGAACATTTATACTCACTGAGACAAAAGGGAAGGAGAGATGGTAAAAGAAGCGGAGGAGGAGAGAGAGAAAGGCGTCCTGGTTTTAAGAGCCCTGTCATTACAGAAGGCCCCAGTCATCCACAGACACACAGACTGAAAGAGGAGGGATGGAGAGAGGGATGAGAGAGGAGGGATGGAGAGAGGGATGAGAGAAAGGAGAGACCAGAGAAGAGGGTGAGAGGTGCTCTGGCTTTTGGAAGGCCTGTCATTACAAAGGGCCAGAGATGCATTCCGATCCTGTTATAGACTTGACCACAGGGGTTAAAACAAACACACACACTCGTAGACACACACACACACACACACACACAATGAGGGTGAGCAGGCAAGAGTTACTGAACTGTATATGACTCGGCACCCGAAGTTGCAGCAAGTTGCTGCCAGACACATACACACACTCTCTCTCACACACACACACACACACACACACACACACACACACACACAGGAGGGGCTGTGTGCTGGCACAGCCAACCAGTAATTCCTTGTAACCAAAGTGGCCTCAGAACTGGAAGAATCTGGATCAGGACAACGTGGACCTGTGTGTGTGTGTGTGTTAGTATGTGCATGAATATTGTGTGTGTATTTGTTTACGTGTGCATTTAGCAAGGTATCCTGGTGGTTTGTCAACCCCACACAGAGGTCACAGGCCACACACAGGGGTCACAGGCCACACACAGGGGTCACAGGCCACACACAGGGGTCACAGGCCACACACAGGGGTCACAGGCCACACACAGGGGTCACAGGCCCCACACAGGGGTCACAGGCCACACACAGGGGTCACAGGCCACACACAGGGGTCACAGGCCACACACAGGGGTCACAGGCCACACACAGGGGTCACAGGCCTCACACAGGGGTCACAGGCCACACACAGGGGTCACAGGCCTCACACAGGGGTCACAGGCCTCACACAGGGGTCACAGGCCACACACAGGGGTCACAGGCCACACACAGGGGTCACAGGCCACACACAGGGGTCACAGGCCACACACAGGGGTCACAGGCCACACACAGAGGTCACAGGCCCCCCACAGGGGTCACAGGCCACACACACAAAAACATGTCAACGGATCTGATGCGGTGGTCCAACATCTCTCGAACAAACACACTCTCATCTCACCACATCCCCCCTCAGCAGGTTTTAACTACACACACACCCACACACCTTCCCAAAACAGCAGGAATGTAGCAGAAGCATAACATAGCAGAACTTGGATACTGGATACACACACACTCCCACACACACACACACTCACGTACCAGGAAACCGTCAGGGTTGTCTGGGCTGAGGGTCATCCCCAGGTGAGAGTTCTTCAGGTTCCTGGAGACGTTCTGCAAAGCCCTCTCCCCTGAACCAGCAGGGGGCAGGGTGGAGGAGGAGGGACAGGGTGGAGGAAGAGGGACAGGGTGGAGGAAGAGGGGCAGGGTGGAGGAAGAGGGGCAGGGTGGAGGGAGAGGGACAGGGTGGAAGAAGAGGGGCAGGGTGGAGGAAGAGGGACAGGATGGAGGGAGAGGGGCAGGGTAGAGGAAGAGGGACAGGATGGAGGGAGAGGGACAGGGTGGAAGAAGAGGGGCAGGGTGGAGGAAGAGAGGCAGGGTGGAGGGAGAGGGACAGGGTGGAGGAAGAGGGGCAGGGTGGAGGAAGAGGGACAGGGTGGAGGAAGAGGGACAGGGTGGAGGAAGAGGGGCAGGGTGGAGGAAGAGGGGCAGGGTGGAGGGAGAGGGACAGGATGGAGGAAGAGGGGCAGGGTGGAGGAAGAGGGACAGGATGGAGGGAGAGGGACAGGGTGGAGGAAGAGGGGCAGGGTGGAGGAAGAGGGACAGGGTGGAGGAAGAGGGTCTGGGGTTAACTCACTGCACACTGGGATGGTCAGGGGAGGGGGGGGTGATCTAAGATCTGTGTCAGGGGCTAGAGGGCTCACCCAGGTTCACTTTGGTGCAGTTGGAGTTCCTTTCCTCTCCCACGACACACTTGTATATGTCTCCTCTCCTGTTATTGGGCGATCCATCCCAGGGAGCACCAACCAGCATTCTATCACAGAACAGTTCAGCCAATCAGGTCACGGGACAACATGACATCATCAAGCGAGGTAACGGCTGTATGTTTGTCATCTACTCATCACTCAAATTGGGCATAAATGACGCCGTGGACGCTGACTTACGATTTCTCTCCATCGTGCGAGCTGTGTTGTAGAACAGAGAACCCAAACAGAGCTTCCTCTGGGCCAGTGAAGATACGGGGGTGCTTCACGTCGATGTTGAAGCATTCACACAACCCTGAGGAGACAGAGGGAGACTCACGGTGACAAGGGGGCGCTTGCACTGTGGGGCAAAGTTCACCGCTAAATAGAGGTGGGCATGATTCCGACATAAAGGTTACTTCTCGTGGTGTTAAACTTTTCTGAAGTTGTCTTTTTATTTCCTGATTCAGTTCAAAAGCACAGGGAGAGAGAGGAGAGAGAGAGGAGAGAGAGAGGAGAGAGAGAGGAGAGAGAGAGAGAGAGAGAGAGAGAGGAGAGAGAGGAGAGAGAGAGGAGAGAGAGGAGAGAGAGAGTGAAACAGAGTGGCCAAAGACGACCTTTGATGAACAAGGTAATTCAGTCTGAGGGAAGAGAGAGGGAGAGAAGAGGGTAGAAAGATGGAGGGAGAGGGAAGGGTGTGGGCTAGAAAAACGAGTGAGCATAGTAGCGCCCTGTATGACATACAAACCTGCCCTTTATACAAGGAAGGAGAGAATACAGTACAGGAGAGATGGAGGGGGAGAGAGAGAGAGGTAAAGAGAGGGACAACGAGTAAAAGGATGGAAGGATAGTTCATTGACTCTGGGGAGGTGTAAGACTGAGAAAACAGACATGGAAACTAGTTCCAACTGTCAAAATAAATACCACACAGCTTTCTTTATGAAGAATCCATTAAACCAGAGCAGACATGTAAAGGACCGTAAGAGGGGTTCACCTGGGCCAAAAAGCTTTAAGAAAAATCTATTAGAAAAAGTAAAAAATGGGTCTGTGAATCTTAAAAGGATTTTGTTTGGCTCAGACTCCTTCAGCCCGCTTCAGCAAGTATTGTTACTAAAACTTCTTCCTCCACCTCGTCCAACTTTCACTGTCTCCTACTCTGAGCCACAGGTCATTCACGTAAACAGGAATCTGGTGTAACCCAGTTACCATCTCTCTGTAGGCAGATACACCATGGTTAAAGTTACAGAGCCGCTCACAAACAGCAAGTACATCATAACGTTCTGTTCTCATCACAATGTTTGTTTTCCAAGCCTTCTTCTATTTCCATTATTATCTGAAGACAACTAGACTACATGTTTGCTTGTTCACGTACGAGTCTCTGTTCTCACAACCTCCTCTCCCTTTCTTTAACAGACAGGTGATTGCAGCCTTACATACTCCACCAGCCACTTCCAAAAAATCACTTCCTCCCCCTGCCACTACATCACTTCCTCCCCTTGCCACTACATCACTTCCTCCCCCTGTCACTACATCAACTCCTCCCCCTGCCACTACATCAACTCCTCCCCCTGCCACTACATCAACTCCTCCCCCTGTCACTACATCAACTCCTCCCCCTGCCACTACATCAACTCCTCCCCCTGCCACTACCTCACTTCCTCCCCCTGCCACTACTTCACTTCCTCCCCCTGCCACTACTTCACTTCCTCCCCCTGCCACTACTTCACTTCCTCCCCCTGCCACTACTTCACTTCCTCATCCTCCACTTCTTTTCTCACATCATCTTTCTCTCCCCATTCTTTATCTTTCTCTTCCCTTGAATTATACCCCCAAACGTCTACCAAACCATTCACTCATCTCCGATCTTTCCATGACCCCCCACCCAACACCACACCATCCTCCAGACTGTGATCTGCCCCTCTGGTCCACGGCTCTCTTTAATCCATCACGTATATTTCTGTCCACTAACCCCCAACCTCACACCCTCCTTCTCTCTCTCTGTCTTCCTTTTCTTTGGGTTCCTTTTGATTGGGGTTTATATATGGGTCTATGTGCCACAGCCTGTCTCACCAGGGATTGTCATGACAACTGACGGTAAACATTTGGGCAGCCAAACTGGGTCCATATACTCTGAGTTTCAACCACACACTCAACTCTGGGCAGTGTTGCTCATCTGTGTGTGTGTGTGTGTGTCAGTGAAGCTGACACATGTGTTACGCGTATAAAAATGGAATCTCCCCTGACCACCAGTATAACATCATACAGAACCCTATTCTGATGTTTGTATTAAAAATTCACTTCTCTGTACAGCATCTCTCATTCCCTCTCAATTACTCCAGCGTCTTTTTGAAACTAATGAGACACATTTCTTTCCTCTTCCACGTTTTAGTCCAGTTTCTCTCTCTGTTTCTCGTCTCACAGTAAACTGAAGGTGTCAGAGCATCTGACTGTGTCTGTCATCGAACACAAATTCAATTGCAACATTTCCCGTCTCCCACACTCTCTCATCCGTCCTCTCCGCCTCTTTCTCACAGACTGTCCCTCCATCACACGGTGTTCTCCCCTCATGTTCCCTCGTGGGGAAGGAGGGTGGAAGGACAGAGGGAGAGAGAGAAAGAGAGAGAGAGAGAGAGAGAGAGAGAGAGAGAGATGGATGGATGAGGGGGGATTTATACAGTACGCTGTACACTGTTAGTTATACAGTACGCTGTACACTGTTAGTTATACAGTACGCTGTACACTGTTAGAGTTATACAGTACGCTGTACACTGTTAGAGTTATACAGTACGCTGTACACTGTTAGTTATACAGTACGCTGTACACTGTAAGTTATGCTGTACACTGTTAGTTATACAGTACGCTGTACACTGTTAGTTATACAGTGTGCTGTACACTGTTAGTTATACAGTACGCTGTACACTGTTAGTTATACAGTACGCTGTACACTGTTAGTTATACAGTGCGCTGTACACTGTTAGAGTTATACAGTGCGCTGTACACTGTTAGTTATACAGTACGCTGTACACTGTTAGTTATACAGTACGCTGTACACTGTTAGAGTTATACAGTACGCTGTACACTGTTAGAGATGTACACTGAATAAGTGAACGAGGGAAGAGAAGGGATCGAAACTGAGAGACGGGAGAAAAGAGAGGAATATAGTGGAGGAAAGAGAGGAGGAGAGAAAGAATTATGGAAAAGGCACAGATAGAATTAGAGGAGAGAGAGAGAGAGAGACAGGGAATGAAGGAATTCCCCGACCCTAAACACACACACACACACACACCTGTATTCTACATCTCAGTAAGGCCTAACTGAGTCCAGCAGTCCCTAGATGCCTGCTCCCAACACTGGAGAGGTCTGTAGAAACCATCAACATCATACACACAAACATGCTCACACCTACGCACTGCAACATGCCCTGGAAACACACACACACACATTCACACACACATTCACACACACACACACACATTCACACACACACACATTCACACACACACACATTCACACACACACACACAGTTTCATACAGTGAACAAGCTCACTGTATGCTTGACTCAAACTGGTAATGAACTGCAACGTGAAGGTTAACCACCAACGGTGTCTGGCTTTTGGGGTGTGTCAACTCTGAACATGCCCCTACAATTTCAATCCCCCCAAAACTTGCTAATGAGATCACGACAACACTTAGCTGGTACATAGTACCTGAACATGCCACATTTGACATTGAAGGTCATTTATCGGGCAGATGGAAGTCTGTTTGTGTTTAGGCAGTGATCACAGAGCTATGGCATACCTCACACTACATCAGAGGGAAAACACTTTGCAGTCGACCGGTAACACACACAGCGGTACACAACCACAGCTATGCTCTGCCCTATCACACCTCAACTGCTTACTGCACTGTAATGCGGCAAGAAAAATAGCCGCTTATCAGCTACGTAAACACTCAAAACTGTCTGCTTCTATGTTTTCTTGGTGTTAAACAGGATTGGAGAGGAAGGAGTCAAGCAAGAGAGAGAGTTAATGCATGATGGTTTACTATAAGGTGTGGGGGGAGGGTAGTATATTCATGGTCCACGTGTGACATTAATGGAAAAGGCATATATCCATGGCTCAGGGCTGGAAGTGAATGAAATGGATACCACTGATAGAATCAATGTGGTACTTCAGCAGCTGCCACCAATGAAGGGCTACCAGATGGAGGTCAGATTGTTTTTGAAAGTCTTGAGAACCATGTCTCCGAATGCGGAGTGGAATTTCTCCTCAGTAAGTCACCCAACCTCTATAGATGGTAGAATGTAAGAGCTGGGAGACAGAGAAGAGCTAAATCAATCCATCAGTCACTGTTATTAGCTCTTTGAAGGTGGACTGCGTCCACTGAGGAAGTTGCCCAGGTTAATGACCCTATCACCCCATGGCCACTACAGGAAGCCAGCAGGGGCTCAGATAGACCATGAGATGTAAGCCAGAGAAGAGGCCTTACATCTGCACCCGACCTATGTTTGCTATAGGCTCCCAGGGGAAATTTTATGGTTTCGACTCCCCAAGTTATCTGAGCACACTAGCAGCTGTAGAACAAAGGACCCAAACTATTTTCAGGACATTTCCTCTCAGCTGAGGTAGAATGTTTTAGCCTGTAGGTCTACTGCTGAGAACAGAACTTATTCATCTTCCGTCATTCTTTAACTGGATGGACTAAGGAAACTATGAAGGGAGATACACAAAATTCGTTAGCTGAAACAACTTGACAATGTCTTACCTTTTAAAAGGACAACCAACTTGAATAACACCAGATATTTCCTCAGCTCCATTTGTGCAAGGAGGAGGATGGAGAAGTTCGTGTGTGTGTCTCTTGAGAAGTGGGCTCCGTTAGTTGTTTAAATGTTGAGCTTTGGCATAACAAGACGCGCACACGCGCTCCTTCAGCTCGCGCTGTTCTCCAGAGATCCGTTAAATCCGTTCAAACGACGTTGCAGTGGCATCGCTAGCCCCTGAGATGTTAGTTTCAATATGTATTCTTAATGACAGCTCCACAGCCCACAATTACAACGTTTGTTTGAGCTTAAATTAACTATTTCGTTCTTTATACGATTTCCTGGTAATTCTGTTCTTACCTCAGGCTAAGAAACCGACACTAATGACTCTGTGTCAACATCTGAGTTCCGCTTATTGCGACTCAAAGCTCAACACCTGTCCCGTCAAACAAGAGGCTCATTTAGGGTAATTAACCATCACTAACGCGGAACAGCTTCAGAAATACACGCTGCTACTTCTAACACGAAAAAGAATCCTGTCAATCAGTAAGAGTTAAGAGGTCACTTCCCTTGACTGGACGTTCAACTATTCTTAAACATCTTAAACAGAATAACCGTATTCTTTGAACTTTTCCTTATAGGTTCATTGACGTGGTTTTCCTTACATTATGATACATTATCTTGTTTATATTTTCTATCCCGTAAATTCAGAGTTTTCAATATGCTTCTCTATCCTCTCTCCTAAATGAAAGAGCGCCTTTATTCCAGTGGAGTCTCTCGAGCTTCCCTTTACTCAACTTCTCTCCGCGCGCCCCTGGTTCACATTTGAAAACCTCAAACCCACATTCTCTCTCTCTCTCTCTCTCTCTCTCTCTCTCTCTCTCTCTCTCTCTCTCTCTCTCTCTCTCTCTCTCTTTCTATCTCTCTCTCTCTTTCTCTCTCTCTCTCTCTCTCTCTCTCTCTCTCTCTCTCTCTCTCTCTCTCTCTCTCTCTCTCACTCTCACTCTCTCTCTCTATCTCTCTCTCTCTATCTCTCTCTATCTCTCTATCTCTCTCTCTCGCTCTTTCTCTCA
Source organism: Hypomesus nipponensis (assembly GCF_054491055.1). NCBI lineage: Eukaryota > Metazoa > Chordata > Actinopteri > Osmeriformes > Osmeridae > Hypomesus > Hypomesus nipponensis. Next base: position 21,982,805 of record NC_140362.1, on the reverse strand, counting down.
ACTTTCGTACTATTCCCCTATTTTGCGACTTCTCAGTGTGTTTTGACAAAGGAAGATTTTCCACATAATTACAGTGCTGGATAAGCATGATTGATCATAACTTTTCCTATGTCTTCCTGACGGCACAGTTTGGTCACTCTTTAGTTTATCTTTACATATATCTTGCCATATCATAGGAGAGAAAACAGAAGTGTATAGTTTTACGGTAGTTTAGGTTCAATTCTGTCTCTTCCATGCTTTCACTGTGTGTTTGTGTGTGTGTGTGTGTGTGTGTGTGCGTGTGTATGTGCGCGCGCGCGCGCGTGTTTATATCTGTATGTTTGCTTGTATTCCTTTTCTTCTTTTTCCTTCCATTATATAGTCCTTATCCCATTCCCTCTCTCGTCAATCTCTCTCCAATTCCTGGCCCCTCATCCATTCTCTGTCAGTCTTGCCACATCTAAGAGCCCTAGAATCAGAACCGTCCAGTGGTTTTACATTATCCATGTATTTTAGAAAGCAGATTCTTCTGTAGCTCTCTGGTGCCACCTAAGGGTCGGTGGCCCCCGATGAGACTTGGTTCTCTGTGCACCAGGTGGCGCCATTGCTTCAATCTTGGCTCGTCATTCGTACGCGTCACTGTGAGCGTTATGGTCCCGTTCAGATAGGTGCCTCCAGTTCAAAGTACCGCCATTTATTCTGACCTTCCCCTTTCATAAATTTGGGTCTGTTTGGTCTCTGACAATTTTTGGGGGACTGACACCTTGTTGTTTTTATTTCGACTGAGAGAAGGTAAAGAAGGTTATTGAAGTGCATCGTAGCTGTTGAGAATCGCCCTCTCCTTGATTCCAAATGCGTGACAGTGGTCGGAGGGTTGTCTGGATCAATGTCCACATGTCAACACTAAGTGTCACTGTTCTCTAACACGCGCTTTGGAGCAGATCGAGTAGGTAGGGACAGTCCTCCAGTTTCATAGAATAAAACTGCTTCCGACTTTAACCTACTAGTCATTTCTTCCCAAACGTGAAAGATCAGGTCTTGGGAAAGGGGGAACTTATCCCGTATAACTTCGAAAACATTTCTCCAACTCTTGAAGTTGGTGAGCATGTTTGGTTTTTCTCGTAAATCAACACTGTCAATCAGGTGTCAGGCAGACTGGAGTCAGGGCTCTGTGCCAGTGCCTTGGATCTCTGACAGGTGGGTTTGTTGTTGAGCTGGTGTCTGCTCCCGAGTTACACCGTGAAGTGGAACCTCACCACCCTGGCACCATGTCAATGACTGTTTTCAAGAAGCTTTGCAGACCGGTATTTTCTCTCCTCTTCTCTACTCCTCCCTCTCCTCTCCTCTCCTATTCTCTCCTATCCTCCCAAAGGCCTTTGGGACCACAAGGGAGATAGCCTGTGATCATATTGCTAGATTTGTGCAATAACAAATCAAACCAGCCCACACACACAAACACACACTCACAGTCATACACTGATTTATTTTTTGGTTGTTCACAATGTGGGCTTCTTGTTTTGGCTACCCGCAATGCTTTAGGGCTATCTTGTTGTTATTATCAGTGACCTATACACTTTGTAAAGCTCTCTCTTGGATTAAAGCGTCTTTGGATAAAAGCGTCTGCTAAATGAATAAATGTAAATGTGACGTAAACAAACCACACAAAACATATCCAGTGTACACATATCACAGTAATATACATGTGGCACGGTACAATCTAGCCACACTTTGTCTCTCACACAAACACTGAAACACACGCATGCAGACACAAACCGTCAACCCCACAGTGACCCATATTAGCATTGTTTGCCAGGTGGGTGTTGACTAGACGGGCATCACAGACACGCTGAGCTCCCAGCGTTACGTAACACAGTCGGATGAGTTAGCTCGCTCACACGCAACCCCCCTCCCAGTATGCTGCTACAGATTCCTACACAGAGGTGAAACCAGTATGGGAGCCAAAACACACACACACACACCAGCCTCCGCTCTGCAGATCACACACTATCCTCCGACTTAAAGTTCAGATATCTACAGGCAAATGACTGTCTGTGCCCAGAGACAAGCTATTCAAAAGCACGACACTATCTACTGCACCTTGCACGGATATTACTGTAAACGGAGTCCATGTTATAGTCAAACCGCCGTGAAAAATATATGAATCATTGTGTTGTAACAGTAATTCTACAAATGGAGCTGTCTGGTGAGACAGGGGCCCATGACAAATGGTCCAGTCACAGGTAGCTGTAAACTGTTGGATCCAGACTGGTATCTGTCCATGTCTGCAGCATGTGGATGGTAGCTGTGATACACATCTGTGACTGGAAGCAATAGTCTATCCAATCCCAAATCAATGTCTCGTACGTGTATCTATGCAGCAGTAGGTGTCACACGGTGTGGACGAGCCGGTTGGAATCTCTGTGTCATTAGGAAGTGTGAAACATTCAGTCTGGTCCGATGACAACATTACAGGGTGCGTGCACCTTTTAACAACCTTCTTACACAACATTGTGTGGGTCTTTTAATGTGTTTGTGTGTGCTGTCAGTGTGTGTGCTGTCAGTGTGTGTGCTGTCAGTGTGTGTGCTGTCAGTGTGTGTGTTGTCAGTGTGTGTGCTGTCAGTATGTGTGCTGTCAGTGTGTGTGCTGTCAGTGTGTGTGTTGTCAGTGTGTGTGCTGTCAGTGTGTGTGCTGTCAGTGTGTGTGCTGTCAGTGTGTGTGCTGTCAGTGTGTGTGCTGTCAGTGTGTGTGTTGTCAGTGTGTGTGCTGTCAGTGTGTGTGCTGTCAGTGTGTGTGTTGTCAGTGTGTGTGCTGTCAGTGTGTGTGCTGTCAGTGTGTGTGTTTGTCTTCCGTGAAGTCCCATCTGTGCTGAGGCCAAGCCAGTGACCATTCCTTTTAATGAGCTGTTCTCCCTGCCCTGCCCGACCAACGACCACCATCTACCACAACCAATCAAATCCCACCACGGCACACCACAGCCAATGAAACTACAATTTAGCCTGTCCAGCTATGACATTACTGCATCTGGTATGAGTTGGCCTGACCGCTGCCTGGAACTAAAGGAAGAAAGAGCTGGATGTAGAGATGTAGGGGAGGGGTGGGGGTGGAGGGAGAATGTGATAAAGGGTACCTTGTTTATTGAGTTATCAAACACAGACTAAATCCAGCCTCCCTTGACGGTTGTGTCACTAAGGCTTGTCTCCTCTCTCTATCCTGTGTCCTAGTATCCTAGTCAACTCTTCATCTATCCCAGTGATGCCCTCCTTCCAAGTCTAGAGTTTCCATAATCCAGAGAAACATCTAATGTGTATTTAGAGCTTATCGAGGGTCATTAAACAGTTGTGTCTGCATTCAGAGTTGTCAGTAAACCTGAGTCATCTGAACCTGAGTCAACTGAACCTGAGTCAACTGAACCTGAACTTAAACTCAGGAAAACATTACAGGAGGTTTGTGTTCCGTGGAACTTCTCAAAACACATCAAGTTTGCTCATGTTGTCCCTGAGCAGTGTGGCTACAGTGTGTGTGTGTGTTTGTGTTTGTGTGTGTGTTTACATTGCTGAGTGTCAATCTAATAAAAACATGATGAGTCACACTCTTCTGCCAGTTGATCCCAGTGACGCCTAACGATCCTCTCTGGTGGCAGCCCGACCCCCCCCCCCCCCGACCCCCCCCTCCCTCGCAACCCCCCCCTCCCTCGCCACCCCCCCCTCCCTCCTGGCTCTTGGTGTTGATCGAGCAGTTGTGAGTTTCCCAGCCTTATGTTGAAGGTTGGTGTACGATGATGGTAAACTGATCCCTGATCAGGGCATAGGGAACTCTTCACACAGTGTTGTGAGACACAGGTAAACAAAGATGATGAAGAATCCTCTTCCGTAAGAAGACCGAAGCATTGTTTTTGACACAAAGACTAGTTTGTCCTCCCCTCTCCCCGCACTTGGTCTCTGACTCAGTCTGTCCATTTCACCATTCTCATCTTTGTGGTGTTTTGAAACTGAGTAATTTTCCCTCATCTTTAAGTGTTTGTCAAGTTTGTCTTCTTAAAAAATCTTGACCACATCTGAATGTGTTTGTATAAACTCCCTGATGATGCGTGGTTGTGCTGTGTCTGTTCCCTTCTCCGTGCATGTGAGTCTGTGTGTGTGTGTGTGTGTCTGTCTGTGTGTGTGTGAGAGAGAGCGATGACTCTGTGACTATTCTTGACCAGAGGTTTACAAGGGGCCTGGTTTCCGGGTGGTCTCCGCAGCGTGAGCGAGAGGAGACCCGTGTGCTTGTGTCAACGTGTGTGAGAATAGAGTTCAGTCAGCGAGGGAGAGTGTGTGTTTGTTCACGTGTGTAGTATGTGTGTGGGCGTCATGTCATGACACCTGCCCATCTTAAAACCTGTCTGTCACAAGCACTCTGTGTGTTCCTCTCTTACCCAGAATGCTTTGCGGTTATGCTGCCTGCGGGGCATCTTCCCCATGGTCCTCCCCCATCTTTACTGCATCCTCCCAGAATGCATCTGACCCATGTGCCAATAACAGCTCCAACCTGAACACAAATCATCCAGAATCTTTCTCTCTCTCTCTCTCTCTCTCTCTCTCTCTCTCTCTCTCTCTCTCTCTCTCTCTCTCTCTCTCTCTCTCTCTCTCTCTCTCTCTCTCTCTCTCTCTCTCACACACACACACAGACACATACTGTGCTGTCGGCCCTGTCTCCAGGCCCCTACACATACCTGTTCTCCTGCTACCCCAGCTAAGCTGCATCTGAGCTCTAATATATATGAATTTCCTATGGAAACCAGGTTAGCAATGCTAACTCACAGAATTTCCATTTGTCTTCTGGATGTTGAATCAATCATATTTATCAGTTCTGTGTTGCCTGAGAATATGACTGTGTGTCTGCGTGTGGGTGCGTATCTTCATTCATGTCCGATGGTTGGCTGTGTGTGTGATCTGTCTTCGCTTAGTGCCAGAGTGTGTGTCAGTGGCTTCCCTGTGCGTGTGTGTGACTGCAAGTGTGTGTGTGACTGCGAGTGTGTGTGTGACTGCGAGTGTGTGTGTGACTACGAGTGTGTGTCAGTGGCTTCCCTGTGCGTGTACTGAGCTACGTACACAGTGTGAATGTTTGATGGTGTGAAGAGTTTTCAGAATGTGTGTGTTTGGTACGGTGTGTGAACGCCGAGCGTTTTTGAAGGGGGCCAGACAGCTGCCTTTTACTGCCCCAGGGGGTAATAAACAGGGAGGGAGGGGCAGTTATTTACCCCTTTTATTAGGGCAGGAGGCCGAGGACGGGGCTTTATTGGGGTCACACTGTAACTGCACCCAGCTGCAGGGGAAGAACAGAGGCAAGGGCTGGTTTGAACACTGCTAAATTCCTCTCCAAATGTTCCCCTCTCTTCCCTCTTTCCTCACACTATCACTCAGACCTTTGTGTGTGTGTGCGTGTGTGTGTGTGTGTGTGTGTATTCCTCCAGTCCCCTTCCATTTCCCGATCTCTTAACGATCTCGCTCCTTGTTAAGCACATCTGCTGTCAATCAACCGTACCCTCTAATCCTTTCGGCATTTCCTGCCCACCGGGAACACGCCCCCTGCCCATGGGAACACGCCCCCTGCCCATGGGAACACGCCCACTGCCCATGGGAACACGCCCCCTGCCCATGGGAACACGCCCCCTGCCCATGGGAACACGCCCACTGCCCATGGGAACACGCCCCCTGCCCATGGGAACACGCCCACTGCCCATGGGAACACGCCCCCTGCCCATGGGAACACGCCCCCTGCCCATGGGAACACGCCCCCTGCCCATGGGAACACGCCCACTGCCCCTTCCTCATCTCTCTGGTCAGCCAGGCCGCGGTCCAGCCATCCCAGTGACCCTTCTGTCCATCGAGCTCAGATCCATTCCACTCATCATCAAGTCAGCTGGTTTCCATAAAACAGGTGTGTTTGACACAAAAGATGTTTGACACAACAGTTTAAAACTAATGTTAGATATCCAGAACCCTTTGAAATCAAAATGGCAGAAAAGAGAATTTGTTCTGTGTGATTGATGCCAATGTTTGGAAATGTAATCAGGGAAATGAGTAAAGGCAAATGTGAGCTGTTACAGGGAAAGTTTGTCTCTTTTCAACATCAGGCAGGGGACAAAAACTACTCTGAGAGGAGAGAAAAGTTACACTTGAGGGGGAAAAGCAAATGTTGCGAGACAGAAACTAAGGAGCAGGAGAACTGGGGGTGATTGACAGAAGAAGGGAGGGATGGGGAGATGGAAAAATAGAGAGGGAGAGAGACTTCTGGGGGTTAGGGGGGACAGACAAGTTATTCTAGTTGCAGACAGCTGAGAGAAAGTCTAAAATAAGGTATGCACTGATGTGTGTCTCTGTGTGTGTGTCTGCAATATTAAATATAAAACAGGAGAAATACATAGAAAAGCCAGCAAACACACTTGGTGGAGTCAATAACGTGCTTTATTGTCACCCCATAGAAAACGTCATTCCCTATGATCACATTTTATAAAATAAGAAAAGAGACAGGAAATAAAAACAGCGCTGTGGTGTCAGGGTCTAGTGTAATAATAAATATAAAACTTTAGAGAGAAATAGAAAAAGGGGTGTCCAAACAGGGGAAGAAGGAAAACAGAACAATTCAAACTGACCTGAAACTGGAAGTACTCAGAGATTGGTTTACAGAACTACAAATATAGCTATGTACTGACACACACACACACACACACACCAGGCAGGCCAACTTCATGAACACACACACTCACACACACCTACAAGCTGAAAGTTATCACCAAGACACACACACACTAAACCACACTAAGTAACAGGGAGTGTCAAACTGACTGATAGGTGACTCAATTCTCGACTTGAAAAATGTGACAGACTAGATATTGTACAGATTAGAGGATTACATAGTCCTGTATCTGACTGAGATCAAAGAACTAGATTCTACATGTTGCCTTCTCTGAGAAGCTCCTCGGAGTGGAGTGAGTAGGGGGCGAGGAGGAGTGAGGGATGGAGTGGAGTGGAGGAGGAGGAGAAGGAGAGAGGGATGGAAGGAAGAGAAGAGAGCTGCTCCTCGTTACTCCCGAATGTAGACGCGGGTGCAGACCACATCGTCTGCGCTCATGGTCTGCAGAGAGGAAGGACGGCAAGGAAACATTTTCACAAACACAACAACAAAACATTTGACATTCATAAAAGACTGACAAGCTGAAATAAAAGTTTAGTGTGAGGTTTTAGGGGGTTCAGGGAGTTGTCTCTGGTTGGACCGGTTGTAGACTATAAGACTTTAGTTTTATTTGACAGCCATCACTCCACACATGCTTGCTACAAGTTAAACATAAACATGAGCTCCCCTCTGCCTTCTACGACCTTGAAGGACTGGTTACATGAGACTATGGGATGTGGAGGAGTATAACAACCCACTAATTATTTAAGTATTAAAAAAACTCTCTCTTTGTCTTGCCAGTAGAAGAGAAAGATGGAATGGAGAAGGGGAAGAGCTAGGGCTGGCTGTTGAGGCTTGAACACATCTCATCAAGCTGTGTGTTTGTGCGTGAGATGAGACAAAAAGAAAAAACGGTATGATTGAGAAGTGATTGACAAATCGGGGAACCAGTTAGACAGGAGTTTTACCAGAATGAGATCACCGTCATTGGTTATCTCCCGGGTCCAGGACGTCTTAGGGCCCTCCCCTTTCTGCAGAGTCTGCTCACAGCTGATCTTAGTGTCTGTCTCCCACCGAGGAAAACTCTGGAGAGGGAGAGGGAGAGGGAGAGAGAGAGAGAGAGAGAGAGAGAGAGAGAGAGAGAGAGAGGGGGAGAGAGAGAGTTAGAGTAGGTGTTAGAGAAGTGGAAGGAATTTCATAAACGCAGGATGGATGGAGAGATGGAAGGAGGGATGGATGGAGCTGCAGTTGGCCCGAGAGGGAGAGGGAGAGGGAGAGGAGAGGGAGAGGAGAGGGAGAGGAGAGAGGGAGGGGGAGAGGGCGAGGGCGAGGGAGAGGGAGAGGGAGAGGGAGAGGGAGAGGGAGAGGTAGAGGGAGAGGGCGAGGGCGAGGGAGACATAATGAGGAAAGTGACCTGGGTGTGCTGTGGCTTCGGCCTCTAGAGTGAGAGGAAATAAGAGGGGGAACATCTAGGAGGTGTTAATGTGTGACGTGTTCATTGTTAGTAGTGAGAAGCCTGGAGTGTTTGTGTGTGTTTGCTTTGGAGACGGGCAAACAGAGGCCATCTGTGGGAGAGGGAATGAGGACGAGAGACTGGGCGAGAGACAGGAAAGGACACAGAGCAAGGGAACAAGGGAGAGAGGCAGACAGGGAGAGAGAGAGAGACAGAGAGAGAGAGAGATAGAGAGAGAGAGAGAGAGAGAGAGAGAGAGAGAGAGAGAGAGAGAGACAGAGAGAGAGAGAGAGAGAGAGAGAGAGACAGAGAGAGAGAGAGAGAGAGAGAGAGAGAGAGAGAGAGAGAGAGAGAGAGAGAGCAGGACAAAACAGGACAAAGACAAGGAAGAGAAAGTAAAGGGGGAGAGGAGTCCAGAGAGGAGTGGTATGAAAGAGGAGCAATAATAGGGGTTTTGGTTGGAGCGCAGCAGTTCCTAGGAGACCATGGGAGGGGTTCATACTGGATCAGACATAATATGGGAAATGCCAAATCAAATAGAATCTGTGAATCTCTGGCAATGGAGGCGTTGGTGCAGTAATGCAGAGCTAGCTCTCATACTTCCCTCTACACCGACATTCCCATTCCTCTGTGTGTGTGTGTGTGTGTGTATGCATGTGTGTGCGTGTGTATCCATGTGTGTGTGTGTTTGACTCTAAATTAGTGTGTGTGGTTGTGGGTTTATGTATGTGTGTGTGCTGTTATTGTTGTTGTAAATTATTGTGTGTGTAAGATATGTGTATGCGTGTGTGATAAGGTTTTTGTGCGTGTGTGTGTGTGTACGCGTGTGTGTACCGTGCAGGGCCTGCCGTCCACGGTGATCTCGTTGAAGGACTCCCCGACAGTGAAGGTGACGTTGGTGGTCCTGACGGAGGTGGAGGTCCTGATGGACAGAGTCTCTCCCTCCTGGGTGATCTCCACCGCCGGCTTGGAGGCGGCGGCCACGGCGATCTTACGAAGCATCACGTTGACTCCTGAAACACACACACAGGAACACACACACAGGTTAGATACATCTCATGGCGCAAATTAAAAAAGGGAAATTAACTTTTGATCGTAAAGTAAAACATTGGGTAACTCTTGAGCCTGAACACAAACACACACTGAATCTTTCATCAAACAATGTTATGAAAGTCAGTGGTTTCTACAGCCTGTTATGATTCTAGAATATAGCCCTCGGGAGATGGACAAACCTGTTTCTCTCAAATCATCTTAACCACTGAACTGAATGTGTGTGTATGGGTTCACATTGCGAGTGTGTGTGTCAGTTACGTGCTGGCGTAGCTGTGTGAAGTGTGGGTGACTTGTTGTTGATGGTTGTAAACAGTTCAGAGTTCATGTAGGGCTGGAGTAGAGGGCTGTTTATTGATTCCACATTTTGTTCCCCTTCTCATGTTCTCATGAACACGTTCAACTTCATCTTTCAAGGTCGAGTACGGTTCCAATCCGAAGGGTTAGGGTTACAGAAGGACGCAACCGACCAAGAATGTTGCCTGGACCTGATTGGCTGTGACCTGTGGTGACTTGGCCAGCCGAAACGCTGATATCCCAGAAGCCACTGCATCGCATTCTCCATTCCCGCCATCTCGCAAGAACACAAGCAGGTTCTGAGCGTTCCTCTGATAAACAAGGCCTTAGGACTGGAGCGCTGTGCTAGGCTGTTTAGTCTGTCCAACAATGATGACGTCATCACGGCCACAGGAAACTATGAGGTAATGCAAAGCTCGATGTATCTGAGCTGCTTCAGCCACTACAGAACCAACACACACACACACAGGCACACACACACACACACACACAGGCACACCCACACAGGCACACACACACACACACAGGCACACACACACACACACAGGCACACACACACACACAGGCACACACACACACACACAGGCACACCCACACAGGCACACACACACACACACAGGCACACACACAGGCACACCCACACAGGCACACACACACGCACACAGGCACACACACACACACAGGCACACACACACGCACACAGGCACACACACACACACAGGCACACACACACAGGCACACACACACTGGCACGCACACACGCACGTGGCATTGCAGAGCTGACAAGTGCATCGGGCCTCACACCTAAATCTTGACCCAACGCCAGTGGATGGCACACACAAAGATTAACATCCTGACCTTAACTCTGCCT
>NC_140362.1:21962500-21970000 GCF_054491055.1 Hypomesus nipponensis | reverse complement strand
TGTCGTTCTTCTTTATGTCTCTATGGCCCCTGTGTGCTGTAAGTTCAAGTTATGCCATCACCCTTCAGAAAGTACAAGAATGATCTCTCTCTCTTCCTCATTCTCTCTTTCTTTCTTTCTTTCCCTCTCTTTCTGTCTGTCTCTCTCTCTCTCTGTCTCGCTGTCTCAGACAGACACACTACACACATCTTGACACACCTTAACACGTGACTAACGGACGGTAATTTGCCTAATGTAAAGGCGTTGTCTTAAGTGTGCAACGACAAAGAGTGAACTCAAAGGCAGGTTTCTATCTGTCAAATTGGAAACAGCACGCACTTTAACCACGTCATAACGGTATCCCTTCACCCCCGGCGTCTCCTCACGCACACGCACTGCACGCTGTGATGTTATTTTATCAAGCGGTGACACGGACAGATGTGCCACCGTTTGTCTCCATTGTGTCGGGCCGGGAGGAGGGCGCGAGGAGAGGGCGCGAGGAGAGGCAGGGAGGGGGGAGAGGGTGAGGCTGAACGTGGGGCACACACTGGGTTTGGGGTCCGACCGGATGACAAAGACCACCCGCCCATCATGCACCGCGCATTGTGCAGCCTCTGTTTGTCCAGCGACTAAGGACAGAGCAATGTGCTGAGAAAATGTTCTTATCAGTACTCGAATTAAAAAATCGTTGAGTTGTGATCAATGCAATAAGCTACTCTACAAATACATTCACTTTGATTATTTACATCATCGTCATCATCCCTTACCCAGGGCTTTTAGGAGCTCCTCAAAGTTTTCAGAACTCTTCATCTTCCAGGTGCCGGCGAAGTCAGGGATTTTGCGCTCCATGTTGAGGTATCTCGCTGAGCCGGTAAAAGATTCAAGATTCAGTATTAAACTCTGCTGCCCTGTCTGCTTGTGGTCACGCGGAACCGGTTAAGTGATGTTTAGGTCTCTGTCTCTCCCTCTTCCGTTATTTTTGCCTCCTTGACGGGATTTGTTAACGTCTGTCTAATCCGGTTGACTAAGGTGACAGTCAGTGTTCTAACCCAACCCTCTCTCTCCCTCTTTCTGTTCCTCTGATCCCTATCTCGCCAATGTGTCAATACAAGTTATGAAAAGTAGCCCCTTTAGTTTGACCACTGAAAACACGCCCTTTCTGTATTTCTGACACGCCTGTGTTTTTTAGGAGCCAATAGGATTTGGCGCGCAGGGTCCGTGCCCCGTCTCAACCTCGCCTTCCTCGAGCACATGTGCGCTCTGGAACCGCCCAGCGGACATTTGGAGCGCAGCGCACCTTCTGTGCCGCAGTGTGCCAACCAAATGACCGCGCCCTGGACGCGCACGTTAGGAATAACAAACCTATTGATAGGCCAGCTAGCGCGTTATACTAAGAAGGACATCAAATGTAAAAAAAAATATGTATACAAAAAATAGCTGGGTGTCAGACAAACATGTCATCTTGGCAAACTTAAGCGAATTCCCAACCATCGAGTCAAGCGCGCTGTTGAGGGGAGCGCGGGAGGGGGAGATCGACAGAGAACGAGGGCCAGCTAGGAGGGAGGAATATTTCCTCCAAGTCCACCCCTGCCCCCCTTCACCCCGCCATCTCCGCGGCACGGCGGCGTGTCATAAAAATAAAAGCGGTGGTAATGGGATACAGGAGCCTCTGGCCTCGACCGGTGGCCAATCCGTCTACCGGGGTCTGCGTCAAAGGCCTAGGCGCAACAAACATCCTGAACTCATGAAAGAGAGAAAAAGAAAAGCAAAAGGCAGACTGACAGAGCGTGAATAAAAGGAAATGTAGAGAAGGTAAAGGGGGCGGTGGCCCGTCAATGCTTTTGGTCTGGTCCCCCGCTGTTTCCCGGAAGAAAGAGGAGGGGGGGGGGGGGGGGGGGGCTTTGGTACTGAGAGTAGGACGGCGCTGGCTCCCAATAAAAACACACACACACACCCACACACATACACACACACATACACACACACACACATACACACACACACACACACACATACACACACACACACACACACACACACATACACACACACACACACATACACACACACACACACACACACACATACACACACACACACACATAGACACACACAGAAACCCTTGCATGATGGATGACCGCAGCACAAAGACGACGTTAACTATTGACTCTTGATGGATGATCCCATCCGCTACACTGCACGGCGGATTAGCGCGTGGTAACCGGGGCGACTGAAAGGGGCTTGATAGGCGCCGGCGGTACCACACACGCACGCAGTCAGGGCAGCATAAAGGACATGCCCCTTGTTCACAAGGCGTCCCGCTAATAGCTCACATCTTGGGCACACTGTTTAAATATGCTGGTCACGAACAACAGCCCGGTATGATATTGTAACACAAAAGTTATTTCTATACTTTTTATGCAGCACCCATGCATCCAGGAAGAACTCACAGCTCTAACTCTGAGCCAGGTCCGTGTTTGATGTGAACAAAGCTTGCTGATTGAGTTTCACACTCGCGCGCATGCACGCACACGCGCGAACACCTCCTCCTTGTGGCGCACAATAGAAGCATGTCCTCACAAGTTCCTGTTGCCACTGACGCACGTCACTAGCCACATATCTGCTCTGTAATCTCCCCTTCCATCTCTCCTGCCTTCCTCTGTCTCTCTCTCTGTCTCTCTCTCTCTCTCTCTCTCTCTCTCCCTCTCTCCCCCCCTCCCTCTCTCTCTCTCTCTCCGTCTCATATTCCACTTTTAGTGTGTGTCAGTCCTCTGGGTGGCTTGACAAACACTGTTAATGATTGAAATATTAACTGTTAAATATTTCAAAGAGACTGAAAAGGATGGAAACTGCATTTCCATCTCTCTGTGATTCATGACTCATAGATGTGTGGGATGCATGTGAGCAGGATCCTGGGTGCTGAACAAGGACAAGATAAGGGCAGTGTTTGATCATGTTGGTCTGCAGATTAGTCCTGTTTGGAAACGATTGTTCAGAGGAGCTGATCTCACACACCGTTTCCAAAGATGCAGAAATCAGACCAGTAACCCCGGGCTACACCATCTCAGTTGTGGTGCAGCTTTAGCCCATGTTGAGTAGTGGGTGGTGGGGGTGAGGGATGAGGGGGGGGGATGAGGGATGAGGGGGGTAGGGGGGTGGGGGGGGTGGGGGGGGGGACGAAGACATGAATGTGTGTGATACTGCATGTCAGCACAAGATGACAAAGCACCTCTTAGCATTCACATGCACTCAACCGTGCAGCCCTCCTCTCGGTTTCAACCTCTCTCTCTCTCTCTCTCTCTCTCTCTCTCTCTCTCTCTCTCTCTCTCTATCTCTCTCACACTCTCTCTCTCTCCCCTGCCTCGTTTTTACCTCACTTTCTTTCTTTCTTTCCCCTCCCTCCCTCCCTCCCTCCCTCCCTCCCTCCCTCCCTCCCTCCCTCCCTCCCTCCCTCCCTCCCTCCCTCCCTCCCTCCCTCCCTCCCTCCCTCCCTCCCTCCTTCCCTCCCTCCCTCCCTCCCTCCCTCCCTCCCTCCCTCCCTCCTTCTGTCAAGGCATTGTTCTGTTGTGCTGGTGTGACACATTCCTCAAGCATGTCAAGGAGAAGTGGAGTTTTGGGAAGAGGAGAGAAGAGGGAAGGAGGATGAGTGAGGCAGAGTTGGTGGCTAGCACACACACAGACACACACACATTTTTGACCTCATTGTCCTTCTGCAGGGAAGCAAGAGAGACTGAGTCGGCAGAAAGAAAGAGCAGGGATCAAAGGCAGCTCGAGAGGGACAGAGATGGAAAGGTAGAGTTAGTGAAAGAAGAGAAAGTTGACAGATGTGTGAAGGGTGAGTCTCTCTCTGGAAGCGTTCAGAGATGTTTGGTGACCCAGTTCCTCTCTCCGCCCACCCTCATTGTGTCTTACTTTCATCCTATCTCTTTTCTTCCATCCTGCCAAGAACATTGTTGGTAATGGATATCTTTATCTGTAAACTCATGCTCTCTCACACAAACACACACCCACCCACACACACACGCACGCACGCACGCACGCACGCACGCACACACACATCATGAATAAACTTTTATGTGTCAAGAAAAGTTGTAAGAGTAAGAGAGTTGTAAGTCGTAAGAGATCTTGTGCACAAACTTGTTGAGGTTTTTCCAGTCTGACTCTCTTTTTCCCTCTCTTGTTCATGGACTCATCAACATCTCTTCCACCTTCCCACTTCCCTGTCTATGAACCAGTTTTGTAATATCAGGCTGTCTACCCTTCTCTTTAATCTGAGGATTCTCATCTCTTCATTTCCTCTTTATCATCATTGTTTTCTTGTCCTTTTCTCCAACATGGCTCCTCACTCTCAGGTTCATTTAAATGGAGTTCAGCCTTGTGTCAACAGACTTTGCTCCCTATCTCTCCCCTTCACTTCCTGCTCTCTCCCATATTGCTTCCTGTTTCACTCTCAATGAAATGATATGATGTCCTGGGTCACAGGAATAGAGTGTTCACAACCTTCACAGACTCTGTTTATTCCCAGAGAGAAGAATCGTTGAGTTTATTATACATGTATTTCGTAAGTATATGTGTGTGTGTGCAAACTGTCTGCAGTTAAGAAACTTCTGTGACATTCCTCACTTTACCATCCAAACGACCTCCAGTAAACCCAGCCAACTCAGTCACCATAGTATCCCCAGATGTGAACTTGACCCTGACCATGTGACCTGTTAACCTTTGGAACTCATTACCACTGACCTTTGCCCTAATAGGAAGCTCCCAGGAGCCACACACACAAACACGTGTGAGATGGTTCTACGCTGAACAACACAGGAAAGAATCGAGGTGAGCAGTAAGAGAGAGAGAGAGAGAGAGAGAGAGAGAGAGAGAGAGAGAGAGAGAGAGAGAGAGAGAGAGAGAGAGAGAGAGAGAGAGAGAGAGAGAGAGAGAGAGAGAGAGAGAGAAGAGAAAGAGAGAGAGAGAGAGAGAGAGAGAGAGAGAGAGAGAGAGAGAGAGAGAGAGAGAGAGAGAGAGAGAGAGAGAGAGAGAGAGAGAGAGAGAGAGAGAGAGGTTGTGCTTCACACTGTAACACACAGTAATATGTCTAATAGGCCCCAAAACCCTTTGCAGGAACACAGACTGGCAGAGGCTGTGTGGCTAGTTGCTGTCATGCCTACCCAGCATGTGTGTTTGATTAGAGGGGATGGCAGAGTTGAACTGAGTGCAGAGAGAAGGAGGGAACAACTGCAGAGGGCTGAAGGAGGGAGGGAGGGATACACAGAACAATCATTACCGCACAACCTGACTGAGCACTGGATGGCAAAGGGTCCACAGTGTGTGTGCATGTGTGTGTGTGTGTGTGTGTGTGTGCGTGTGTGTGTGTGTGTGTGTGTGTGTGTGCGTGTGTGTGTGTGCGTGTGCATGTGGTTTGTATATATGTGGCAGTTCTTCATGTCCTAGACCTACTCCCTGGTTTCTTGAGTTAGGTTCCATCCAGAAGCTAGAATGCACAATTTTCAGCCTTTTTCATCAAGCCCCCTGGTCTCAATGTGTTTGTGTGAATTGCTTTTGAAATCGCATTCCCCCTATGTGTAAAATGAAAAGGAATGTGAGAGAATGTTCTCCTCAAACAAGGCCAGCCCTGAGTTAATGTGCTATGTTTGGTCCCTCTGCGTGTGTGTGTGTATGTGTGTACGTATGTGTGTGTACGTGTGTGTGTGTGTAGATATCTCGCTCTGCCAGACATTTGTTTCTTGTTTATGTTCCCTCCTGGGTAGAACTTTATCTTCCAGGATTTATCCAGGGAGGGATGGAGAATAAAAGAGAATTTTCTCCTGGATGTCCTTAACCCTAACCCTAACCCAGACTAGTCTAACTCTAACCCTATCCAGCCCTATAGAGTCCCACCCAGACTAGTCTAACTCTAACCCTATCCAGCCCTATAGAGTTCCACCCAGACTAGTCTAACTCTAACCCTATCCAGCCCTATAGAGTCCCACCCAGACTAGTCTAACTCTAACCCTATCCAGCCCTATAGAGTTCCACCCAGACTAGTCTAACTCTAACCCTATCCAGCCCTATAGAGTTCCACCCAGACTAGTCTAACTCTAACCCTATCCAGCCCTATAGAGTTCCACCCAGACTAGTCTAACTCTAACCCTATCCAGCCCTATAGAGTTCCACCCAGACTAGTCTAACTCTAACCCTATCCAGCCCTATAGAGTTCCACCCAGACTAGTCTAACTCTAACCCTATCCAGCCCTATAGAGTTCCACCCAGACTAGTCTAACTCTAACCCTATCCAGCCCTATAGAGTCCCACCCAGACTAGTCTAACTCTAACCCTATCCAGCCCTATAGAGTTCCACCCAGACTAGTCTAACTCTAACCCTATCCAGCCCTATAGAGTCCCACCCAGACTAGTCTAACTCTAACCCTATCCAGCCCTATAGAGTTCCACCCAGACTAGTCTAACTCTAACCCTATCCAGCCCTATAGAGTTCCACCCAGACTAGTCTAACTCTAACCCTATCCAGCCCTATAGAGTTCCACCCAGACTAGTCTAACTCTAACCCTATCCAGCCCTATAGAGTTCCACCCAGACTAGTCTAACTCTAACCCTATCCAGCCCTATAGAGTCCCACCCAGACTAGTCTAACTCTAACCCTATCCAGCCCTATAGAGTTCCACCCAGACTAGTCTAACTCTAACCCTATCCAGCCCTATAGAGTTCCACCCAGACTAGTCTAACTCTAACCCTATCCAGCCCTATAGAGTCCCACCCAGACTAGTCTAACTCTAACCCTATCCAGTCCCTCTCTGCCCTATTATTATCATGATAAGGATCATTCTAGTCTATACAATGTCTGTATACGTGTGTGTGTGTGACCGGGTGTGCGTTTCAGAATGGGTGCGCTCATGCATGTGTCTATGTATCTGTGTGTGTGTGTATCTGTGTGTGTGTGTTTGTGTGACTGTGTGTGTATCTGGGTATGTGTGTGTGTATCTGTGTGTGTGTGTGTGTATCTGCTCCAGATGCAGCCAGTTGGACCCAGACGCCTCTATTACTCACCCTCTGTTCCTTTTATCCTTTCATTTATTCCTCCCCCCACCTCCCCCACCTCCCCCGCCCCCCCCACCTCCGCCGCCCCCCCACCTCCCCCGCCCCCCCACCTCCCCCGCCCCCCCACCTCCCCCGCCCCCCCCGCTCCCCCACCTCCCCCGCCCCCCCACCTCCACCCCCCAACTCTTTGTGGTTCTAATTATCCCACTTGTTTGTTATGAGTGGGTCTGGACAGAGGGAGGGAGAGGGATAGCAAGATGGGAAGAGAGAAAGAACAGGGGGCAGGAGGGAGAGAGGGAGGGGGCCAGCAGGGGGGTGAGGATGGGGGGCGTCAGGGGAGTGGTGAACAATCTGGAGGGGGAAGATCACAAGCAGAGGACTAGGAAATGCTTTGCGTATTGCCTGCCTCCCCAGGTCCAGGCCCCCAGGTCCAGGCCCCCAGGTCCAGGCCCCCAGGTCCAGGCCCCCAGGTCCAGG
>NC_140362.1:21855000-21957500 GCF_054491055.1 Hypomesus nipponensis | reverse complement strand
GCTTGCATTTGTACATCCAAGCACTGAGCAACTGTTGTGCTTTGTTTGTTTGCTCCCCATGATGTCTCTCCAGGAAAAACCGATATCGCACTAACCATTGCACGGTGGTAGCTCAGTTTCTCATGGGCGGGCCAGATGATCTGGGCGGGCAAAGCAGAGAGAGGGGAGGTAACCTTTCTCGTAGCTACGTCACTTGGAGGAGATTTTCAAACAGAGCGTTTGAGCCTTGATTTTGTCAAAGGCGGAGAAGAACACCCAGGGCTTTGTTTAGACCTATCGAAAATTCTAGCCACTGGGGGACCAAAGGCAGGCTAGGGGAACTCATATTAATGTTAAATAACCTCATAAAATGTTTTCATGTCATGTCACCTTTAAGATAAGTTCAAACATTGAAACATAACAGATCGAAATCCAGAAGCCAATTTTATGACTTAAAATATCATGTAATAATCTAGTTTAGGCTACAAATGACAACAAATGCCTATACATTTCTACCACAGTAGAAGAAAATAAAAAAATCTCCACTAATTTCCTTCTAGACCTGTAGACCGCTAACCTCCGTCACACCGGCTCCTTCAGCCCTGTCAATCTCCTGCTTCTCTCTCTCATCTGACTGGGTGGAGCTGCCACCTCTCCTAAAGAATGTTCTTATATCCATCTGGTCAATGAATTGGATGATATACCGGCACAATAGCGTTATGAGGGACACTATGACATTAAGTTTTCACTAGCATTAACTGATTATAAATAACAACATTCTATAGGGACTGATAATATTGTTTTGAAATACTAGAGAAATATATCAATGCAAAGAATAGAGAGATGTCGGTAGTTAGCCTATTTATTGTATTTCGAATTCGCTAGTTCACACTTTTGCTAACTGGGGACAGTTTCTAACAAATTAGTAAGCTAGCTTAGTTTTAACATAGCCCACTACAATATTCGCTTTCATTTGCCTCATATCAAGTAAACCTAAAGCAGGTAACACTCGCTAACAACTACAGATAGCCACATTCTGTAACTCCTTGTAGGCTACTTACAATTTCACTCCGTGCATTATTTACTTTGAACTCCTTGGCTATAATACTGGCGTTGACGTCGAGACGGTACTAGTGCCCGGGGTTTGTATCGTAAAGTATGATGACAGGCTATTGGATTATAATTTGTTAGAGTTATAAATAACTTGTCCGTGTGAGAAACAATAGTTTAATTATTATTATTTAAAAAAAATTAAGCCAATAATGCCAAATGATTTGGGGGGGCTGAAGAACATTTTAGGGGGGCTTCAGCCCTTCGCTCTTCCCTCCCTCCCTCGCTCTCCCCCTCCCTCCTGTTTTGTATTTTCAGTGAACGCTCAACAGCTGTTTAAGATGGAAGGAATAAAGGAGAGATTGGCAGAGCAAGTTAGAACATATCCACACCTTTATAATGCCTGTCAAAATTAGCTACAGCCATTTTTCTCCGATCGATCACCTAGGCTACAAAGCGTAAACAATATAACCATAGCTATGTGTTTGCCGAAGTATAAATGCAGCAGCTTCAGCGACACTTTTTTTTCTTCGTCGGCGACCATTTCAAAAGTGTCGGCGACATAAGTATAAAATCGGCTTTAGTCATCGGCGGTTCTTGTACAAATACCTGATTTGTATATTATGCAAGAGTATAAGTTCACAGTCATAACAGAACAAACAGTACGAACAGTCTTACCTATTCAGAGTCTGCACACTGTTGGAAACCACCTCTGGACACGATACTGTTCTCATTCAGTCTTCCTTTTTCGTTTCCTGTGCGAGAGTGGGCGTGTCTTGGGTTTGTTTGTTTTACTGAACCCTGTTTGAGGTGAACATATAGCAGGGTGCTGAGATCACATGACTACT
Source organism: Hypomesus nipponensis (assembly GCF_054491055.1). Taxonomy (NCBI): domain Eukaryota; kingdom Metazoa; phylum Chordata; class Actinopteri; order Osmeriformes; family Osmeridae; genus Hypomesus; species Hypomesus nipponensis. Next base: position 21,955,623 of record NC_140362.1, on the reverse strand, counting down.
ATAAATATCTTAGAAGGGTCCAGCTGGTGGTCTACACGTGTGTGTGTGTGTACTGTTGGCTAGAAGGATACTGTGATGTCGGCCATTTCATATCTACTTTTCCTGCGAACAGTAGAGGAAGCTTAACATCTGTCTTCTGTTTTCAAACTGGAACATGTGGTACCTTCCTTCAGCTGTCTGGGCTTGTCCAGCCTGAGTACTCTGCATGTCTTCCCCTCCCTCGCTCTCTCCCCTCCCTCTCCCCCCCTGCTCTCCCCACCTCGCTCTCTCCCCTCCCTCGCTCGCTCTCCCCCCCTCGCTCTCCCCTCCCTCGCTCTCCCTGTCTTTCCTGTAACACGTTACCTAAATACGGTCAAATAAAGCAGAACAAATTCATGTTGAAACTACTTCTAGTAACTACTTCTTTAAAAGTTCAAACTCTTTGGTGACGTAATGCATAAGCTTAGTCTTACTGTAAACTCCTGTATCTCTCTCTCTCTGTCTCTCTCTCTCTCTCTGTCTCCCTCTCTCTCTCTCTCTCTCTCTTGCATAAAACAACCAAAAGTAGAAAAATCATTGTTATTAAAAGTCTTTACTATGATGCATAATGTCGGCTATTTACAGCTGAAGTCTGACACAGAAACCAAGGGACACGCACCATAATGATACAGAAGCCACACAATCATCGCCACACAACCTCACACACTTCTGAGAAACACACAACTCTTTTTATGGCCGTGTGTGCAGAGTTATGCTCAGGGTCACAATGTTTGAGACGTATTTTACAGCTACAAGACAGGTTTCAGGATTTACAAGTGTTTTGCATAAACCTCCTTTCTGGAAGCCGATCTTTGTCCATTTTGGGCCAGAAGACTTGGAGGTCCTCTAAGAACCCCAAAACCTTTGCAAAACAAGCAAGACTCATATTGCAGTTGCAGCTGTGTTGGCAAGCTACACCTGGTGGGGAACTTCACTGATTAATGTTTCACTGATTAATGTTTCACTGATTAATGTTTCACTGATTAGGTGTGTTTGTTTTAGTGTTTTACCGTGTTCCTTCTCAGGACTGGGTCAGTGTGTTTCACAAAGGAAAACACCGAAGGGCGTCGAGTAAAGTGGGCGGGAGGGATTGGAGATATTGGAAAAAAACAACACAAACAATTATACATCGTGATCCCAAGGTAACATGGACAGGCAGGGACAGGCAGATCATTCAGAGCGTGAGACTTGCATGGTTCAACACTAGAAGTTCAAAGAGTGCAAACTTGAAATGTTGTTGGTGCCAGATTCATCTCTGGAGGAGTGGCTCTCCTACTGAAAGTAAGGTTTCTACTTCTTCTTCTCTGAGTTTTTCTTGGAGGTCTTCCTTGTCTTCTTTGAGGGTTTTGGGTTGTTTGAGGCCTGAGTTCTCTGGGCACATGTGAAGCCCTCTATGACACATCTTGTAAAAAGGGACAAACAAATAAAGTTTGATTTAAGGGTGACAAACTAAAAACTTCTCCTCATTCTCACTTCTCCTTCTCTTCGTGAGGTTTTCTCTCTTCCTCCCGCAGCTGCGAAGACATACGATTGGTTATGTTTAGCTCCCAATCAGAAACGGATCCATGAAATCCCTCCTAGGAGGGACAGAAGTATATGTGAGGGTGGAAACTAAAAACCTACATTCATGGCTATGAGGGAGGTGCACGTTCATGGAGTCGGCTGATAGGTCAGGCCTGTGCCTGACCAGGTGAGGCTGGCTCCTCCCTCTTCCCCAGGTCAGAGGTCGTACTGAGGGCCACGTCTTGTTTCTGCTCCTTTTCCGGCTCCTTGGTCCTGTAAGATCAGAGGACACCGTCACCCTTGTGAATGAGGTGTAACAGAAAACACCGCTATGGGTATGCTTGATACTGCCTGTCAGTTTGCTCTGTGGACTAAATCTCTTGGCCCTTGTGTTTGCAGTTTGCTTTATAGTCCAGCAGAGGGCGATGTCTTCCCTTTTCTGGAAGGCCCTCTGGCCCTCAGAACAGACTGCTAGACTGTCTGCTGTGAGTCTGGCTGGCTGAAAGATCCACAACACGGCGGAGGAGGAAGCTCACACGGAAACCCAGTAAGTCTGACTAACCCTGTAACCCTGTAACCCTGTAACGCTGTAACCCTGTAACCCTGTAACGCTGTAACCCTGTAACGCTGTAACCCTGAAACCCTGTAACCCTGAAACCCTGAAACCCTGTAACCCTGTAACGCTGTAACCCTGTAACCCTGTAACGCTGTAACCCTGAAACGCTGTAACCCTGTAACGCTGTAACCCTGAAACCCTGTAACCCTGAAACCCTGTAACCCTGTAACGCTGTAACCCTGAAACCCTGAAACCCTGAAACGCTGTAACCCTGTAACGCTGTAACCCTGTAACGCTGTAACCCTGAAACCCTGTAACCCTGAAACCCTGAAACCCTGTAACCCTGTAACGCTGTAACCCTGTAACCCTGTAACGCTGTAACCCTGAAACGCTGTAACCCTGTAACGCTGTAACCCTGAAACCCTGTAACCCTGTAACCCTGTAACCCTGAAACCCTGAAACCCTGAAACCCTGTAACCCTGTAACCCTGACCATTAAGGCTGATGGACGTATACTATACTGTGTACACTATACTGTGTACACTACACTGTGTACACTACATACTATACTATACTGTGTACACTATTCTGTGTACACTACATACTATACTACACTGTGTACACTGTACTGTGTACACTACATACTATACTATACTGTGTACACTGTACTGTGTACACTACATACTATACTATACTGTGTACACTGTACTGTGTACACTACACTGTGTATACTACAATGTGTACACTATACTGTAGTAAGGTGTCATGGAAATGTCTACCGGAACAGGGATTGATTGAGTGAAATGAAGGAGGATGAAAAGATGACAGTGTTATAAAACAACCGAATGGGGAGTTTGTGTTAAGACGCCAGGCAATGACTGATGGGTCAGAATGACCCGAGGAGAACACAAGGGTTAAGACGCCAGACAACCATCCAGTTTCTAAACATCACTGGAATCACAGGATTACAGCTCTGGATTAGACTTCCACAGCTAAACACGTGGTGTTGACGTTTGTGGATGGAAAAGGTTATGGTGAGAGGGTGGGGGTGGAGGGGATGGTTCTGTGAGAGGGTGGAGGGGATGGTTCTGTGAGAGGGTGGAGGGGATGGTTCTGTGAGAGGGTGGAGGGGATGGTTCTGTGAGAGAGCCCACACAGACTGCCTTGTCCAGACATCCTCAGCATATCTGAACCACCAGTGGAATCAACATGGTGGTGCAATTCCTCAACTTGGACCTTGTGATTGGAGCAGTACAAATATCTCCGACTGTCCCACATACCATGGTACCTACAGAGGAGCTGGAGGCTAGGGGAATACTAGGGTCTGGATCTGGAGAGGCAGACTGTTAGAGCTAAAGAACTTGCGGTCAGGACTGCAGTCTAGAAGTGTGGTTTAGGGGTTAAAGGGTTAGGGGTCATAATCTGAGAGGTGACCTTGGCATTGGTGCAGGCCGTATGCTGGGTAAGACGTCCCAGCTAGACGTGGAGCTGTTGTGATCAAAAGACAAAATCATGTGACTGGAAGGCAGGTGACATCAGAGTAGAGCAGAGCAACTGGGCTCCTGTTTGAAAACATCATTCCAATCTGTTTCTATGACTCCCCCTTGCAGCTGGTCTGCTGACCTTCTGGGAAAGGACGGATTTCTGACGGTTTTCAAACAAGAGCCCAGTTAACATGATCAATGAAGGATCAACGGTTGTGTCTCAATGCTGTGACCTTTCCTCCGGCTGCGTCTCAATGCTGTGACCTTTCCTCTGGTTCTCTCTCTCTCACGGTCACTATGACACCGCGACACACAGACCAGTGCAGACCGTAAGGACAAGCTACAGTGCATCCAGTCTTTTCACTAGCCCGTGGTATTGAAGGAAAGGATATGAGGAAAGGAGACATGAAAAGCAGCCAAACACAAGCATGGAGACACAGCCATAAACACAAGTGCAGCAGTCAGAGGGCTGGGTAAGACTGGCCCTGGGCACTGGTCTACGGTCAACGTAGAGCAGCTTCATCCAAACTGCTGCTTTGTTGCTTTGTTAACCTACAACGGGGTGGCTTGTTAGAGAACATGGGAAAGATAAATCCAGTCGGGAGAAAACGTGAAGGGAATCGTCACTCTGCAGAGGTGACACTGCAGCGTTGCCGGTCCTTCCTGTCGTCAACATAGTCAGCCGCCTGAGCAGCATACAGAGGGGTGCAGCAATTTCCCAAGTGCATCAAATTAACCCTCCCGCTGTCCTTGAGTTTCAAACTCTCTACCAGCAGAGGGCGCCAACTGTGGCACGTCATATATCCGTGTTGTGGCTGGCACCCCGGGGCCGGCACTGAACCGCAGGATACACAGTGTGTGCCGAGCCCAGCTGGCCCTCGCTGACCGCAGACCAGGACTCAGGACCATCTGACAGGTCATCGTGTTAATGGGAGAACACTGCCAGCAGTAGTTCTGATTTAGTTTGATGTTGATCTTCTGGGTCATATTATCCACCTGTTTACCACAACTCTCTCATCGTGAAGATGTTTGAAAAATCTGCCGAGAGATGAGAGTGACAGAGAAGGAGATGAAACACCACCGTATCATTCTTGTGCGGTCAGTTTTGTGGTGTTGTGTGATAACAACAGTGGACAGAAGCGCACAGGGCACGAGGCCAGAGAGGTGATTTCTGGGAGGAAGACAGGCTGGCGCATCAGGCTCAGACTCACAGCACAGACTCACCGTATGGTCTTCACGATGAAGCGGATGATGACAGCCAGGCCAACACAGCCACACAGAGCTCCTATTACTATAGCTGAGACTTCACCTTAGAGCAGGCAGACAGGGTGGCAGGCAGACAGACAGACAGACAGACAGACAGACAGACAGACAGATAGACAGGCAGGAAGACAGGCACACAGACAGGCAGACAGACAGACAGACAGGCAGTCAGGCACACAGACAGGCAGACAGACAGACAGACAGACAGACAGACAGACAGACAGGAAGACAGGCAGACAAGCAGTCAGGCAGACCTATTACTTCATATGAGAAGAGCAGCATAATGTTTTTTCTAGACCAAGAACATGTTTGATATTGGAGACTGACTGTTGCAACGCAGTATTGTGTATAAGATCATAACAACTGGGTCAAATGTTATTTCTAAATGTTATTGTTTCAGGCCTTACCAGCAGCATACACCTTTGCTGATTCTGAAAAACAAAACATTTGAAAATGAGTATTTTCTACGTATAAGTATTTTCTACGTATTTCCCACTCAAATCAAAATGTTAACATTGCGATACTTTCTCTTTGAAGTTTTTCTCTGATATAATATTCAGGCCGTATACATTGACATCACGGGTCTTCCAGTTCAGTCACTCATTACAATGAGAACTTTTACACATCTTTTTCCCTTTGTCTTTATCTGTGTGACTCATTCTTCCTCTCCCCCCCCCCTTGCTCTCCATTGCTCCCCAGAAGTCATGTGACAACAATAAGGTCAGTGTTTGGAAAGAGATTTAGCAAAAACTAATCAGCTTGCAAACAAACACCATTCCCACGTATTTGTCCCGTCCACCTCTTTCGTTCTCTTACTCAGAGTTTCATAACCAACAGTCAGAGATGGGGAGTTTAAGTCGATTTTTCTGGTATCGTTACTTCACTGTTTATTAAAACTTTTTACTTTCACTCCTTACATTTTTTTAACACAAATATCTGTACTTTCTAGTTCTTACATTTTAAATCCAGGATCCTTACTTAAGTTTTAATCTGTAGCCTATTTGGTGGCATGATCAATATTATTTATTGTCATTGCGAGCCTTTTTTCATTTCCTGGCTATCACGCACGACAAAAGTAAGCTAGTCTACATAACTACCATCTAGCGTGGCAGAAGGAAACAAGAACAATATCTTCGAAAAAAGAGTTGTGTTGTGAATTGTAAAAAGGTTTTCCAAAAAGTGTACAACATTTTTCCCCAAAAAGTTTTGAAGTGTGTTGGAAAAAAGTTTTGAAAAAAAGTTTTGAAAAGTTGAAAAAATATTTTTGAAAATAAATCCCTCCCTCTAACCTGTTGGGAAGGAGGAGAGCACAGTCCTTTGGTTCAGTGGTTGGATTGTCCGGTAGTTGTCCTCTAAGATCAGACGATCTGAGTCACCCGGCTTGCTGGAGTATAGTACAGTCTCCAGCTTCAGGAGCTGGAGGAGGAGAGAGGAGAGGAGGAGAGAGGAGAGGAGGAGAGAGGAGGGGAGGGGAGGGGGAAAGAGGGGAGGGTTCGAGGAGAGGAGAGGAGGGGAGGGGAGGGGAGGGTTGAGGAGGGGAGGGGAGGGTTGAGGAGAGGAAAAGAGAGGAGAGGAGAGGAGGGGAGAGGATAAGAGAGGAGGGGAGGGGAGACAAAGTAAAGGAGCCCAGCGTTTACCCTGGTCCTCCGTAGATGAGGGATCTGCTTCACACCTCTCCTCAAACCCTTCCTCCTATCCTCCCCCCTCCTCCCCCTCCTCTCCTCTCCTCAAACCCTCCCTCCCATCCTCCCCCCTCCTCTCCTCTCCTCAACCCTCCTCTCCTCAAACCTTCCCTCGCATCCTCCCCCCTCCTCTCCTCTCCTCAACCCTCCTCTTCTCAAACCCTCCCTCCCATCCTCCCCCCTCCCTCCACCCCTCCCTCCTGTCAACCCTCCCTCCCTCCTCACCTGGGCCTCTGAGATTTTCACAGTCTCAGCAAAGACAGTCCAGAGCACGCTCTCGAAGCAGGGGGGCGTGGTCAGGGAGCCGTTGTAGCGGAAATAGCGGCCCAGGTCTGTGGGGAGGAGCGACTGCACGTCGAAGGCTGGGATAGAAACTCTCTGGCCTATCACAGGAGGGAGGGAGGGAGGGAGGGAGTTTGGGAGGGAGGGAGGGAGGGAGGGAGGGAGGGAGGGAGGGAGGGAGGGAGGGAGGGAGGGAGGGAGGGAGGGAGGGAGGGAGGGAGGGAGGGAGGGAGGGAGGGAGGGAGGGAGATTCACACAGTCGAGACACAGTCGATTCACGGAGCTGTTACAGAAATGTACTGTATGTACTGTATGCGCGGTTAGCCGGTTAAGATCCCAGCAGTGTTTACAGGAAAAGTCATCAAATCCTAGTAGCACTATTCTGTGACAGATAGAAGAAGTATCCCAGTGCATTGATTGGTTAGCCTGCAGTTTGATTGACAGCTGGCTCTCACCTGCATATCTGACACGACCCAGGTAGTTTAGGATGTTCCCAAACCCCTGATTGGTCTCCTCACCGGTCTGCAAAATCAAAAGGGCATTAGCATCCATAGTCTCACACTCATATTATACAGTCTTGACCAGTTCCAGTAGGTCGTACCTCTATAAGCACCCCCAGCACAGCCAGACCATCCCTCTGGGTCATAGCTTCCGTCAGGTTGGGGTACAGCTCCGAGTTAAAGTGCACCACATGCAGCTGGAATGAGAAGGGACAGCTCCACTCGTTAGAGAGTGTGTGTGTGTGTGTGTGTGTGTGTGTGTGTGTGTTATGAGCACGTCTTTTGTTGTTTCGAGTGTATTAAAAAAGCTGCTTCATGCTTGAAGACGGAAAGAGGGAAAGGGGGTGGGAAGAGAAAGGGAGAGAAAGAGGGAGAGAGAGAGAGAGAGGGAGGGAGGGAGGGAGGGAGGGAGGGAGGGAGGGAGGGAGGGAGGGAGGGAGGGAGGGAGGGAGGGAGGGAGGGAGGGAGGGAGGGAGGGAGGGAGGGAGGGAGGGAGCCTACTGTGTGTGCTGGTGAGCATATTATGTACCATCAGCTCGGGTCCATTCTTTGTAAATGTAAAATCTCATTATAATGGTTTGTTGGCACCATGATCATTTTGGTGTGTTTCTGTGCATTCATGCGTGATTTACGTGTTTTGAAAACAGCGAGTGAGAGAAAGGTTTAGTTTGTGCACTATATGACAAACTATTAGGTTCACAAAATGAACTCCTAATCCTTAACATTTTTTTATCTGACGTTAACTACTCTCAAATTAACTTAAAATCAAAGGCTAAATCATTAGTGAAAGGGCAAATGTCTACGAAAGTGTGTTTTTCACCAGCAGGAAACTGATTCGTTTTCAGTCTAACCTTCATCTCTCAGTCTGACACACAAGGACACACACACACATGCACACACACACGTGCACACACACGTGCGCACACACACACAGGCTCCTCCATACCTCGGCGGCCGCCCTCTGTCCGTTGAGCGTGTGTTCGCTCCCTCCAGCCCCTGAAGCTGCGCTGCCCCAGTGCAGGTGAAGCTGGGCGGCCGTGTAGAGAGCGGGCAGCCCCCCCAGCCCCATCCAGGAGGGGAGAGGGATCATCACTGGAGCCAGCGTGAGGAAGGGGGGGGGGGAGACAAACCAAGTGGGAAGACACAACTTCAGGACATGGATATAAGTCAGAGGCACTAAGACGTCAGGGGCTGCTGTGTGGGTAGGCCTTCCTTCCATCTCAGACCTTCTTTATTTTACCATCAGTAAGTTCTGCAGTAGCAACCTGGACAGGTGTGTGGCCAGGTGACATGTAAGTGTGCCGTTTGGTTGCTGTAGTTACCTGTGTGTCCGTTGTTGGACAGACTGAAGGGCGCGTTGCCTGATTGGCTGTATCCTAATGGGATCACTGGACCCAGGCTGGGGACATATTGGCTCTGGGTCGTTTCCACGTCAACAGGTGACTGGGTTGATCCGCCACAGTCAGGAAAATACTCTGGCCACTTAGACTGACCAGCAGAACCTGCGAGGGGGGGAGCTGGTCACACAGAGTTTTGGGGGACTGTTTTCATAGCAGTAATGATACCTTAAGATGGTTGCTACTTGCTACATGCCAGTGATACACAACACAATGAAAGCGTGACAGAACATAATATGACAAATGAGTAATACCAGGACTTCTGTAGCACGTTGGAAACATGGAGAGAACGTGTGTGAGAGTGTTAGAATGATAGAGAGGGTGTGTGTTAAGTGTTAGAATGATAGAGAGGGTGTGTGTTAAGTATTAGAATGATAGAGAGGGTGTGTGTTAAGTGTTAGAATGATAGAGAGGGTGTGTGTTAAGTGTTAGAATGATAGAGAGGGTGTGTGTTAAGTATTAGAATGATAGAGAGGGTGTGTGTTAAGTATTAGAATGATAGAGAGGGTGTGTGTTAAGTATTAGAATGATAGAGAGGGTGTGTGTTAAGTGTTAGAATGATAGAGAGGGTGTGTGTTAGTGTGAGAACGTGAGAGTGTTTGGTCAGTGTTAAGTCACGCATTCCTGACTGTGTATTGTGCTTGTGATGTGACACACATAAACCTCCCTACTAATTGGACTGTTGAGGGGAGAAGAGAGATGGGAGCAGAGAGAGATTGAGGGGCGCAGAAAGGAGAAGAGGGGTAGAGGGAGAGAGAGAGAGAGAGGGGGAGAGAGAGAGAGAGAGAGAGAGAGAGAGAGAGAGAGAGAGAGAGAGAGAGAGAGAGAGAGAGAGGGGGGGGAGAGAGAGAGAGAGACAGAGAGAGAGAGACAGAGAGAGAGAGAGAGAGAGAGAGAGAGAGAGAGAGAGAGAGAGAGAGAGAGAGAGAGAGAGAGAGAGAGAGAGAGAGAGAGAGAGAGAGAGAGAGAGAAAAATGTGTTAACCAAGCAGGGAGGGAGGACAGAAAAGCTATAGAGGAGAAAGAGAAAGTGAGTGAAAAAGAAAAACTATCACTGAATAGTTAACTAAGTCACTGAATAAATGACAAGCAAGAGAAAGAGTCCAAGTCGGAAAGGAGAGTTTGAAAGACTCAGTGAGGAGAGGAGAGACACAGGGCACAAAGACTGCAGCTGGAGCTCAGCTTGGTAGAAATCCTTTTTGTGTGAAGGTACATTAATTGATGTAGCGCCCAATGAACCGACAAACAAGGACCTCAGATCATTTTAATCCTGCCGTTTAATAGTTAAATGCCGGAAGAGGCTAATTTGCAAGATATTTAATCGGTAGATATTCATGCATGATGAAAACATCATATCCATGGTTCAGACAGGAGCTATCAAAATATCTTTGCCAAAAGAAAAACCGCTCAACAATCTCTCCTTCATTCCTACCTGCTGAATGTGGACCTGTAACCTTCATAACATCACAATGGTTGATTCCAAGAAGTCAGGAACACAAAGCGACACGTTACAGTGAGCTGGGGGGCTCTTCCCTCTCCTGCAGGGTTAAAGAGACCTGCAGGGGCCTGCTTGCCACACAGTCGGGCCCTAGCTATCTCCCCAAAAAAGCTCCAGACTTTAGCCCACAGCTCCACAGTTGGTTGTCATGGAGGTCCCCATGGTAACTGTGAACCACACTGTGTGTCTGTGTTGCCTAGCGTCACCTCTTCACCATGCTGTCACTGTCCTAACACAACAGGGAACAATAACACACAAACACACACACACACAAAAACTGGCAGTTTCTAATGACCCAGCGGCTGTAAAATACTTCTCTGAGCTCACACTTCAACCACCATAGCTTCAACCACAGCAGCAAACCATGTGCTACGATGCTTCTCTGTCTGATATCAGAAGGTTCCCCCTGGTCTGTCCTGGCAGAGATGGGATCATAGAGTATACTCCATGTTCTGTGGTGATAGGACACTGTGGCAGTGTAAGCCATGTTCCATTCAGGGCTGCAGAGTCATTGTTCACACACCAGGCTGCCAGTGTGTGTCCAGTGTTGAATAAACACATGGCTCATTGTGCAGTGTGACAATGAAACACCAGCCACAACTTTCTATCCTTTCGTCTCTTCCCGTCCCATCTCCCTCCTTCTCTCCTCTAACATCCACCCCCCTCATCTCCCTCCTTCCCTCCTCTAACATCCACCCCCCCCATCTCCCTCCTTATCTCCTCTAACATCCACCCCCCCCATCTCCCTCCTTCTCTCCTCTAACATCCACCCCCCTCATCTCCCTCCTTCCCTCCTCTAACATCCACCCCCCTCATCTCCCTCCTTCCCTCCTCTAACATCCACCCCCCCCATCTCCCTCCTTATCTCCTCTAACATCCACCCCCCCCATCTCCCTCCTTCTGTCCTCAAACCTCCACCCCCCCATCTCCCTCCTTCTCTCCTCAAACCTCCACCCCCCTCATCTCCCTCCTTATCTCCTCTAACCTCCACCCCCCCATCTCCCTCCTTCTCTCCTCTAACCTCCACCCCCCCCATCTCCCTCCTTCTCTCCTCAAACCTCCACCCCCCTCATCTCCCTCCTTATCTCCTCTAACCTCCACCCCCCCATCTCCCTCCTTCTCTCCTCTAACCTCCACCCCCCCATCTCCCTCCTTCTCTCCTCAAACCTCCACCCCCCTCATCTCCCTCCTTCTCTCCTCTAACCTCCACCCCCCTCATCTCCCTCCATCTCTCCTCTAACCTCCACCCCCCTCATCTCCCTCCATCTCTCCTCTAACCTCCACCCCCCCATCTCCCTCCTTCTCTCCTCTAACATCCACTCTCTGTCCGTCTCTCCGTCGTCATGCACCTGCCGTTTTCTTTCTCTTTTTTCTCCCCCTCTTATTCTTCTCCTCCGCTCCCCCACCCTGCTTGTTTACTCTCCCGTGTGTCTGTGAGTTTCTGTCGTGACGGCATGGTCAACTGTAACTAATGCAGAGAAATCAAAGTAGAAAAGAGAAAGAAAGAGGTAGAAAAGAGAGAGACAGACAGAGAGAGAGGGACAGAGAGAGACAGACAGAGAGGGACAGAGAGAGACAGACAGAGAGAGAGGGACAGAGAGAGACAGACAGAGAGAGAGGGACAGAGAGAGACAGACAGAGAGGGACAGAGAGAGACAGACAGAGAGACAGGGACAGAGAGAGACAGACAGAGAGGGACAGAGAGAGACAGACAGAGAGGGACAGACAGAGAGAGACAGACAGAGAGGGACAGAGAGAGACAGACAGAGAGAGAGACAGACAGAGAGAGACAGACAGAGAGGGACAGAGAGAGACAGACAGAGAGAGACAGACAGAGAGAGACAGACAGAGAGAGAAAGAGAAAGAGACATACAAGAATGTACCTCTGTAGCCCCAGTAAGTCTCTGAAAGTGAAGAGAGAGGATTGTATCAGTATTTACTACATGTTGTCTGTATGATTGAGATTGTATGATACACCTCAATGAAGTTCTTCACTAATTATTAATGTTTCATTCAACCCCCCCCCCAAAAAAAATGTAATCCCACAGCATTAAATTATAACTTCACTACTAAATATATCCTTACTATCTCCTATCTTAAAAACAACCTCTACTAACAAGTCAACATTTTACATTGAAAAATTAAAATGTTGTTACTGCAAAGCTACTTCTGTTGTACCACTAGATTAATAAAAAAAATAACAGCACCACACCCCAATGATTATAATGATACATTTCTTACCAATAGCCTGGATGTGTGTCCATTGCAAAAGCAGAAGTGTTAGAGAGAGCGAGAGTCTCACAGAGTCCATGTCAGCTCCCCTCACACACACAGAGACAAATGAGGTAGAAAGCTGGTCGCAGATGGAGGGATGAGGAGAGCGAGAGAGGCTATCAGGTCCAATGTTTTCCCTGTTTTCTGCTACAACTCTGTAAAGAACTTCAAGCTATCAGCCAGTGTGATGATCAAGCTGATGTTCAGGGCACAAGTGCACGCCTCACAGAAACAGAGATGGAGAGTGAGAAGGACAAAGACACAGACAGAGAGGAGGGAGAGAGATAACTGAGGAATACCGAAGCAAGCAAGTGTGCGGGAATGAATCCAGCATTAGTCAGTGAACAGAAAGGGTGACACAACAGTTGGTGAGGGCAGGGGGGAGGGGGCAGGGGGGAAGGGGGTGACAAGGGGGGTCAGGGGGAGCCTGAGAGGAGTGGGGGAGAGAGAGAATAATGAAGTTGAGAATAGAGACTTGTGTGTGAGTGTATGTGTGTATGTATGTATGTGTGTGACAGAGTGAATAAGAAAGCAATTTTTCTTTCTTTGTTAAGCAAGTCGGGTAGTCAAGTGGCTGAGCGGTTAGGGAATCGGGCTAGTAATCAGAAGGTTGCCGGATTGATTCCTGTCCGTGCCAAATGACGTTGTGTCCTTGGGCAAGGCACTTCACCTTACTTGCCTCGGGGGAATGTCCCTGTACTTACTGTAAGTCGCTCTGGATAAGAGCGTCTGCTAAATGACTAAATGTAAATGTAAGAGCAGACATGTTTTGTATAGGTGTGTGTGTGTATGTCAGGATTTGCGAAGACACAGGCTCATCCATACATTTGGGAAGACGTGTGTATCTATACATGACAAACGTGGGCGCGTGCGCACATGTACGTTCGTTTGTTTCCATCTGAGCGCATGTTCAGTTAAGCGCTGAACAAGTTCTGAGGGAAGTGACGAGGCCCTGATCGATACAACTGAACTGAGGCAGTGACGCCTTGGAGGGGGTGACGGCGGCAAACACAAGATAAGCTTTGTTTCTCTCATACTAAAAGGAGTTGAGTAGCTGAGTAGCATTAGTTAAACTCACTGGGTGACGTGCTGGGCTAAAGTGCTGCTCATTGGTTCTATGGGCGATCAGCTGTGAAGTAAGAAATACTTTATTTATATAGCACTTTTCATACAAGATTTGCAGCTCAAAGTGCTTAAGTCCGAAAAATCAAAATCGAACCATAAGTACCTTAAGTGAGAAGACGGACAATCCAGAGACACAATAAAGCTCACTTGTTATTAAATTGTTGACGTTTAATTGGTTTAGTGCTGGTAAAAACCGGTCTTGGACTACATTGGATGTACAATTAACGCTGTGGACAGCGCTCGCTTGGCCAGTAGCCTGCAACAATCAGATAATTAAAATACAATTTTTTTTTTACTACATGAATTTACTACTTAAATTACAAAATGTTTTTTTTGTAATTGATCGACGCAAATAGTAAAAGGAGTGAATTACAAAGGCAAACCTCGACACACGGGGGCGCCACAACCACAGAAAAATACACACCTTTAGAGTAGACCACGTCACTACATTTAAGTGTTTAAAGAGAAGCTTTTGCCCATCGAAAAATTTAACAAAAAAAGCTTTTAGCCGCCGCTACTAGACCCTATAGTGACTACTTCTATCCATCGACTACATGTCCTGTCTGTCGCTTCAGAGGGGAAACTTGGAAGAGACCGAGGCTCCAGAGCAGAAAACGTCACTACATTATTGAGCGCGCTGGTCTTCGCATGAAAGTGTTGGGTGTACTGTATTAGAATATATTAAGATCGATGATCGTCTTTTCTGGTCGATTTTTCAACTTTACAATTTAGTGTCAAAATGCTATCTTAAAGATTGATTTTAGGCTATACGTTGAGGGGGGTTGGTGTAACCTAGATCTTTCAAGTATATATTTAAAAAAAAGTTTGCTGGACGTATTTTTCTATCCATTCATCAACCCGTTTAAATATGTATGTTTGTGTCTCCATATGAATCTCTTCGCCACACGGTACGCTGGTTCTCTCAAACGTGAAAACGTTGACATTATGTTATGCAACGCAGATGACCTTCAACCGCATCGTATTGGTCGGTCAGGTTGTTAAGGGGGCGGTACAAATGTTTATCTGCCAACACTATTGGAGGAATTCACATGAGAGGTGTGGATTATTTTCATTCACAAAACCAGCAGAACCCACCACTAGGCTTGTAGGCCACGCGTGCGATGGGCGTTGCGAGTATAACGATGTTAGTCAGAGAAAGCGCTTCATTTTCAAGTGACAATGTTGTTGTATGTATGTGCATGCATAAACAGTATGTAATGACATGTCCTATTTTCAGTTGAATCCGTTGTTAAAAGAAGAGTGATAGGCTGTTGCTGTGTTTCCGGCTTTCCGGTTTCATATTTTTTATGTTAGGCTACTTCTCTCCCATTCACAAGCGCAGACTTTAGCATTCATGCACGTTCAAGATTCGTGTGGCCGGCTGACAACACGTGAGAGGAAATCGAGATGCTGTGTACTCCTAAATGCTGTCTGTCTGGGAGAGAATCTTATAGGTTGTGGTTTCCGAGACGGGAAGAACGACTTTATGAATCCTGCTTACACCTGGGAGTTGCAATCTTATTACATTTATATTTTTTATAATATTTTTTATTTTTTTGTGTTTTTATATTGTAATTGGCAAGCTATATTTTATTTTATTGTATATTGTATTTCATTCTAATTCCACTTAGTACTGATAGTTTATGTACCCTTAGTATAGATAGTCCACATATTTAAATTTTTGGTTCCTATATGTTTATTGTATGCACTTTCCTGCCAAAGTAAATTCCTTGTCTGTGCAATCTTTCATAGCAAATAAATCCCATTCTGATTACACCTGGCGACCTGCTCTTCTATATCTTCCGACCTATTTACACCACCTTTTGTTGACACTAAGTCCTGATTGACACGGAGTAATCTGAAAATTCTTGGAAATGTTGTCAGGTGTGCGAATGACACATATTGTTGCAAAATAGCAAATGAACGGTAAAAGTTAGTTAATAACTAGGCTACCTCTCTTGTTTTGGAAAGCATAACATGGAATCATGTTTCAAGGGTCATTCGTGGTCACTATCAGGCATGCAATCTCCTTTAGGTGAGGCTCACCTTTTGGGGGGGGGGGGGCAACACAGCATTTTGCCCGTGCTTCGCAACTTTACAACTGTCTCTGGAACCAATGTATAGCCATTACTGATGCCTAAACCTCACAGCCAATCAGAGGTTTTTTTACATTGATCGAGCCTCTTAATTTTGCTCTCAAAGTGCACTAGATTGATGCGTTTAACTTTAAAATTTAAGAAATTGTCTTCCAGGGGAGTATGCCCCCGGACCCCCCTATAGCAGGGGTTTTCAACTGGTTTTGTCCCAGGGACCAACATTCTTACTAGAATGTAGTCCGCAGCCCACTGATGTGTCTACGCTTGCCTACGTGTGTGTGCGTGCGTGCATGTGGATAGAAGGAACTTTTAACATTTGGTTTTCCATGTTGCTTTTATTTAAAAACCTCAAACAAATCTAGATATATCTACTTAAAAACCTCAAACAATATACATAGAATCTGAAAAATTGAAATATGTGTATGTGAGATTGTGAACACAAATTAAATATAAATACAATTAAAAAAAACTCAAACAAATCAAGAAAAATCTGTGTAGTGAATTTATATATTTTTTTAAATCAATGGTGGACTGATCAACAGGCTCATGTAGCGGACCCCCTGCAATGCCGCCGCGGACCACCAGGGGGCCGCGGACCCCCGGTTGAAAACCCCTCTGCCCTAGAGGGTCGGGGGTTCGCTGTATCATTCTGACCTTTTTTACCCCTAACCTGTTTACATGCCTGCACTACTGGCATTTATCCACTGAGGGTATCTGAGGACATCCAATATAAGTTTCCCTGAAGCCCAAACTCCTCCTTGTCACAACATCATGTAGGTGACTCTCATATCTAGTTAATGATCTTGTTTTGAAACAAATTATCTATTTTTCATGGAACCTTGTTACAACTCTAGGAATTTGCATTCCACCCAAAACAGATGGGTGTGTTGGACTCTCACCAAGGTCTGTTGAAGTACCAGCTTGCTCTTGAGGAATCCTACCAGATGATCCAGTATATACCGGTTTAACGTACATAGGAGTAGCAACAAGAGGAGAATATCCTGTCTCTGAGCATGGGGGAAGGGTGAAAGGGTAGTTGGGGGAGGGTAGGGATGGGGGAAGGTAGGGGGGGTCTTCATCCCATGTGAACCCAGAGGAACCCAGAAGGGGGTCACTGAGTTCGTACTGCTTTGGAATGTTGTTAGGGGGTGGACTGCTTGTGTAAATTGACTGAGTGGCTCCTCGTGTCTTTCAGAACAGCACACAAGGTTATTACTTGCTCTGGCCCAAAACATACAGCTACATATCAAGTATTTCTTTATTGTAATCACAGTAGTCAACAATACAAGGTAAAGTCGTATCTGCACTGACTAAACAGTTATTGTACTGTTTAAACTTTAATATTGTTTTTTAATTATTCATATATTTTTATTAAAATACTTAATCACAGTTTAATCTGTGTAGGAAAACAGAGAATGTTAAATTGTATGGTAAATGGTAATATACATGAGCCAGGCTTTTGACATCAGGCACAATAACAGGCTTGGTTGAAGCCAGATAGGTCCCTTTACGTGGCTCTGGTTGAAGCTATATGTTGAAGAAGGAGGTCAGCCAGTTTCTACACCATAGTGATGGTTGTGTGGGGGGAGGATTGTAAAGACCCAACACGCAACACGCATACAAGAGTTCACACAGTTCACTGGAATTATGTACGACGTAGAAAACCTCAACGTATAGAATCTTGTTCTCTTGGTAAGGGCTACTCAGGAGGAATCCTGGTCATATCATAATGCCTGGTATTGATAACTAAAACTGAGTTTGCTTTTTTTTTTACAGTAAAGGAATGTCATGTAAAATAGTGATAATAGCCTAGGGCTGTTTCATGAGAAATTCTAAATAAATGTATTTGAACTCAAAGTAAAGATTGTTTGATCATTAGTAATCAGACTGTGTTGATAACCTGTTATGTGGACCCGGTCATTTAGGATTCCTTTTGTGTTTCAACTATATCCAGAAAATAATCAAGGTGTGGGGTCACGAGCTATTAGGCCTACGGTTTATTACAGCAGTGTCTCCTTCACAGGGGCGGTGGTTTCGCCGACCCCGCACGTGAGGAAATAGGTTGTCGGTATTGGCCCGCTGTGTGAGTCTCAAAGCAGAATCCTGGATTGGTGAGCTGGCCTATTGATGAATCCTGAATGGTTGATTATTGAGTGTTAGGCTAGATACATAGTTCGGACAATTACATGACATTCGACAAATGTGTACAATGATGATACACATTTGTTTGTACAATAAATTCACAGAGCATTGTGCACTTCTGTGGGTAAAATACATATCTATGTTTTGATGACGCCACCGTAGCGTCTCAGAGCTCAGCCGTAGTACACACACGAGCGCCACATGCATGGGCAGGACTCTCAGAGCCTGAGGAAACCACCAATCAACAACAAGTATTGCAGTCACGGGCTGAATAGGTTGTCCAATAGCATGCGTTTCTGTCAGTCAAGCAGCCAATGACTGGCCGAATATGGCACGCACAACTCGCGGTCACGTGTAACCATGCACATGTTGACGCTCGTAAACCGTGGATGCAACGAGCTCGTGAAGAGACAAGCCAATGAGCAGCCGGGTGGTGTTTGAGGGGATACTGGTCCCAATCCCGGAGGTTGGAGAGTGTGGACTGTATTATCGTTACAAGAACGGAAAGAGACGTTACAACATTTCTGGTAACTGCAGCTGATTTAACTGCTGGGGTTTTTGAAGAAGTGTTATAGGTGAGTAACTGAATATTACTTTTTGAAATTGGCTAGACTACACAGGAATTTGCTTTGTTACATTGGACAAATCCAGTAGTATTCCTAATGAGTTGTTACTCGTCTAAATCGAATATACATTCAAACCACTTATCTGATTTTAAAAACTACAAATCTTATCTTGTCTGTATCGTATCTGTATATGTAATACTCGTTATAATGTAGTATCGTAGTTTCGACAGTGTTGCACTGTGTCTGGTTCCTTAGTGGGCTCCTAACCACTGAAATACGGTTAAAACTGTGATCTTCTGGTTCTTTATTATCTGTTGTACTTATAAATGTACCTATGTATCATTTAAACAACGCAGAATGCGTATTATAATCTAAACTGAAGGAAAGGCATTACATGAAAAGGAGTGAGGGGAACAAAAAGAACAACACTAGTGAATGCCAGCGGTAGATTTTGACACTACCATTTCAAGAGGAAGTGATCGTAGCTGTGGTCAAATCTCCGGCTGCCAGCCCAATACTCTCCTAGAGAAACAGCGATTAGACATCATGCTCCAAGAAAGCTCTAGAATGAGGACAGTTGTGGACCTGTGTTGTTGTGGACCTGGTAAATCACTGCGTGCTGTCCCCCCGAAACTCAAACAGGAGTGGATCAATACGAGTGTGTGTGTGTACGTGTGGGTCTGTGTGTGCACATGGCAGGAAAGGTTCCGTTATGTTTGCAGTTTATCGCCTGTGTGTATGCATAGACATCTGTACCCTGCGTCCTGGCTAGATAAACAGCGTGTTTGTGTGTACAGGACAGGTATGGCTTCCCAGTGTGTTAGATCTTAGCGTAGCAGGGCAGCATGGAGACTCCCAGACTGAGTCTGGATGAGTGCTTGGAGGGGTGGGGAGAGGCGTAGGAAAGGAGGAGAAAAGATGCAGGGCTTACAGAAACACTGAGGGCAAAGAGGGGGCGAGTGTGGTTCAGAGGGGAGGGGCTACAGGACGCCTGAGGCGGAGGAAGAGAGAGAGAAAGAGAGAGAGCAAGTAAGAGTTAAAGAGAGAATGAATGAGTGATAGAGAGGGAGGGAGGGAGGGAGGGAGGGAGACTGCCTGTCGTTTTTTCCAATTCACTACTGCTTACTCTACAAACACCCTTCCCCCTCGTGTTTTACTCTCAGCCTCCCGCCTGCTCTCCTCAGTGGAAACCAGACATGCTCCACCACTGTGCCCACTCCCTACCCCCCTCTCCCCACATCCCACCCCCCATCCCAGTGATACTCTGCACCACGTTAAACTAGGCCAATGCCTCATCCACCATTTTGAATTGGGGCGTTTTCATTTGGGGATGGGGGTGTTTTTGTCTCTCTCTCTCTCTCTCTCTCTCTCTCTCTCTCTCTCTCTCTCTCTCTCTCTCTCTCTCTCTCTCTCTCTCTCTCTCTGTATACCATGTACAGTAACTCTCTTTAATGCAGTGTCATCATTTGAACCGTGTGCCTGTAGGGATGCAGTCACAGGGAAGTACTTCCAGCCAGCCCTCCTTTGATTCGCTGAGCTCGAGCGACAGTTTCCTGTTCAGCGACTCAGAGCAGGCGGAAGATGATGCAGACGTCTTCCTGACGGAAAGCTCCCACGCCGTTGCCCTGGGCGACGTGGGCGGGGCCACGGAGGAGGAGGCCAATAGGCTGGCCCGGCCCGGGTCACAGTGGGCGTGCGATGGCTTCGCCGGCCACGCGGAGGTCAAGGACTTCCAGGGGTCTTCGGAGGTCGCGAAACCCAAGGATGAGGAGAGGGAGAAGACAGAGGGAGACCAGGTGTTCACTCGGAAGGTGGGAGAGTCAGAGTGGAGGAGAGGGGGAGGGGCCTGTGTTTAGACAGCAGGGTACAGGTGGAGGAGAGGGGGAGGGGCCTGTGTTTAGACAGCAGGGTACAGGTGGAGGAGAGGGGGAGGGGCCTGTGTTTAGACAGCAGGGTACAGGTGGAGGAGAGGGGGAGGGGCCTGTGTTTAGACAGCAGGGTACAGGTGGAGGAGAGGGGGAGGGGCCTGTGTTTAGACAGCAGGGTACAGGTGGAGGAGAGGGGGAGGGGCCTGTGTTTAGACAGCAGGGTACAGGTGGAGGAGAGGGGGAGGGGTCTGTGTTTAGACAGCAGGGTACAGGTGGAGGAGAGGGGGAGGGGCCTGTGTTTAGACAGCAGGGTACAGGTGGAGGAGAGGGGGAGGGGCCTGTGTTTAGACAGCAGGGTACAGGTGGAGGAGAGGGGGAGGGGTCTGTGTTTAGACAGCAGGGTACAGGTGGAGGAGAGGGGGAGGGGCCTGTGTTTAGACAGCAGGGTACAGGTGGAGGAGAGGGGGAGGGGCCTGTGTTTAGACAGCAGGGTACAGGTGGAAGAGAGGGGGAGGGGCCTGTGTGTTTACTCTTTCTTCTTCTTCTCTGCTTCAGTGTGCGGAGCTGCAAGGCTTCGTCAGACCCCTGCTGGAGTTGCTGCACGGACTGAAGAGGGGACGCTTTGACCGCGGTGAGCTCCGCATGTGTTCCTGCCTGCCTGTGTGTGTGTGTGTGTGCTTGTGTGTGTGTGTGTGTGTGTGTGCTTGTGTGTGCTTTGTACTGGCAGCGTCAGGGCAGGTACTCCTCCAGGATCAACTGCACTGTCCCTCTGGTCAGCAGCACCTGCTCTCTCCTGCCCCCTGGCCTGCATTAACAAGGAATCCACTGATTGGCTCGGGGGGATCATGTGTGTGTTTTTGTGTGTTTGATTCAGGCAAAAATATTCTGTATATGTGACCCCAATGTGTGGCTTTGATTGACAGGTCTGAGTAGTTTCCAGCAGAGCGTTGCTATGGACAGAATCCAGAGGATTGTAGGGGTGCTACGGAGACCAAATGGCGGGTAAGAACCCTCCCCCTCCCTTCCCCCTCCCTCCTCCCTCCTCCTCTTCCCCCTCCCTCCCCCTCTCCTCCTGAGACCCCCTTCCCCTCTAACCTCTGTGGCATTCATCTCTCTGTCTGCAGGGAGAAGCACCTGAACACCCTGCTGCAGGTGGAGATGATGTTGAAGCTGTGGTTTCCACACGTGACCCCCCAAGCCCCCCGCCCCCCGTCGTCTCGGGCCCCCCCGAGCGTTCCCCCACACCAGGGGCCTCCAGCTGCACCCCCCCACACAAGCACAGGGACCAGCGGCACATTCCAGTCAAGGTCAGTGGACTGCTTTTGCTCCATGTTTACGCTGACAAAACTGTCAAAAACAGACAAGGATTTTGGACACTTACCCTGTTTTCCTGTCTCTCTCTCCCCCTCTCTCTTCCCCCCCCCTCTCTCTCCCCCTCTCTCTCCCCTGTCTCGCTCCTCCCCTCTCCCCTCCTCTCCCTCCCCCTCCTCTCCCCCCCCTCTCTCTCCCCCTCTCCTCTTCTCTCTCCCCCTCTCTCTTCCCCGTCTCGCTCCTCCAGAAACGCAGACTCAGCTGGCCAGAGTCCGACCCCGCCGCCCCTCCCCCCGCCCTCCCTAAACAACCCCGCCCCAGTGGAGGAGAGGACGGAGGAGGGCAGGGGGAGGAGGAAGTGGAGAGCCCCCCTCTCCCCCTGGCTGGCGGGGGGCTCCAGACCGCGCTCGACCTCTCCAGTGCCAGCCGGCAGGGGGACAACAGGAAAGAGAAAGAAGACGAAAGCCGAGACACAGAGGGAGAAACTTCCTGCTTCAGAGCCAGCGGCTGGTCTGAGCCCAGCCTGTCATGGGTCCATGTGACGCCCATCTTCTCAGCCACTAAACCCTGCTCCTCTCACAGGGCCAAACCCAGAGACCAGAAGGGGACACAGCCGGTCCCTGCCCTCCCCCCTTCCACCAGCAGGGGCAGTCCAGCGACACAAGACTGCTCCATCTCGTCCACCACACCTTACAACGATTCCCAAAACCAGCAGCAGCCAATGGGGTGCCCCATCCAGCCTGTTGCCAGGCAGCAGGCAGAGAGCATGACCTCAGAGAGCTGTCAGGGACGCAGCCAGCCGTCTGAGCTCACAGTCAAGCCTTCGGGCCGGCCCGCCCCCAAGACCAGGGTCTGCTCCGCCCCCTCCAGGACCTAACGCACTGAGCATGCCCAGAAGGAGCAGGCTGGCGTGACTATGCCCACACCAAAGCTGCTGTGAGGAGGAGAGAGGAGGAGGGAGGAGGGGTTACAGCTGTACTGTGAAGTTGTTCATAGTTCCTAAAAGGATGGACGGAATTGTTTTGTATGAAACATTTGGTGAAAGTGAGTTAGGATTATGAGTTCATGTTAATCCAATCTGTGTTGATAATCACAATTTATTAAGAATATAAATATTCTGAGCATAATGTATCACCTTGCAGGAGAACAGGAAGTGTGAGCAGATCCTCAATGCTTACAGAGTCCGTTTGTTGAACTGGCTTCAATACATGGAAAATAAAACATCCAGAATGCTCCCTAAAACAAGAGGGTCATTGATGTTTGGGGCGCGGTTGCTAGGGAAGTGGGGGGTGTTTCAGACAGAATAAGAATCTCCTCCTGGTATCAATGGAATCAATGTTTCGGCCCCTCCCTGGTTGTGGTCCCTCCACCAAAGCTGTCTCAGCCAGGGACAGGGTGTGTGGTGATCAGAGCTGACAGTGCAGGGGACATTTCCACATGAGCTCGTGACAGAGACGCCCTCCGGCCTGGGACAGCTGGGGTCTGTTCCCCAGGAGAGACGCTCCCGCATCGTCATGACAACACATCAGTGTGACGTCACCGTCCGTGACAGGAAGCAGATGCAGTGGCAGTGACGACGACAAGACGAGTCATGAATGAAACGTCTTCAAGTGATTTGAAGAAGTCTTGTACAGAACACAGTGTGTGTGTGTGTGTGTGTGTGCGTCAAAGAGACGGAGAGTCCCTTGACACCACACACACACACACACACACACAGGATCAATGATGTCATCAATTCAGAATGTAAACCGAGACCTGTTTGGGACCTGGCTGACAGATCTGTGACAAAGGAACAAGGGATGTGACATCACAAAGAACACTGGCGACAGGAAGTCACAGATCTATTGAATCACTTGCTGTGGATAAAAATGAATCCTGAAAACAGACGTAGGAATCGCCAGGTTTCCAGCAGTCACCAGTGGACAGGGTAAACAGGACTGATCTGAGGTCAGGGCTGGCTTTGTCCCACAACCAGCCAGAGAGACAATGACCACTCAAAGGCAGGAAGTCCCACAGTTTAATTTATTTCATTCGTATTGTTGATTTGATGCTGCATTTATTTATTTGTTTGTATTTATTCGAAAAGGCAGCTGATGTTTTCTCAGTGCACATGTCATTGTTTGGCCTGTGGCTCTGAGAAGTGGCAGAGGACAATGCTGTAGTGGTTAGGTTGTGGTCTTTATCACTATCAAGGGAAAACAGAAGGGTACAAAAATGTATGAATAGACTATCGGACTACTGTGCCTTTACCAAACAGAATATGTACAAAAAAGCATTTATTGCTTTCAACGCATTTTCTATTGTGATTGTTTGCCTGTATTTCATACAAAGACAGTACACAGTTAGTCGCCTTCAGTCTTCATTCTCTACTCTGGCTTCCATTTGCTTGTTGGGCTCCATTCAAATACCAACAGAAATACAAGCTTTCCACTGCTCACAAGACTTCACCCTTTACTCTCATTAACGGCAGTTGCAAAATTGATGTGCTGTTGTTTATTTGGGCCCATCTTTGGGGCAGGCTGTAAGTTTCATCCAGTATAATTGAATGGAGAACTATCTTATGTAATTTTTGAGAAGCGTATTAAACAAAACCACTTGCAGAGCGCTGCAGGGAGAGAAACATTTGCACCGACATATACAGCTGCTATATGGTATGAATTGAACCTGATAAAGCTTCAAATCAAAGGTATCTGTTTGGAATTAAAACAACTCTTGAAAAAGGTATTTACCAAAACCTTGAAAGGAAGAGTTTATGAAAATATGAACGCTCTGATGTATCTCATCTTCCTACAAATTCCTGCAACAAAACCCGCTTTTGAATACGGAGCCACGAGCAGCTCTGTATGGGCACAGAGACGTTGCTACAGAACCCTATCAGATCTGGGATCAGATGCATCCAGCCCTTCCCAACCTTGACTGTTGGAGGAGTCTGTTGAATCTGACCCTGGGTCTGCTGTTAGGGCTGCTTCCTGTCCTGCTCCTGGTTTTCTATGACTGTCATGTGACAGAAACCAATTGCACTTATTTTTTGTTGTCTTTTCCATGTATATTTTCTACTGCAGAGACCACTGCTGATTGGTCAGAAATAATAAGTCTTGTTTATTTCGACTGCCTTTTTCATATTGTACAATAGTAGCAGACTGTAGTCTCCCCTCTCCCTCTCCCCTCCCCCTCTCTGCTGCACACCCCTGCCCCTCCTCCCCCTTCCACCCTTTCCTCTGCTGTCTTCCTCTCTTCTCACTGCATCTTTTTGTGGTATTATTCTTCAGACTACTTTTTTTAAACAATAATAGAAAAAGGAAATCTTTTAATAAATTACACATTTTGTGAAAAAAAATTACAGATTGGGCTAGTTTATTTCTCCCTGTAAGTGTGTGAATCTGTGTTGTGTCTGTTGACTGAATGTGTGTGTGTGAGTATGAGAGGATGTGTGTACAGTTAAGGGGAACGGCTCTGTCTAACCAGATGTGACACTACGGGGGGCAGATTACAGGCTGTGCATTTGGAGTGTGAGTGAATGTTGAGGGTGGGGGGGGGGGCAGGGTGAGGAAAGGGGGGAGGTGGGTGTGTCACCCTGAGCCTCAGTAATCTGGGTGGAGGAGAAGGAGGGGGGCCGGAGGGGGAGGGGCCGGGGGGGGAGGCAGGGGGGGCGCAGGCCTGCCCATCCCCCTCCCAGCTGCTCCATCTCACCCGCACATGCGTGCATTTTGGGTTGTTTGTTTGTTTGTCGACCACACCTCACTGCCATGTGCCTCAGACCTATGTGTGCTCCATGTGCATCAGTGGCCACCTGTGATGTGAGAGTCCTATGTTGTTGTGACCGTGGGGTCGTGGGCCGTGTTGAGCTGGGCCTGGATTAGCCTGGAAGCTGTACAGACGGAGGGGGTGGTGCCAGCTGCTCAGACCAACTTCAGAGGAATTTCAATCAGAAACGTCTATTCATAAATAACCATGGCAACGCTCAGTGAGGAAGGAGGGAGGAAGTAGCGGGAGCCTCGACACCCTCAGTCTGTCCCCTGCTGGGGTCCTCTCCTGGACACCCTCAGTCTGTCCCCTGCTGGGGTCCTCTCCTGGACACCCTCAGTCTGTCCCCTGCTGGGGTCCTCTCCTGGACACCCTCAGTCTGTCCCCTGCTGGGGTCCTCTCCTGGACACCCTCAGTCTGTCCCCTGCTAGGGTCCTCTCCTGGACAGGGGCAGCGTGGGCAACAGTGACCCTGTGATCTGGAGCCTTCCCAGATCCCTCAGACTGTACGTGAGGATCAGTGAAGGAAGGCTAGAAAGCCTCTCTGATCCAAGCAGCGCTCCCTAGACAACACCGACAGGGCAGAGCTCCCTACTTCCTTTGGTTAACCACAAAAAAGCGAATTAAATCTCTTCGACCCTAACCCTTCTGATTCTGATTCTGATTATTTCACCCTTAATTTCGTTCACACGTTTTAAAATGTACCACTGGAAATACTGCAGCAAAGCTGTAAAGAAAGATCTAGAAGCACTTAGAATCTGAGTGTTTATTAGTATTCCACGTTCCACCCTAGGACTACATACCACCAGGTAGCAGGGGGAGTGCTGTAGGGAGAAAGACAGTTTGGAAGGGTGTGGTTTTGATTCCTTCTCACTGAAGCAGGATAAAACTCCCTTAAGGAGGATCTCTTACGCACAGACAAGAGACAGACACACACATACACACACACAGGCACACAGACAGACACACAAATCACGTGCACCACCACCCCCCCCCTCCACACACACACAAACAGCACACACTCAATCTGACACACTGACTGGCTGATTCTGTGAAGGGCCTGTCTCTGACACACTGACTGTACTACGTAACAACAAAGACCGCCTCCCTCCCTCCCTCCCCCTCGACCCCCCCTTGTATCCATGCAGTTTTTAGCAGCGTGCAGCCCTCCCCCTCTCCTCCCAAGGATAGACACCAGGGCCACGAGGAGGAGGATGTGTGGAGGGCAACAACAAGATACAACATGGCCTCACACTCACAAGTAGAAATGAAACAAGGGTTGTTTTTTGTAAAATGTTTCTGTTCATTTTACTTTTTTTGTTGTATTTTATTTGAACTTAATCACATATCACTATCTTAGACTTCACTGTTGTTTAAAATTACATAATGGTTATTTAATTTTGTATACATACACATACATACAATGCCAGAAAGCTGTAAATTACATTTGTATTTCATGCTTAGTGCTAAGCTAAGAACACATTTACATTTAGTCATTTAGCAGTTGCTCTTATCCAGAGCGACTTACAGTAAGTACAGGGACATTCTCCCCGAGGAAAGTAGGGTGAAGTGCCTTGCCCAAGGACACAACGTCAATTCCCATGACCGGGAATCGTACCGGTAACCTTCAGATTAATGGCCCGACTCCCTGACCGCTCAGCCATCTGACCCCCATGCAAATACATGCAAACACGTATTACTGGAGCATGTGTGTGCATCCATCGGACTGCACAAAATACTCTCACTGTCATTTAATTCCCTGAGTATGTGTTTTTCTCCTTTACGATCAATACTTCCAAACTAATTGTTAATTGTTGTCTATTCCCATCTGATAGGATGAGAGTTTGTGGACCTTTTCTGTGTGTGTGTGTGTGTGTGTGGGAGGTGTGTGTGTGTGTGTGTGTGTACAGTGTGTGTGTGTGTGTGTGTGGGGGGGGGGGGGTCAGGGAGGGAAGGAGACAGTGATGTGCTTACTCACTTATTCTACAACTCCCCCTGCCCTTCTGCATGCGTGCACACACACGACGCACAAATACTACTTTTCTTACTCATCCATGTCCCCAGGGCTTGAAATGCTGACTGGAAATGCTGCTGGTTTCAAAACAACCTTCATCTGCAATATAAATGTTCAGTCTAAGCTGTGCCGAAAAGAAGAAAGAATAGTGCAGTGGCTTACTGGAATGGGGGAGCTTGGAGGGGTGGGGAGGCTGTTCTCCCCACAACCCCCCTGATTGTGATGTCATCAGGGGACCCAGTAAAGGTAGGTGAGCCACATTTTCAAGGACACACATGTGGGATATTTGGGACAGAACCGTGCTACAGGCTAATAACATCCCCATCAGATCCCCTGGCCTGAATACAGCATCCTGAGTCTGTTCAGAGTGCAGCCATCTTACATGGCCACTCAATTATTAAAGGAGAAGGGGAGGGGTGATGGGGGAAGTGACATAAAGAGACTAAATGAGAAAGGGAGACCCAGAAAAGGGAGGATGAGGACAGAAAGGGGTTGTGACAAGAAGACAGATGGGAAGGAGAGGAGAGAATGAGGAAACAGTGAGGAAAAAGAGAAGAGAGGGAGGTGGAGGAGCAAGGGGTGGAGGAGGATGAAGGAGAGGGAGGTGGAGGGGCAAGGGGGGGAGGAGGATGAAGGAGAGGGAGGTGGAGGGGCAAGGGGGGGAGGAGGATGAAGGAGAGGAAGGTGGAGGGGCAAGGGGGGGAGGAGGATGAAGGAGAGGGAGGTGGAGGGGCAAGGGGTGGAGGAGGATGAAGGAGAGGGAGGTGGAGGGGCAAGGGGTGGAGGAGGATGAAGGAGAGGGAGGTGGAGGGGCAAGGGGTGGAGGAGGATGAAGGAGAGGGAGGTGGAGGGGCAAGGGGTGGAGGAGGATGAAGGAGAGGGAGGTGGAGGAGCAAGGGGTGGAGGAGGATGAAGGAGAGGGAGGTGGAGGGGCAAGGGGGGGAGGAGGATGAAGGAGAGGGAGGTGGAGGGGCAAGGGGTGGAGGAGGATGAAGGAGAGGGAGGTGGAGGGGCAAGGGGTGGAGGAGGATGAAGGAGAGGGAGGTGGAGGGGCAAGGGGTGGAGGAGGATGAAGGAGAGGGAGGTGGAGGGGCAAGGGGTGGAGGAGGATGAAGGAGAGGGAGGTGGAGGGGCAAGGGGGGGAGGAGGATGAAGGAGAGGGAGGTGGAGGGGCAAGGGGTGGAGGAGGATGAAGGAGAGGGAGGTGGAGGGGCAAGGGGTGGAGGAGGATGAAGGAGAGGGAGGTGGAGGGGCAAGGGGTGGAGGAGGATGAAGGAGAGGGAGGTGGAGGGGCAAGGGGTGGAGGAGGATGAAGGAGAGGGAGGTGGAGGAGCAAGGGGTGGAGGAGGATGAAGGAGAGGGAGGTGGAGGGGCAAGGGGGGGAGGAGGATGAAGGAGAGGGAGGTGGAGGGGCAAGGGGTGGAGGAGGATGAAGGAGAGGGAGGTGGAGGGGCAAGGGGGGGAGGAGGATGAAGGAGAGGGAGGTGGAGGAGCAAGGGGGGGAGTGTGGCTAAGGTTTAGAATGTAAATTGACTTTTTGCATGCGCTCTGACACACACACACCCTGGCTATTTCTTGGTGAGGAATAAAGGCCGGTCCCGTGGTACTGGAACTGTTGGGCTTGATGTACCGCCCCTGCCAGACAACCAGATCTGGGTCAGTATGATGAAACACCACCTTATCTGATGAATGAGAGAGTACAACTCTCTCTGTGTTTATTAGGCAACACAGAGTCAAGACAGACTGTGTAAAATTGCACAACATGTGTCAAGCCAAACACATTTTCACATCGGCAAATGTCACAATAAGAAATGAACTGACTGCTAGTGTATCTAAAAACTGAATAACCTATTTCTTTCATGTAAACCTTAGCTAATAAAATAAAACAAAACACTCAACTCAAAAAATTTTCCTGATTAAAATCCCAACGTAAAGTGCACTGCTTGGAATCCCTTTATAACAATGCTGGAGTTAATGTTCACACACTCAAAACAGTGCTGTGCAGTCTCTGTGTGGCGGAATGAATAAGCCATTGTGTGTGTGTGCGCTTGTGTGTGTGTGTGTGCTTGTGTGTGTGTGTGCTTGCGTGTGTGTGTGCGTTTGTAGTAATGTCATATTGAGATGATCTTACATAACAGGCTTGACAATGAGAACCCACCCAGCATGTGAGGTGTCACGGCAACAAGGAAGATGGGGGGGTTATGATCAAGTGGGTTGAGGATGGGGTGAGGACAGCAGTGGTGTGGGACAGACTTGGAGGAGAGTATCCTTTTTTTATGAAAAAACCCCATTGATATTAAACAGAGAGAGACAGCCAGAGAGTGAGAGAGAGAGAGAGAGAGAGAGAGAGAGAGAGAGAGAGAGAGAGAAAGAAAGAAAGAAAGAAAGAGAGAGAGAAGAGAGAGAGAGAGGGGGAGAGAGAGGGGGGGGGGCAGAGCAGGAGTGGTGGGTTGCAGCACGTAATCTGGTTGACTGTGGTAGCCCTGGGCACCATGCGGCCCTCCAACCACACTACTACAACCACACCACCATGACCCAAATCATGCTGAGGAAAGAAAGAAAGAAAAAAGGAATGGAAAGACAAAAAATAGTGAGGATACAGTTAAGGGGGCATTTTAATAACTTTATTACCCTGCCTTTAATGTAACCGTTTTAAATTATTTAGAAACGTGACTTTTAATAACCAGAACAGGTTATGTTAACCCTTAGCTGTTGCTGTCTTAGCCCTACACTTAGATTATAGGCCTACGGCTTGTCCCTTTATTTCATAGACCGATAACAGGTCGCACTCACGGAGATCTCTCCCGTTTCCAGAATTTTTTTGTTGAGAAAGACATGTTACATTACATTATCCATAGGGAACAAATATGACAAACAAATTATTTATCTGTTAAAATTAACGACTAAACAACCAAGATTTGGGCCTGTTTGACTATTTATTTCTGGCATAATCATTGTAAATACCGGTCCAAGTCCTTATGTACACAATCATTTGACTTTGCCCAGCCAATAAATGTTGTTTTGAATACTCTTGTAGTGCTTTACTTTTGGGAAAGAGGGCAGCATAGTTTTTAAAATTTCTAATAGAATGAAGAAGCCAAGCATTTCTCGTTCCGGGTCGCTGTTCTAAACGTCGTGCGAACGCCGCAAGTGAGAAAGTTTTACATCTGATGCACAAAGCAAACTTGTCTCGTTACACGTTTTTGGACATTCTGTTTTGTTAACACAAGTTGCGAAGAAAGGAGTTGCTAGGTGAGTGTCTGATTTATACAATTATTTCGTTTTGTTAGCGAGCATAGCTCCCACGCTAATCAGCGACAATGCTAGCTAGGTAGTTAGCGAGGTAGGTTGTGTAGTTACAATTGATATGCTTATGTAGCTCGAGGGGTGCATCATGTTAAGTTCTAATCTATTCAGATTTCCTGCTTCTGAAACCTGCCTAAAGTCGTTTTTCCAAAATCTAGCTACAGTATCTAGCTTGGAGTGCTTAAAGACGTTAATATGTAATCACGATGTTGCTATCTAGGCTAGCTAGCTTGCTAACGCAGTGCTAGCAGACAACACTTCTCTGGTGTCTCTGGATAGTAGCTAGGTTAGAAGTTTGAGCCACACTAGCTTGCTAGCAACCAACAGCTAGCTTGTCAACAACATGGAATCTAGTTGAAAGTTTCTCCACTCACTATGAAACTTGGCTTATGTGGTATAGGTACGATTAACAATATAACGGGGATTGCTTTGGAAAAGCACGTTGTAAAACTTAACAAGATGGCAAACTATCGCTTCCACTGAAGCTTTCTCTGTTGATGTTGTTGTGCGCCGCAGATGTCGCTTCCCAAGCGGGAGGTAGAGGAGCTCCGGCCATGGGTGGAGCGGACCGTGAAGAAGGTGTTGGGTTTCTCGGAGCCCACCGTGGTCACTGCCGCGCTGCACTGCGTAGGAAAGGGCTTGGATAAGAGGAAAACCACAGGTTAGTCTGAGAACTCATGGGCGAAACCAAAAACATGAAGATACCTAGAATTGTGACACTATAAAGACACTTTATTCTTTCAATATATCTATATTTTTTACACTGAACTACCCTCCACCCCCTTAGATCAGCTGAGGCCATTCCTGGACGAGTCGGCGGGTGGTTTTGTGGAGAGGCTGTTCGAAGCGTTGGAGGAGAGCCGCATCGCTCGTGGCAACAAGGGAGCGGGAGAAAGGAACCGGAAAAGAGACCTAAAGGTTGATGTTTGCCCTTGTGCTTGTTACATGCATGTAATGGATAATGGTGTCAGAACCAGGACCCTAACACAGCCGGGGGTGTGGCAGGATGTGTTTGGGGACGAGGTGGAGGTGGCGGCTGGTCGAGAGGTCGCTGAGGTGGTGGAGGGAGCGCCCGTCAAGAGAAAACGCGTTCCTCGCTTTGAGGAGGTCGAGGAGCCAGAGGTCATACCTGGACCCCCTGCAGAGAGCCCGGGCATGCTCACCAAGATGCAGGTACTCACTGACGCAGAAGGCCCACACCTGGGCAGATGTCTGCATATCCGGGTTCCAAGGGTGGAGGGTGTTGTGTACTTAGTGTTCTGTGTCTGTGTCCTTTTTTAGATCAAACAGATGATGGAGGCAGCCACCAAACAGATCGAGGAGAGGAAAAAACAGCTCAGCTTCTCTGGCCCCGTCCCAAATTCACCGGTACTGGAGACGTCCTCTATTCTCACCACCTGCTTATTCCCTTTCAGTGAGCAACTCTTCACCATCTAACCCACGCTGTTATTGTTCCCTTCCTCAGAGACTGCCCTTGCCCTCGCCCCAGACAGACCTCCCAGCCTCCCGTCTGCTCTCCGCTGCCTCCGCCCCTTCCTCCGGCGCCTCCCAGTCCATCCCCCCCTCCCAGGCAGCCACGTTCATGAACGACGCCATCGAGAAGGCGCGCAAGGCCGCGGAGCTGCAGGCCCGGATCCAGTCCCAGCTGGTCATGAAGCCGGGCATCCTGGGAGCCCTGGGCAGCACGGGACCTCACAACCTGGTGGCACTCGCCAACCTGCACGCCATGGGCATCGCCCCTCCGTGAGTCAGGCTTCCTGTGGCCAACACGTCTCCAGGCAGATGACAACCTGGGGGAACTGTGCTGCAGCTCAAACACGCTCATCTAACCTAGGCTGGGTGTGTTCTGTGGGTTTGCGTAGGAAGGTGGAGGTGAAGGAGGTGAACAAGCCCACCCCGCTCATCCTGGACGAGCTGGGCCGAACGGTGGACGCCAGCGGCAAGGAGGTGGAGCTCACGCACCGCATGCCGACTCTTAAAGGTACAGACACACGCACATTCTTCCTCTTAAAGGTACAGACACACGCACGTTCTTCCTCTTAAAGGTACAGACACACGCACGTTCTTCCTCTTAAAGGTACAGACACACGCACGTTCTTCCTCTTAAAGGTACAGACACACGCACGTTCTTCCTCTTAAAGGTACAGACACACGCACGTTCTTCCTCTTAAAGGTACAGACACACGCACGTTCTTCCTCTTAAAGGTACAGACACACCCACACTCTTCCTTCCGACCCTCCTAGCACCATCCCACTGAGAGAGCTGACACTTCCGTTTTCACCATCCAAGCTTGTTTGTTTTCTTAGCGAACATCCGAGCGGTAAAAAGGGAGCAGTTCCGTCAGCAGCTGAAGGAGAAGCCAGGGGACGATCTGGAGTCCACCTCCTACTTTGACCAGAGGGTCACTCTGACCCCAGCCCAGCGACCCCGCAAGGGCTTCAAGTTCCATGAGCAGGGTCGCTTTGAGAAGATCGCCCAGAGGATCCGAACCAAGGTATGGAAAGTTCCCGAACCCGCAAATCTCACTGTTATTTCTTACTGTCACCCTCTCTGTCTCTCTCTCTTTCTTCCTCTCTGTCATATATGGATCAGTCTTTTGATGATGGCAGGGTCATGGTTCTTACTCCCCTCTGACCCCTCCCCCCAGGCCCAGTTAGAGAAGCTGCAGACGGAGATCGCTCAGGCTGCTAAGAAGACGGGCATCCAGGCATCCACCAAGCTGGCTCTCATCGCCCCCAAGAAGGAGCTCGGCGATGGGGAGGTGCCCAGCATCGAGTGGTGGGACTCCTACATCCTTCCCTCCAACATAGACTTGTAAGACACGACGCCCGCCTTCCTTTACAGCTGTACACAGTGAATCACATCCTCACCTGTTTTATGCAGAGTTATTAGAATGTTGATACAGATTTTTGTAACTGACCGTTTTGGTCCCCCAGGTTATCTCTTCGATCCCAAGAGATATCGTTTGTCAACATGGAGTTGTTCGGGGTCACCAACCTGGTGGAGCACCCTGCCCAGATTAGCCCCCCAGGTACACACCGACTTCCTGTCCACCCCTGCTCTCTTCCACTTCCTGCTGTCACATCTCCTCTTCTCAGTTGCGTCATACCGGCCTGTGATTAAAGTAACCGTGGTGATGGTTTGTGTTCCCCCCCAGTGGACACAGACAAGCCGGTGACTCTGGGAGTTTACCTGACCAAGAAGGAGCAGAAGAAGCTGAGGAGACAGACTCGCAGGGAGGCCCAGAAGGAGCTGCAGGAGAAGGTCCGCCTGGGCCTCATGCCCCCTCCAGAGCCCAAAGGTACACACACACACATATACACACACACACACACACACACTATCCCAATATAGGTTCACATGGTTTGTTTATGTGATCGTATGTTATGCATTATGCCAACTTGTTAGTGTGGAACTATGTGAGCAGTATAGTCTTGGTGCAGACCAGTGAATGTGCAGGCCAGTTTGTCTAACCCTGCCTCCCCCCCCCCCCCAGTGCGTATCTCCAACCTGATGAGAGTGCTAGGAACGGAGGCGGTGCAGGACCCCACGAAGGTGGAGGCCCATGTCAGAGCACAGATGGCCAAGAGACAGAAGTGAGTTGCTCCTCCCCTCTCTCCGCCCTGTTTTCTCCTGTTCTCCACCAGGCCCGCCCGCCCGCCTGCCTGTCATCCCTCTGTCTTTCTGGATGTTTCTAATGTCGCCCCTTGATCAGCGTGCTGAGGTGCTGCTCCCTCGGCCTCTCTCGGCCTCCCCGGGCCTCCCCCGGCCTCCCTCTGCCTCTCGGCCTCCCTCAGCCTCCCTCACGCTGCGTGTCCTCTGTGCTCCCAGGGCTCATGAAGAGGCCAATGCTGCTCGTAAGCTCACAGCCGAGCAGAGGAAGGAGAAGAAGGTGAAGAAGCTGAGGGAGGACCTCACACACGGGGTTCACATCGCTGTGTACAGGTGTGTGTCTGTGTGCGTGTGTCGCTGTGTACAGGTGTGTCGCTGTGTGTGTGTACTCACAGGGTAAACCTAAAAGTACAGTTGAGCCTGTCAGCTATCACGTGTGACTCTGGTTCGTGTGTGTCTTCAGGATCCGTAACCTCCACAACCCTGCTAAGAAGTTCAAGGTGGAGGCCAACGCCAACCAGCTGTACCTGACGGGCACCGTGGTGCTGCATCGGGACGTGAACATCGTGGTGGTGGAGGGAGGTGAGAGGTCAACACACGTACACGACCGTTAAGATGACGGCAACACACACTCCTCAGCTCCACAGCCCTACCAACCATCATCTCGTTGTGTAGAAGGTTGGTTGTGAGGAACTGAGTGCTGTTGCCGCAGTAACGGATGTTGTTGTTGTTTGTGGTCCGGCAGGTCCAAAGGCACAGAAGAAGTTTAAAAGACTGATGCTTCACAGAATCAAGTGGCCGGAACACAACTCTAAGAGAGATGGTAGGAATGGTGCTCGGTGTGTCCTGTACACCCTACTCAGTGTACAGGTACTGGTTAGCTCAGTGTCTCTTCTCTCTTTCCTGCTGTTAGACCCAGATGCTGACGACGACACCAAGAGGAACAACAGATGCTCTCTGGTCTGGGAGGTGGGTGTGCACGCGTGTGTGTCCAGGCTGTGTGTGTGTGTGTGTGTGTGTGTGTGTGTGTGTGTGTGTGTGCGCGCTTCTGGAATCAGGACTACCCCTCCAGAGGAGATGAATTCCACGCAGTTCACACGTATCTCAGGGGATGTCTACTAGATCAACCATGTGTCCACAAACCTGAGTTGAAAATAGTTAATTGATTTTGTTTCTCTCTCCCTCTCCTCGTCCCCTAGGGCACAGCTAAGGAGCGGAGCTTTGGGGAAGTCAAGTTCAAGCAGTGCCCCACAGAGAACATGGCCAGAGAACACTTTAAGAAACACGGAACCGAGCACTACTGGGACCAGGCTCTCAGCCAGAGCGTGCTGGAGAGCACAGACGACTGAGGAATAGGGCTCACAGGCTGATGGGTCAGAGGTCAACCTGCCCCCCTCCTTCATGACCCACTCCCACGGCCAACTGTCTGTCCTTGTTGATTGACAGCTTTTTAACAGGTGGATTTTAAAAAAGCGTGACGGAAATGGAAGATAACGTGTAGAGAGAGAGCTTGGAGACTGGTGTGAATGTGAGGCGTGTGGTTCTCAAGAAGTGTGACTGTCCAGTTGGTCGGTTGTCAGTATTTAGACTATCCAACAGATTACACTGTGTTAATAAGTAGCCTGCTTTTGCTTAATTTGAACACAGTTAAACTTCAGCACTGTCTGACAGTTCTGTCATTGAAATGCTACTCTAATGTACCTCACACAAAACATTTTCCAACCGGTGTTTCAAAGTCGTGTTTCCCCCCCAAAATATGTGTACGAATCCAAATATTCTGCACTGTCACACTGAAATAATGAGTGAACTTTGTTAGGATGCCTCGTTTGCTCCTGGCCTCCCTGATGTAAATGAGTAACAACCACCTACTGTTGCGATTAACATTTTGAATTGTTCTTTTTTTTTTTCGTTTACAGAAATGTTCTGTTGAGAGACTGCATATATTGTGCCACTTGTGTCGGGTGTGTTACTGTATAAGTGTACATAGGCTGGCGATGAAAACATACAGAACAATAAACTTTTGACCGGGAATTCAAATTGTTTGCTTAACTTCTTTTGGTGTCTCACAGAAATGACATAAAGGGTTGTAGTAATATGGTATGTCGCGGATATGTTACTCTCCCCAAAGACCATAAAAACGGAATGCACCGTACAGAGTTTTAAAATCTACAGATCGTTTTTAATCATCAGATCAAGGCAAAATGTGGGGAAAGTGTCTGGGTCTTTCTGCTGACAAGTCTCCGACTATCTAATGAGAACGTAAGGGCAGCTTCATCCTAACTGCTGATGCCCTGCACGGAGACGCGGTGCTCAAGCACAGCAAAGACGACTGGAAATATGGCGGCGGACTCTGAGGCTGCTAGCGGCCATGGCGCTCGCGGCTCCTCCGCCGGTTTGGAAGCTTCTTTGGACCGTCGATTTCAAGGAGTCTCTAACACTATGGAGTCAATACAAGGACTGTCTACTTGGTGCATTGAAAACAAAAAATACCACAGCCTTATCGTTCGATACTGGATGAAGTGGCTCAAGAAATGTGAGTAGTAGCCAACTAGCTAATCCACTCTAGCCAAATAGCTAGCTAGCTCTAGCTACATAGTGGGGAAACTGGTAGGTTTATTCGACTTTGCCATCCGACGGTGCACTGGTCTGGAGCTAATTGTGTCCTTGTGGGCATATATATAATTAATTATATACAAGTAGTTTATGAATGACTGTTGCAAAACTACACTTATATTTTGTGTGCGGTTTAATTAGTGGTGCGTCGTAATGTCCTCTTAATTAAGTGTGTTTGTTATCGGTCATGTGGAGCGACCGTCGCATTGAGAATGAAATAAACGAATGTATCGTCTGCTACTCAACGGTGCGGTCTAATTGCTGGAGTTGAACATTTTAAATTACATTGATTCAATGAAACGTTAAACATTTGTAATCCAATATTTATTTTCCATTCTGTCATTGTTTTATCCTTTTATGAATGCAATTTAGAATTAATGCAAGCAGGTAGACCATATAAAACAACACATACGACTTTGAATGTTTGATACGATATCGTATTTGTACCAGGGACTAGTCTAGGCCACAAACGCTATTTGAACTGTGTCTGGGCATGGTGCCTCTGATGCATTATCTCCCAATAGTATCTATAAATTCTCTAACCTGTTTAATATTGCAATCCAACTTAAATCGACAAGTTTGCCAAATTAAGTCACAGTGAGCTAGGCTATCTAGCTAGCTAGACTACAGTAAGGACGTTGAGATGGTATGCTAGCTGTTGTTTACCCCATGTCTTTGCCATGTACTTCTACTTGGTATCAGGTAGCACAGTTGCAGCCTTGCCATGCCTTTTCAGCTAATTTTATAATACGAGCAATGGCTTTTGATATGGAAATAAAGTTAGTGCTTGCCTGATATTGCTCGACCATACATGCAGCTTGACTAGCTACAATACTTTACTGTTGGTACAGCATGTTCTAGCTAGCCACCATGCCGAACATGTTTGAATTGCACACGATAAATGAAATAAACTACGAGTTTGCTTGCTCAAGTCTATTTCTGTCAATTTCACAAATCTACAGCAACTCTACATATCTAGAGCATGATTTCACAAACATAAGTATCTGACGAGGTACATTGATGTCACTTTGCAGGCTGTAGTAGTCATACTTCAAACTGTCAGATCGCTGCAAATCCTACTCTGTTCATTTGAAGAACTACACGTAGTATGACAAGTCAGTTTGACAAAAGATGATTTTTCGTACAGTGGCAGGCACCGTAAATCTTATCATCTCGATCATTGTAAATAACCACAGTGTCGATTGTATAGGTTGTTTCATTGCTTTTGGGGACCGTGTTCACATGTATTTATCCATAGCCAACTCGTGAGGTTCCATCTACGTATGCCTCTTGTTTCTGCCCACACCACCAGCTATTATTCAAACTGTTGTTGTTTGCAAGGCTAATGTGCTCTGTGGAATTGTTAAACACTGATATTATTAGCAGGCCAAGCTATGAGATCAGTTTCTGGTTTTCTCTGGTGCAAGGTTAGACCTGCTGTGTCATTTCAAGCTTTTGACAGTCATCACAGCTGTAAAGACGCATTGTTTACTACCTGTGGTTGAGTTATCCCTTGGCTACATTTGAAGTACACCTTTTACCTCAAAACGGTGTGGGGTCATGGCCTTACGTAACCCATGCATAGCTGTCTTCATGTGATTTGCTAACTCCATCGGCAGGGATTGGGAGTCTCCATGCACAGGTTACGTGGTTGGTTACGTTCACAGGGGTATCGACTGTGACCTTTTGAATTGTGATTTTCCTCAAAGCTTGATTGACACACCCATTGCCTGCTTAGTTCAGCAGTAAGCTTAGTTCCAGTGGACAAGCTAAGTTTTGACATTACTGTGCACTTTTCAGACGGGGAGCTTATCATAAAAAAGCCCTGATTTGCTGTGTCTGTGTCTGTGTTATGTCGCTGAGTGAGGCTTCTGTGTGAAGCCGTTTACAGGGTTACTAGTACAGTACACCATCACCAACCATGGTTGACGTGTTCCTCATGAATTACACAAGTTGCTGGTGTTGGTAGTTGCTGTGTTTTAACTCTCAGGTCCTGGTCTCAGAGGGAGGGGAGGCAATGTTTACACCCTTAGTGGGAGGAACACAGACTTGGTACGTTTACATTTGCAGACGCTCTTATCCAGAGCGACTTACAGTAAGTACAGGGACATTCCCCCCGAGGCAAGTATGGTGAAGTGCCTTGCCCAAAGACACAACGTCATTTAGCACGGCCGGGAATCGAACCGGCAACTTTCTGATTTATAACCCGATTCCCTAACCGCGCAGCCATCGGACCCACATCATAGGTAATTGATGTAACTTTAGTTGTTAAGTCTGTGACATCAGGTTTTACATTTTCAACACAGTCTCGCACTGTGGGAACCATGTTCCTTCTACCCATCTTCGCTACAGAGCTGCTTGCATCAGAAGTTGGCCTTATATAGTGTGTTAAAGTTGTCTGAGTCTGTCAAACCTTTAGGAAGGCTTTAGGAACAGTAGTCTGTGGAAAAGCTCAACGCGTTGAAACAAATCTTGGTTATTGAATAGATGTGTGATGACCAGAACAGCTGTGGCAGCATGCTTGAGGGTGAGGGTTTGATGGAATGTCAGGCCACTTGATTTGTATACAGACATGTGGACTCCGGGCTTCCCAAAGTTACACAGGTTTGTTTTGGGGTTTGAAATGAAGTCATTTTCAATCGAGACTGTGCCCCAGTCCAGAACGTGTGTTTGGAACTGTTGGTTGCGGTTCTCTCAAGGTGTCTGCAGTTACACATGCCTGGCTTCAGGGTGATTAGGCCTCTGTCCCCCCAGGACTCAAACACAAGCAGGCAGGTCTCTGCTCTTGTCTGAACTCTGTCCACGACTCTGAACTTCCTCTTCCTGACTTTAGCGGACACCAACCACCGTCTGAACCTCTTCTACCTTGCCAACGACGTCATCCAGAACTGCAAGAGGAAAAACGCCATCGTGTACCGCCCTGCCTTCGCAGAGGTTCTCCCCAGAGCCGCCCTGCTGGTCACGTGAGTGTACTGCATTCACTCACTCACCCAAACTGAATGCATGCATCTGTCAACAGTAGCCCTTTCACTCGTGTATTAAGTTGATCATTGTGGAGAAGTCGTCATGCCGTGACCTGTGACCTGTCAGGGATGGAAAGGTACGGAGGTCAGTGGAGAGGATCTTCACCATCTGGGAGGAGAGAAGCGTCTACCCCGAAGAGCTCATCTCTCTTCTGAAAACCACCCTGGCACGGAAGGAGAGAGAGAGGGAGAGAGACAAAGAGAAGGACAAGGACAAGGAGAGAGAGAGGGAGAGGGAGAGAGAGAAGGAGAAAGTCAAAGAGAAGGAGACCATACCTGCACCAGGTAAATCCTCAAGAGAGAAACTTGATCCTCATACTTGTCCTCTGCTCCATCTGGTCTGTTTCTCATTCTTGTGTCGACACACAGATGTAGTTCAGCTCATGTATGTTTGCTTTGCCCTCAGCCCCAGCCAACCCCAAAGCTGCTCTCAAGTCTAAGATAGTGGCTGAGTTCACAGTAAGTCATTTTTATCATCTACTATCATCATTATTCTCAGTGCTCTGGGATGCAGGTGACGTTTATTTTGAGGTGAAACTATCAGCGATATCCTCTCTGTCCTCTTCACTGTTCCTCCCTCTCTCTTTACTCTTTACCCCTCTTAAACAATGTCTCCTCCCCCAGCCTCAGTCGTTCATAGAGCAGTTGTGTGGCTACAAGCGCGTGGTGGCGGAGGAGGAGATGAAGGAGAAGCTGCTGACGGCTCTCAGGGTGGATGTCGGCAGCACTGAAGCCCTCAAGAGACTCAAAGGTCAGGAGGGAGCCACTGTGTCACACTGTGTCATCATGTCCCCTCCCTCCCTCCCTCCCTCCCTCCCTCCCTCCCTCCCTCCCTCCCTCCCTCCCTCCCTCCCTCCCTCCCTCCCTCCCTCCCTCCCTCCCTCCCTCCCTCCCTCCCTCCCTCCCTCCCTCCCTCCCTCCCTCCCTCCCTCCCTCCCTCCCTCCCTCCCTCCCTCCCTCCCTCCCTCCCTCCCTCCCTCCCTCCCTCCCTCCCTCCCTCCCTCCCTCTTAAACGGTCTTTCTGTCTGACCCAGACAAGGCAGAAGGAAATAAGTTTTCCAAGGACTTTGAAGACAGCAGTCTGAAGCTTCAGGAGTTTGTGAGCTTCCTGGAGACCCAGCTTAGTGCAGGGCCCCCTCTGCTGGAGTCTTTGGGAAACGCGGATGTCTTCTACGAGATGCAGTACAAAGAGGTCAAGATCGTGGCCAACGTGAGTACCAGTCGAAAACACACAAGTGCAGACGATTTTCCGGTGGTTTCTCTCTGTATCCTCCTCTGTCGGGTCCTCCTCTCAGGTGTCTTCTGTCCTCATCCTCCGCAGGCTTACAACACCTTCGCCAACCGTGTGTCCAGCCTCAAGAGGAAGCTGGACGCCCTCAAGTCCACCCTCCCAGGCTCCGAGGAGTCTCCAGTCCCCTCGCCCTCCGAGGACGCCCCCTCACCCACCGGCTCAGACTCCCCCTTCCTGGAGCTGGGGGC
This sequence comes from Hypomesus nipponensis, assembly GCF_054491055.1. Classification (NCBI taxonomy): domain Eukaryota; kingdom Metazoa; phylum Chordata; class Actinopteri; order Osmeriformes; family Osmeridae; genus Hypomesus; species Hypomesus nipponensis. The sequence goes on along the minus strand of NC_140362.1, from coordinate 21,914,269 downwards.
CGGCCGGGGGGGCAGCATGACCTTCGACCCCGATCTGGACGGCCGGGCCATGGATGACGGAGAGCTGGGGAGAGCCGGAGACAACCGAGTCCTGGAGGACATGGAGCTGTCTGAGGAGGAGACGGACACCAGCATCATAGGTGAGCTGGGGTGTCGGGGGTTGAGGGGGAGGGGGTGGGGGGTTGGGGTAGAGGGGGTCTGGGTGGAAGGGGTCAGGGTGGGGGGTCGGGGTAGAGGGGGTCTGGGGTGGAGAGGTCTGGGGTTGGGGGTCGGGGGTGGAGGGGTCGGGGTTGTGGTTTCCTGGTTGTGAGTAGAGACGATATTATTGGCCGATATTGGGCATTTTCCAAACTATCGGTATCGGCATTCATAATGGCCCATAAATGAAGAATTGTAAAAAAAAATTTTTTATAAAAGACAAAGTTTCATATCTTGAGTTTGTGTTTTATTTATCAGAAACTGCATTATCATATTATTTTATTGAGGACATAATAACAGGAGTCAGATGGCTGAGCATTTAGGGAATTGGGCTATTAATCAGAAGGTTGCTGGTTCGATTCCGGGCCGTGACCCTGTACTTAGTCGCTCTGGATAAGAACTTCTGCTAAAAGTGACTAAATGTAAACTACAAATAACTGCTGTTAGGGAAATCAGTTTGTTTTGTTATGCATTTCTGGATAAATAAATTATATCGGCAGATATCGGAATATCGGATTTTTAAGTTACCAAATATTTGTATCGGTATCGGCCTTAAAAATCCTTTATTGATCGGGCTCTAGTTGTGAGCCAAACATGTTTTCCTCCTCCGGATTTGAAGTGGCGCCGGACTGACAAGCTGCTCTAACTCTCTGTGTTGTTTCCAGCACTGGAAAACAAGACAGACAAGACATCATCCTCCGCTTCCAAGACAACCAAGCCCGTCCAATCAGCAGCAGCTTCCAAACCCTCCCCTTCACCCACGCCCACCAAAACCCCCCCTGACCCTTTCTCTAAAAAGACCGCCCCCCCAGCCCCGGCCTCAGCCCCGACCTCAGCCCAGGCCCCAGCCTTGGCCTCCACAGGGGCTGCTCCCCCCTCGGCTGGCCAGGGACTGGATCCTTCTCTGGGGGTGAACCTGGCCAACGTAGACCTGGGCAAGATCAGCTCCATACTGAGCTCCATCACGTCTGCCATGAAGAACACAGGTGTGTGTGTGTCATGGTGTTATATACAGTGTGTGTGTGTGTCATGGTGTTATATACAGTGTGTGTGTGTGTCATGGTGTTATATACAGTGTGTGTTATGGAGTTATATACAGTAGGGCTGCAACTAACGATTATTTTAATAATCGATTAATCTGTCGATTATTTTTTTCGATTAATCGATGAATTGGATGAGAAAGAAAAAAAATCATTTCCAACCCTTTATTCAAAAACAGAACTGACAGTGCAAAAACAATTTTCAGAATGTGCACAACAGTTACACAATTTTGAAAAAGTTATTAATATTAGCGTGGATTTAATGCTATTTTCCAAGATGAGCAATTTATTTGAGTTTTGTTTAAAACTTTTATGGAAAATTGAAAGGTTGTGGATGTAGGCCAGACTTTATTAAAATAATCTGGTGTATATTTAAGATTTTTTGACACAATTTTGAAAGAAGTTAAGATTTGCGAGGATTAAGCTATTTTCAAAGATTTGTGATTTTCTATCATTTTATTTGAAACTTCATTGAAAAAGTAAAGGCTGTGGAAGTATACCAGACATTATTAAGATACTCTGGTGTCTGTTTGAGGTTTATATTCCTATTATAAAAGTTTTTTTTTCAAAATGGTATGTGTTATTTTCACCCGGTCCCTAACGCGATGCTGCAAAGTAGCGTCTTCCGAATGTGAGACGAATGTCGAATATGAAACTAACTTCACCTCGGTCAATTAACACACTTTTTCGACGTATTTAGTGTGAAATGCTCCCACGCCTTGGATGACTTGGGTCGTACTGATTTCTCTGCCTCCGCCGTGTGTTTCAGAACAACGTTACTCAACAACGTCTCTCTGATGGTCTTTCCTCTACCTCCGCTCCGCGCTCAACTAGTTAAACTTTTTTTTTTTTTTTTCATACTCAAACATCTCCGCGACATATTGAGTGGCGTAATAATCGCACAACACAACGAATCGATAATGAAATTCGTTACCAACGCTTTTAATAATCGATTTAATTGATTCGTTGTTGCAGCCCTAATATGCAGTGTGTGTCATGGCGTTATATACAGTGTGTGTCATGGTGTTACACCAGTGTGTGTCATGGTGTTATATACAGTGTGTGTCATGGTGTTATATACAGTGTGTGTCATGGTGTTATATACAGTGTGTGTCATGGTGTTATATACAGTGTGTGTCATGGTGTTGTATACAGTGTGTGTCATGGTGTTATATACAGTGTGTGTGTGTTCTGTCAAAGGATTGAGAAGGGATGAGTCAGTGTTGTTGTTAGAACAAAGAGTTGACCCTGCCTCTCCCTCTCTCTCTCTGTCCTCCCAGCAGTGAGCCCTGTCTCTCGGCCTTCTCCCAGAACCCCCACCACCCCTTCTGGCCAATCATCTTCCTCCAAACCGGCCCCGCCCAGCCCCGCCCTGGCCAGCATCCTGTCTCGAGTAGACATCTCCCCCGAAGGCATCCTTAGTGCCCTGTCCAAGACAAGCACTCAGGGTGAGACAGTCACACACACACACAAACCGTCCAAACACACCGTCACACACACACACAGCGTCACACACACACTGAATGGCATCTCGTTATGAGAGAGCTGGGTGTGGGTAAATATATCATCTCAGGCACACATGGATATTGTCTTTTTTTTGCTCTTCTGGATTTATGCAGCAGTAAAAGTACTAAATGTTGAGATTTTTAGTTTTGTCTTTAATTTGATAGTTTCTTAAGCATTTTTGCTGTACTTTTTTTACATTTTCATTTATGCCTGAGACTGCAAGGATATGGTTTATGGGCTTCTCTAGTTACTGTGTATATGCTGTAATTATCTCCCAAATCCTCTCTCTCTCTTGTCTCTCTCTGTCTCTCCGTCTCGCTCTCTGAATACCCCTCTCTCTCCCCAGGTCTTTCATCTCTGCTTCAAAGTGTCACTGGAAACCCCCCCTCCTCCTCCGCCCCCCCCTCCCGCTCTTCCCCAGAATCCTCTTCAGCGAAGGCTCCGCCCACCACTAAACCCCCCCTTGGGAACAGCCTGAAACGAGAGACGGGGCGAACAAGGGACTGGGAGAAAGAGAGAGAGTGTAGTCCTCCCCCCCCGCCCCCCCCTCCCCCCTCCGCCCCTGCCGCCTGCGTCTCCCCCCCCAGTTTAGAGTCTAAGATCAACAGCTTCCTGCAGGGGAATCCTGGCTTCAGCCTGGGGCTGGGGGACGGGAGCCCCCTCTTGGGGGGCGAGGGGGTGGACGGGACCCCCGTGAGAGACGAGACCGGGGGGACCCCCACCCAGGACGAGATCATGGACACCCTGGGGGGTGACCCTGGGGGTCACAACCTTTCACCCACAGCCTACCGCAGTGACCCCTGGGATGCCGTCATCACCCCCACAGGAAGCAGCAGTGACAGCAACTTCCTGTCCTCCTCATCCTCCTCTCGAGGACAGAGTTACGGAAGCGGGAAGAAGGTGGCTGCTGGGAAGAGTTCCGCCAAGACCAAGGAGGAGCAAGCGCTGAAGACCAGGAGGCTGTCCGGCACTTCCTCTCTGTCCCTCTCCGAGATGAAGGCTAAGAAGGAAGGGCACCCCCTCCAGGGGAGGTTCCACGCAGCCGAGCGAGCGTCCGGGGAGAGAAGGGCGTCTGCGGGCTCCCGCAAGGCCAGCAGCGGCTCTGAGGACGGAGGGCTGGGCGGACGCAGGGAGGAGAAGGGGCGAGGACGCCAGGGCGGGACCCCGGGAGGAGAAGGGGCGGAGGGGCAGTACCACCGCATAGAGACCCTGGTGTCCCCCTGCACAGAAGGAGCCCCCATCCACACACTGAACTACTCCAACCGTCTGCAGCCCGGGGAGCGCATCCAGACCGTGGAGAGCATCCGCGTGATTGGTCGAGGCATGAGGCACGGGGGTGGGGCTGGTGGTCGGCCCGGGGGCGGGATGTGGTATGAAGAAGGGAGTTACGTGGAGGTCCAGCCGCCCTCCCCATCACATCCTCACGGTGTCCCCCCACCTGTCAACGCCTCTCCTGACACGTGCCCCCCCATGCCCCCGCTGCCTCCCCCCACCTCCTTCCCCCTCATCCTCACACCCTCCTTGGCCATCCTCACCCGCTCGCTCAACCCCCCACCCAGTTCCAGATGACCTACCACGGAGGGGACAACCCCCAGAACCACCCCCCTCACCTGCACCAGCATCCTCCCCCTCCCTCCCCCTTCTTCAGCTCTCCCCCTCCCCCCATCCCTCGCCCCCCTCCCCCTCCCATGCCCATAGCCCCGCCTCACACTCGTAATTTCCCAGGCCCCCCCTCTGCAGTCATGGTGGGTGGAGTTCTGGTCCCTGTAGACAGGCCCCTGCCCCTCCCTCCCCCCAGCCGGCCAGACGGGGCAGATCGTGGGGGTATTGGGGGTCCGCGGGGGGGTAAAGGTGGGCCTGTGCCCCTCATGTTATCTCTCCTTGGGGAACCCCCGAAGCTACCCCGCTCCGGTACAGTTAAAGAGCATTTCACCCCCCGTCATGCCCCCCCCCTGCACCGCCCGGGGACCCCCGGGGCGCCCCCCCCCTTACTAGGCAGAGTGAAGGAAGGGCTCAACATCACTCCTCCATCTCCCACATCCTCCTCCACCCCTCCTCCCCCCTCCCCCTCAGGTGACACCCTCCCTCCCCGCTCCCAGGCCCCCTCTCTACAGAGGCCCCCTACGAGCCCCCCGGCTGGGCCCCGAAACCCCCGCCGCCCCTCCCCTCCGGTCTCCCTCCTGCGCCTGCCTAACCCCTCCGCTCGCCCCCCCATCCTTCCCTCCCCTATGAGCCAAAGACCCCTGCTGAGAGCTCGAGGCCCCCCCACCCACCCCAACCATGACCCCCACGTATTCCGGGGGGGCAAGCGCCCCGGGGCCCCTTTCGGCCGGGGACAGGGGGCCCCCTTCCACCCCCCCAAAAGACCTTTCCTTCCCCCTCGCTACTGAAGTGTCACCCCACTACAAGCTGGACGAAAGAGCCCAAGCCCCACACCTTGCTAGTCATCCAAGGCTGAGCGTGTGCAGCCCTCCTGGTATGAACCCAGCTAGTCACCCGCCCCAGGCACACCTCCCTTCTTTAAGCTCAATGTACATAGATGTTCAAACCTACATGTCAATTAGCCTTTTATCTCTTCACTCTACTGTACAGTACAAGCTTGTCAAACATGCAGTCCAACTCAAGTCTGCTCCCTCCCACCCTCCCTCCCTCCACCCCTCCACCCCCCACCCCCCCAGGAGCCATGGTGTTCAGTTGAGAACAGGGAGATGAACTCGGAAGAAGACAACAAGCAGACAGTTTGAGTAACAAACAGCAGGTGGTTATTCTATTCCAGTTCTTCTCTCTGCTTCTGTGTGATGTAAGATTTGTCCAATGTGAAACTCATTCACAGTGTGTGTGAGAGAGAGAGAGAAAGAGAGAGAGAAAGAGAGAGAAAGAGAGAGAGAAAGAGAGAGAGAGTGAGTGTAAGAGAGGATGGAGGGAGAGAGAGAGAGGTGGGTGGCGGGCAGTCTGGGAGTTGTGAAGGGACTGAAGTCATAAGTGGTAGTTTAGTTATCAGAGTTTTGAGTTCCAAACCTCTTTACTTCCCTTAGTGTGTGTTCACTCTTAGTTCAAGCATCATCAGTAGGTCTGGATTATCTCTAAGAGGTTTTGAATTGAAACGATCCGTTTGCTGTTCCCCCACCCCACACACCTCCCAGATTGTATCATATTGTTGATAGTAACCTTCTTCCTCCCTATCTAAATTTTTCCACTCTTCAGTCTATTTTTCATGTATATTATCTACAGACTGAACCGAGTTGCTTGTGTTTTATTGCTTCAAGAACCCTTAGTTTTTTTCTTCTTCAAGAGGACGATGATCATCTCGCTGACAGTCTTTGGGTGTGTGAAACTTTAGCTTGAGACTCAAACAGCCAAACAGCTCTTCCTCTGCTGAGTGAACTTTAGGTGTCGGTACAGATATTAAGGTGAACCTGAGTTGTGAAGAAACTCCCCTAGTGAAAGCTGAGTCCTGTATGTAGGTTTGACTTTTAAACCTGCCGACTCCAGTTTGGTCACCGTGTGTGCATTGACTTAAATAAAATCCAGAGTTTCAACCCAACAAGAGGAAGGTACTTTCTTGGAGAACGTCGCTGTCATTCATGGACTCTGAACTGTACATCTGGTCTCAGTTTTTTTTTTTTCTTGTTTTAAGTAGAGTAGTTGAATTTGTGACCTCTCACCTCTGCTTTGTGACCTCTCACCTCTGCTTTGTGACCTCTCACCTCTGCTTTGTGACCTCTCACCTCTGCTTTGTGACCTCTCACCTCTGCTTTGTGACCTCTCACCTCTGCTTTGTTATTTAGAACTTTGGTTCATTTTTCTCTTTTTGGAGGGCTGTAAACATCATGTCGAGTGTAAGAAAAAAAATAAGTTACTCAATTCCACATGCTGACTCTGCGCACGTCTGTACCTGACAGACATGTGCAGAGGAATAAGATTGGCTGGATACTTTGCTCATGCACATTCACCCTTTTATTTTTTATTTTTTCGTTATTCGATTATTTCTTAACTCTACCCATGCTTCAGTCGGTCTTGCTCCTTATACCATGATTGATGTCAAAGGGAACTAAAACAAACCACCTGTGTATTTGCGTCATGGAAACAACGCCATTTAGCAAACTGATAGGAATCTAATGAACATCCATTATGCTCATGCAAGTCTTGGTCAATGTCAAGTGTTCAGGGTTAGGACAAGGTCTCTCCACACCTAACCCACAATGCTGATCTGTCACCTACACTCAGATGCTACAGGTCTCCAGAAGATAGGCAGCCAGCTGTCATTGAAGTGAACAGAAGTCAATGTAAATTAGGAAATGCGAAGACCGCAGTACAATGTCTATGTGTGCAGTGTTTTGTTGAATGGGTCCTACAGTACCACCAACCTGCTTCTACAGTTTGTACAACAATGTAACCTGGGACGCACGCCGACTCCTCCCAAGCTACAGCTAACTAGTGACAGCCTGGCCAGTCTGATATGTGCATGGCCCTCTGCAGTAGCAGGTCATTTTCATCCTGTGTAGATGACCTCCCCACTCCCTGCTGCAGCTTAGGGTTAACAGCTACTGACCCCAAGGATGGATGTATTTGAGAAGTGTTTGTAAATAAGTCATGTACTCTTGAGTTCCAGAGAATTTTGTTTTGGAATACTTGGATACTTCCAGGGTGAAAAATGCTTAAGATGTGAGGACATTGACTGTAACATGTTTTTGTTTTTTTCCTTCTCCTACTGATTAGATGCATTGCATATTATTGTTGTTGTCATCAATGATGCTTTATCACAGATCTTTGAGTGTCCAGTCCTTTCAAATGCTCTAGGTTTCTTCTCTTTAGTTAAGTCACCTTGCACAGTCACAGTCAACACACACCCATCACAATGTCTTTTGTTTTGGTTTGTTTTTTTCTTGCCACGACCATCCAGTGATGTCCAGACAGAACAAATGACCCTCACGTTCTTCCATCTTGTCCTCTGTGTTCTAGAACAGTGTTGCCCGACCCTGTTCGTGGAGAGAATCTTCCCTGGAGGTCTTAGCTTTGACTCTAATCTAGAGAGCCTGTTTGTAATCATTTAGCTGGAACCACGAGGTGAATCATGCTAGTCATAACTGGGGTGGGAGAGTAACCCTACATGGCGATATCTCCATGAACACGGTTGGACAGTCCTTTACCACACTTCAGGGTTTGACACACTTGGTATAACATACATGAAGATATTGTCATTTGGTCCAAATCTCAGGTCCTTGCCCCAACTCATAAATGTTTATCAAACAACAAGACTGCTGTTAAAGCATGTTTGAGGGAGAGGAGCGGAGCACTTATGTGTTAATCATCCTGTAGGTTCATATTGTGGCTTTAGTTATATTATTGGATTTCATGATATAGTCTGGTAGATGAGTCTTACCGATGATGGAAGGCAGGTACACCACAAAAGTCCAGGATTTTGACTTTTCCTGATCTCACGCTCACCCTATATGTAGATCTGTATTGGCACAGAAAGCGATATTATTGCTTCCCAGATGTTTGTGTAAGGGAAGATCTTTTTTTAAACAATAATTTTCTCGTAAATTGAGCACATCTAAGTCTACATGTTAACAGCCGGAGTCAGTCACGTAATTCTTAGCTAAACAATCACATTGTCAGATCGGCCCCTATACTTAATGTGCGAATAGATTTTACTGGCTGTCGCGACGCTTCCAAACGAAAAAGAAGCACATTTTCCCTGGATTTTGTATTTGCTACTGAAGACCGAGTTCATGTCTGTTGCGTTATCTCTGAGGGTGCAGGATGTGGTGCCTGGGAACCGCATTTGACTGTTGCAGTGCACCCCACCACGGCTAGACCGTATGTATGTTTGAAGTGCGACCGTTTCAGAGACGGTCATATTGCTAACAGATTCCTCATAGCCCTCTACTGAAAGCGATTTAGCTACACAGGTCGTAGCGCCACCAAGTGGATATGAACTGGCCCTAGTAAAACCTTCCACATGATCATACAGCCTGCGAGGTCCCTAAAATGTGACCATATTTGTCGTTTATTGGGGAGAATAGCGTGTATTCGTTTTCAGTAATTATACACGCTTTAGATCAATGCGTGTATTTTTCATAGCTATAAGACTAGTAACTATCAGTCTTCATAGATAATTCCAACATTTTAAAGAAACATTTGCACTCTGTATTTCAAAGGAATAGAATTTGGTTACATCAGTCGTTGACAGCCACTGCGGTCAGAATGTATCTTTCCTGAACAAAAGTTGGTACAACACAATTGAATCGTTATTTAAAACTGTAGTCAGTTTGAAAGAGAAAAATGTAACAACTCGAAGACAGTTTGACAGGACAATCAAATAGTCTACTCGAGCGACCGTTTCAGCATATTGTATTTTAGCTGTAGGCTATTAAAAATGTAAAGACCGTCACAACGATATCAAAGCTGTTGGCTCCTTCGAGTCCAACGTTTGTGTCTTATTTCACTTGCTTAGTCCTGAACTTGAGAGATGCTCGATGTCACCCCTTCATCAGTTGCCCAGTATGACCAGTCATTTCTAGCCGCTGCACCGTTTCAGTGAGCTACAGTAATTTGGATGGGCTCATTCTGCGTATTACCATGTAATAATAGCAGCAGTATTAAGGCGGTAGTAAATATTTAGTTATGTATGCCACAAAATAATATTTTCTTTTATACTGTTAATTTCAAGCTGTCTCTTTAGCGTCCTCGTTTGAATCTGGCCCATCCACCGCATGTGCTGATTAGTGAGCGCGCATTCTAGACTGAGGCTCGTGAACGAGCACTTTCCTCTGCGTCACAAGATTCCGCCTCCTTTCTATTTGGTCCAATCAACTTTCTCGTTCATTTGTATCACTCTTCCGGTGTTATGGCCGCATGCAGTGTTGGGGACGATTGTAAAATGTTATGACCGTGGAGTTGTAGATATTCCTTGACTGAGGATGGTGGTTACTGTGCTATTACGGTTGCCCGTCTGTCGAACCTCGTCACGTGCGTTTCTTCGTTCTCACAGGCGGTATAGCAAGGTGTGCAAGGTTAACAAAGCTGGATCGCAGGAATGAAATCAGTCTGCCTAGTATTTGAGTTACTCAAAGCAGCTTAAATATGTAGGGTAGCTAGCGAACCAAAAAGAGGTGTAGTATTGATAGGGCCGTGTGCCATTTAGCCTTGTTGTTATTATTAAGTCAAATGCATTACTCTTTCACACCTGTCAGTCAATGAATGTCATGAACTGTTTTGAAAGCTCACACAGGGATGTTTGCTGAATGTCCTGGTCGTGTGACATGACTCGGTGCCTGTATTGCTGTGTATTAACACAACCATAAAGATGTGGGATATACTTCCATATATTAGAATTTAGGTTATGGACTTGGCTGGTCTCACAACTTCTCTGCTTGGCTATCAGTCTCTCTCTGTGTGAATGTGAATTGTTTTACATTTTTTACTATAAATATTTATGGATCTCAGAATCTAACTCACCCCTTTTTTCATTACTTAATCCCCCCCCCCCCCAGTTGCAGGAATCCCCCAGCCGGTCTGAGCGCGTGCGGCTGTTTGAGTCTCTCCAGGAGAGGCGGGGCGATGGGAGGAGAACACTCAGCGAGAAGGAGATCCTCAGCGTCCGATTGGCTGACGGCAGGACAGCGAAGGCCACAGCTGGCTTCACCACACCTCTACTCATCGCCCAGAACGCACAGTAACTGACCCTCCTCATGTCCTCACCTCCAACATGTAGAAGACCTCAATACTCATCGCCCAGAACGCACAGTAACTGACCCTCCTCATGACCTCACCTCCAACATGTAGAAGACCTCATACAGGCCACACACACACAGACACACACACGTCCACTCGCCTTTAGAGTCTTTCATTCCTGTTTGGCTTTTGTCATCACCGATCTGTTTTAACCTTCAGATACTCATCTGTGAGGCCGTTGTCAGGTGTGTTCCCTCACCTGGCAGGAGGCAGGTTCACACTAAGGGGGGTGAAACAGCCTGTGCTACTCAGGCTGATGGTGATGAATCAGGGGGTTTGAAGAGTTCCCTCTTGCTAACTTCCTCTCCTTAACCTCCTCTTCCCGTCTCCCCCCACAGGCTGACAGGAGCGCTGGTGGCCAGAGTGAACGGAGCCCTGTGGGAACTGCACCGCCCCCTGGAGGACGACTGTGAACTGCAGCTGCTGGGCTTCGACAGCGACGACGGCAAACACGTACGCGCCCTCAGGGACCTTCTCACACGCCACGAAACCGAGGAACGTTCTCATTTACCCAAAGAAAACCGCGTTCTGTCCCTGTCTCCTCCAGGCGTTGTGGAGGACAGGGGCGTGCGTCCTGGGAGGGGTGTTGGAGGGGAGTTTCGGGGCGGAGCTGTGCAGAGAAGGCGTGTCCGACACGGGGCTCTTCTGCGACCACAGGCTGGAGAACAGGTGAGAGACATTCTCTCCTGGATAAGGCAGGGCTCTGGGAAAGCAGTAAAGCTCACAGTGTGAGGGGTCCAGTCAATATACAGCATGTCACCATGCTAACCCCGTCAAACCAGTCCTCTCTAATCTGCATGAAGGGGCACAGGGGTCAGAGGTCAGTGTAGGGCTGTTAACAGCATCCACCCTGACCTGTCGATGACCCGCCTCTTGCCCTGTCCTACGACCCTTCCCCCAGTGCCCTGTGTCTCACTGAGGTGGAGCAGAGATGTCGGCAAGCCGCCGCCCTTCGACTTCCTCTCTCCAGACTGGAGCTGAGCGTGCAGGAAGCCAAAGAACTCTTCCAGGTCAGAGGTTATTCATCTCTGGCTGTGTGTGATGACGCTGGCTTTTGACCTATTCTAATAAAACACAGGGTTTGCTCTATAGTGCACACAACCCAGTCCTTCTTCATTTTGTGATTATTTTGTTGTTTTGGGTGAAGCGACATATGTGTTCATAGTGGAATGCAGTGACAGTGATGAGGCGCTAGACTAGAGCAGCTAGAGCAGCTAGACTAGAGCAGCTAGACTAGAGCAGCTAGACTAGAGCAGCTAGACTAGAGCAGCTAGACTAGAGCAGCTAGAGCAGCTAGAGCAGCTAGACTAGAGCAGCTAGACTAGAGCAGCTAGAGCAGCTAGACTAGAGCAGCTAGAGCAGCTAGACTAGAGCAGCTAGACTAGAGCAGCTAGACTAGAGCAGCTAGACTAGAGCAGCTAGAGCAGCTAGACTAGAGCAGCTAGAGCAGCTAGAGCAGCTAGACTAGAGCAGCTAGAGCAGCTAGACTAGAGCAGCTAGAGCAGCTAGAGCAGCTAGACTAGAGCAGCTAGACTAGAGCAGCTAGACTAGAGCAGCTAGAGCAGCTAGACTGTGTTATGTAACACTGTGCTTGTTGCCGCGTGTCTAATGGAGTGTTTATACATGTTGACATTGGTAATGACCTTTTGATATTCCTCACCATGGAGGAATGCGAGGTGGAAGGTGTGTCTGTGAAACACTATCATTTGAGTGGGTGTTTACTCCTCACTGTGCTTGGTCCCTGGATGGAGAATCTGACAGGCTAGGATGATGTGTGTTGTGTCTGTGTGTGTTTGACTAAATACAGTTTTCTGTTTTTTAGGACTGTAAGTTGAGACTCCAGCTGATGGACGAGCAGACTGTAGGGTCTACCATCCCAGTTTACAGGTGTGGGACACACACACGCACACACACACACACACACACACAGTTGCTCCTCTTTCAAAACTTCACGTCTGTGATAAAGCACTCATTCAGTCCCATGTGTTGTTTTGTGTGTTAGGTATGGAGACAGCATAGGAGTGTGCAGAGGTCCTCTCCTCCCACACACAGGCCTGATCAAGGCCTTCAAGATGCTCCAGGTGTGTGTGTGTGTGTGTGTGTTTGTCTCTTTCTCTAATGAAAGTAGAACTCTATTGGATGCTAATCGGAGTCCCCCTTAGATTAGGAAACTATTCTATTCATTGTTGCCAGCTGTGCTTAGCAGCACTGTTTCAGGGACTGTTTATTCCCTGGAATGTAGACATTGTTTATCTTTGTTGTCTGTTCTACTGTCGGGGCTCTGCTCATTGTGCTTTGGCAGTCAGACATGGTAAACAAACATGGAACTGACAGTTTGGTCCCAACTACAATAAACCCACTACTGGGGATGTGGCGAAGACCCAATGCACACAGGCTTGTGTGTTCAACCCCCCCACCCCCTCTCTCCTCTCCCCTGTGATGACCAGTGGACTGGAGGGCAGGATGGAATGTCCTCCATGTCTGATACTGGGGTTTCCGTACTGCTCTGGTGCTGGGTGGACTGGGCTTCCATGGAAACAGCAGCTGGTGCAGGATGTTGTGTTTGTCACAGGCCCAGCTTCCTGCTCCAATCACTTGTAAAACACAGGGCACTGGAAACACACATCAGCTGCTGTCTCTTTCTCATCCTCTCTATCTCTCTCTCTCTCTCTCCCCGTCTCAATTCTCTCTTTTTCCTCTGTCTCTTCATCCCCCCTGTTGCTTCTCTCTGATGTTGCCGATCTCTCTCTCTCTCTCCCCTGTCCAGGTGTCTCCTGTGACGATGGCGGAGGTCACTGGAGTGATGCGACTCATGGGCGTGGCCTTCCCAGGAGCGAAGGAGCACGACCAGTGGGAGAAGGAACAGGAAGAGGCGCGGAAGAGAGACCACCGCCGCATCGGAACGGTACGGCCCGCGGGAGGGAGGGGGGGAGGATGGAGAGAGAGAGAGATAGAAAGTTGGAAGAGTCATGTTTGTCTTTGTTCCTCCGGTCAGGATCAGGAGTTGTTCTTCTTTAACGAGGTCAGCCCTGGAAGCTGTTTCTTCTTGCCTAAAGGAGCCCACATCTACAACACTCTCACTGACTTCATAAAGGTACTCACTCAGGTCTAACTGCATCCTCAGCACAGCAGTGTTCTCATCAGTAGTCAGGATATTATACTAACAACTCCTCAATGACTACTTAGTCACTGTCTGAACTTTACATTACCCAAAATAACCCTCTCCCTGCCCCCCCCCCCCTCACCTCCCTTCTGCCGTCTGCTAGAGTGAGTATCGGAGGCGGGGCTTCAGTGAGGTCGTGACCCCTACCCTGTACAGCACTGCATTGTGGGAGCGCTCAGGGCACTGGGAGCACTACAGTGACAACATGTTCACCGTGACGTCGGAAAACACACAGACCTATGCTCTGAAACCCATGAACTGCCCCGCGCACTGGTGAGAACACACACACGTGGCTGTACCCCTCAACACACGCATGCCAGTGTTCCCCCACACACACACACACTCACGTCCTCACCCTCGTCCCTCCAGCCTGATGTTCGAGCAGCGGGTTAGGTCCTGGAGGGAGCTGCCTCTACGCTGGGCCGACTTCGGGGCGCTGCACCGTAACGAGCTCTCCGGAGCTCTGGGGGGTCTGACCCGCGTCCGCAGGTTCTGCCAGGACGACGCGCACATCTTCTGCACGCCAGAGCAGGTACACACACACACACACACACACCAGAGCAGGTACACACACACACTCCAGAGCAGGTACACACACACACACATGGTCAAAACTTTATCTAAACCTGAAGAAATCAATTTAAGTGAAGAAGCAGTCAGTTCGAACAGGCACTGGACTGGAAGGTGTTGAAAGGAGATCCCATGACTCTCGTTCTCTATGGCCTCCGTCCTCCTGAATGGAGAGCTTTGTTTCGTCTATAAGGTGCGCCTCCTGACTGTTTCACCCTGTAAGCTAAAGCCCATCTCCAGGGGAAATGTCCCTGGGCAGGACAGGAGAAGAGGGGGTCTGTGCTGGGCTGTTAGTGGTTCTGTTAGTGGCCCAGTCCCGTGATTGTGTACCAGTGATTAGTTTTTCTCTGTGTAGCTAATTCAATCAGCCCGGCGTTTAGGAATAGACCGTCACTACGGCGACAGACCCTCCCAACTCGTTCTTGAGAGTCGACCTCGCGATTCCCGGAATCTGCTTTTGGCTCACTCAGCATGCGATACGCCTGTCCTCTGATGCTAACGCTGTTCCCTCGCCTCTCCTCCCCCCTGTCCTCTGATGCTAACGCTGTTCCCTCGCCTCTCCTCCCCCCTGTCCTCTGATGCTAACGCTGTTCCCTCGCCTCTCCTCCCCCCTGTCCTCTGATGCTAACGCTGTTCCCTCGCCTCTCCTCCCCCCTGTCCTCTGATGCTAACGCTGTTCCCTCGCCTCTCCTCCCCCCTGTCCTCTGATGCTAACGCTGTTCCCTCGTCTCTCCTCCCCCCTGTCCTCTGATGCTAACGCTGTTCCCTCGTCTCTCCTCCCCCCTCCTCTCTCTTTCTCTCCCCCAGCTGGAGCAGGAGATTCTGGGCTGTCTGGACTTTGTCAGGAGGGTGTATGAGGTGTTTGGGTTCTCCTTCCACTGCCTGCTCTCCACTCGCCCCACGCCGTGCCTGGGCCAGCCGGAGCTGTGGGACACGGCTGAGGAGGTGCACACGCTTAGATACACACTCTTAGATGCACACGCTTAGATACACGCTTAGATACACACTCTTGGATGCACACGCTTAGATACACGCTTAGATACACATGCTTGGATACACACTAGGGACGCTCATTTAGAAAATACATCTTTGAGAGGAGAATAGAGAGGAAATATTTTTCAAACCTTTCGAAACTTTGTAGAAAATATTTTTTTAATCCCTATTTCCCCCCCCCCCCCCAATTTTTTTTAAATAAAATTTTTTTGGGAAGAAGAGGTTTTGAAAGGCGGAAAAAAAATGTATTTTGTCAAAAGTTTCGAAAAACTGGTTTTGAAAGGTTGAAAAAATGTGGTTACAGTGGGGAAAAAAGTGTGTTTTGAGCCCTGCACACACATTTGGAATGTAGGATGATGAACAGGGGAGTGGGGGAGCACTTGGCCCAGCTGGGTAAATGTGTGCGTGTGCAGACAGTTGGGTCTTCACACTAACTCACACCTCGTGGATAATTCCACACTCAACACACTGAGTAATGGAGCCCACTTAGCCAATCAGCCAATCAGCATGCAGGCATTGGAATGTGTCATGCCTTGCTCACAGATGAAAGCAGCTGTCTGTTCTTAGGAAACCATCTTGATGTGAAATACACCGTAAAGGAGGCCTCCTGAAGGAACTCTGGGCCTGATTAGACCAGATAGTTGAGCGATGAAATAAAGATAAATTTGCTCTGAAGCGCCGTCTCTAAGGAGCGCTTGTTTTGTCTGGTGTGGTCGCCCTGACTGAGCTGTCCTCCCTCCCTCTCTGTCTGAGCAGCAGCTGGAGAGGAGCCTGCAGCAGTTCGGCGAGCGCTGGGAACTCAACCCAGGAGACGGAGCCTTCTATGGGCCAAAGGTCAGGGGGAGGGGCTTGAGCCACCTGGGAAGTTGATTGGTCAGAATTCACTTGTTGGCCATAAACACCTTCGATAGAATTGAACTGTGCCCATGTTTGCCTAATCAATATGAAGTGTTCTAGAAGCTACACCAGCAGATTTAGGTCAGTTGTTGATGACCATGTTGCTGTTTTTAGAAATGACTAGCTTCAGCTCAAACTGACCTGTTACTGACATACTCGCATCCTGCTGGTACTAGATCGATATTCAGATCAAGGACGCCATTGGTCGACAGCACCAGTGTGCCACGATCCAGTTGGACTTCCAGCTTCCAATCAGATTTGACCTCCAGTATGTTGGGTGAGTATCACATCGTAATGCAATCATCCTTCTTATCCAATCGAGTAACTCAATTGCAGGAACATGAAGTGTAAATAGCTTTTGTTTTTTGAAGAGTATTTTCTTCGCTTTGTGAAGGAACATTTGAGGATCCTGTGTTGTCTAAAGCAGTGGTCTCCAATCCTGGTCCTCAGGGACCCCCCAGTCCTGCATGTTCTAGATGTTTCCCTGCTACAACACACCTGACTCAAATGAATGGGTCGTTACTAGCCTTCGTCTGGTGTTGGCAAAGACCCATTCATTTGAACCAGGTGTGTTGGAGCAGGGAAACATCTAGAACATGCAGGACTGGGGTTGAAGACCCGTGCTCGAAAGCATATCTTACCTGGTGTCTGAGGCCTCCCTGCAGACAGACAGACAGACAGACAGACAGACAGGTCTAACCTCCCTGTGTGTCTGAGGCCTCCCTGCAGACAGACAGACAGGCAGGTCTAACCTCCCTGTGTGTATGAGGCCTCCCTGCAGACAGACAGACAGACAGGCAGACAGGTCTAACCTCCCTGTGTGTATGAGGCCTCCCTGCAGACAGACAGACAGACAGACAGGCAGACGGGCAGACAGACAGGTCTAACCTCCATGTCTCCCAGGGCTGATGGTGAGACCCACCGGCCGGTCATGGTCCACAGAGCCGTGCTGGGCTCTCTGGAGAGGATGATCGCCATCCTGGCGGAGAACTTTGGAGGGAAATGGTGAGTCCCACTACCCTCACTACCCCCACCAGACACTAACTGATAGGCTTGTGGTGTACATGGCGTCCTCACACTAACTTCTCTCTCTGTCTCTCTCTATCAGGCCCCTGTGGTTGTCTCCAGCGCAGGTCATGGTTATTCCTGTAGGGGGCAACAGCGAGTCGTATGCTCAGCAGGTCAGCACCTATGAAACTGGCTGTTCCAGTGTCCTCCCCTGCCACATCTTTCTGCTGTTCCTGCTAGTGTTCCTCCCCCCCTCCCCATGGTGCTGTGGTCCATGGTAGCAGTGCGACTGATCCTGGCTCACTGAAGCCCTTCTGAACGCTTCTCTCCTGTTAAGGTGGTCGGGCAGTTTCGTGAGGCTGGCTTCATGGCTGACCTGGACTGTGGGCAGGGATCCACCTTAAATAAAAAGATCCGGGCAGCACAGCTCTCTCAGTACAACTACATATTCGGTAAACATGAATGAGCTTTTTGAATGTCCTAATCACTTCCTGCCATAGATAGTTTTTAAATAGATTTATTTTGATCTCTCTCTGTCTCTCTCTCTGTTGTGTGTGTGTGTGTGTGTGTGTGTGTGCAGTGGTGGGGCAGAAGGAGTGTGTGAGTGGGACGGTGAGTGTGAGGAGCAGGGGGGGCCGGCAGCTGGGCAGCAGGCTGACAGGAGACGTCCTCACGGCCCTTACTGAGCTACGAGATGCACGCAGCAACCAGGAGGACTTCTGAAGACACACACACACACACACACAGTAACCAGGAGGACTTCTGAAGACACACACACACAGTAACCAGGAGGACTTCTGAAGACACACACACACTCGTACATACCTACACACTCATGAAGGCGCACACACACACTCTCATACACACACACACACACACACACTCTCATACACACACACACTCTCATACACACACACACAAAGAATAACCGTGCATCGAGGTACACACACTTGGTTACAGTCTAAAGAATAACCCAGAGGATTTTTATAATAAAACTTAACTTTATTCTGAGTCTTTGGTTGCGTCTCAGTTAGCAAATTCTGTGTAATCCTTCTTTGGTGTCTTCATGCAGGATGCTCTGTCAGCGTTTTCAGGCATCAGATGTGATTGGTTAATACCCCTTAAATCAGATAACTGCCCTGTTATGTAATCCTCAGTATGTCACGAATATCAGAATAGAAAAGCAACCATACCTTTAAAAGACTGGAAGGAAGGGGGGAGAGAGAGGGGGAAGAGAGAGAGATGGGGGGGGGGTCGTTTGACTAAAATAGGAGAAGACTTCGTGTGTGTTTAATGGAAACAGTAGAGGCAAGGCAGAGGTCAGCTTTTCCTCTTTTTTAATTGAGGCAGAGCGACCGAACGGAAAGGACATGAGTCACAACAGCGACGGAGGAGTGGAGGGAGGGAGGGGGGGAGGGAGGGAGAAACATGGACCAGGACAAAAGCACCACTTCGCCGGATCGTGTTGGTGAGAGGTGGCTGTTAGTGGGCTGTGAGAGGGGTCTTCTCCGCTGCAGCCAGACGGCTGGGGAGCAGAGGTGGAGGGCTTTGGCTCCACTGTTCCAGTTCAACACAGAGAGGGTCGATTGAGGGCGTTGGTGCTGAACATGTGACCTGACAGAACGCAGTCTTGCGTAACAGGAAGAGATTCAGACGCTGTACAGGGAGGGTCCACTTCTCCATCCCCCCAGTGACACACCACCAAGCCTGGGGAGGGACGCATCACCAAGCCTGGAGAGGAGGGACGCATCACCAAGCCTGGAGAGGAGGGACGCATCACCAAGCCTGGAGAGGAGGGACGCATCACCAAGCCTGGAGAGGAGGGACGCATCACCAAGCCTGGAGAGGAGAGATGCCTCCAAGTCCACATCTCTCTACTCTCGTTCTCTCATCATTCGGTCAAACTTTTATTTTTTCGGAACCTGAATGATCTTGTGAATTTTGTTTGATTTGGTCCAGCGCAGTGCGGTAGTGTCACAGAGGTGCCACAGACCATTAGTAACCACCAACACTGCTGGAACCATTACTTTCTGATAAGGACATCATCCCTCCTCCCACTCACATTCCTTTTCCCCCCCGTGCCCCCCCCAACCCCCCCTGCCCCCCTCTGCACTCCGACCCCCCCATCACAGACACCCCCCTTCCCCAATGCCCTATCTCTCTCCACACACACACAAAGCTATCGTTCATTCTACAGTCGGAGTCGCACAGAGTTCATCGGAAATTATTTTTAGCCAGTGGGCTTGAGTGACAGCAAGACACAGAGGGAGAGAGAGAGAGAGAGAGAGAGAGAGAGAGAGAGAGAGGGAGAGAGAAAGAGAGGGAGAGAGAGAGGGAGAGAGAGGGAGAGAGAGAGAGAGAGGGAGAGAGAAAGAGAGGGAGAGAGAGAGGGAGAGAGAGAGACTACTTGGCTGTGAGTAGAGACCAAAACAAAGGGATCCGAGGGAGGTACTGCATTGATAAGTATCACAGGCCAGGGCCAGTGTTGGCCCGGGGGCTCCCGGGGGAAGGGCCTTCCGGGTGGTGGAAACACGTCGACCAGGACCAGGTGGAAGGGCTGTCCTGGATGGAGAGTCGTCTCACTAAATGGGGCCAGAAGTTGTAAGTGGTGTTAGTTTCCAACCTATCACGCCCTCCTGGAGGCAGGGTTGAGGCAGGGTGAGGCAGGGTGAGGGGGACTGGTTCCTGGAGGCAGTGTGAGGCAGGGTGAGTCGGACTGGTTCCTGGAGGCAGGATGAGGCAGGATGAGGCAGGGTGAGGCGGAATCGCTCCTGGAGGCAGGGTGACAGTGACCCCCGGCTTTCCAGAGGAAGAGAAGCTTGGTTCCTGCTGTATTGTTGTCCCTGGTGTCGCTGAGAACCTGTCACAGCCTGTGATTGAAGGTTGCCCTCCCAAAATAGTCTGTGTGCTTGCTCTGCCCTTCCCTTACACTGTGTTAAGAATACCCACCCACCCCAAATCCTGTGTGTGTGTGTGTGTGTGTGTGTGTGTGTGGATGACTGTGTGTGTGCTCGTTGCAAAGGCAGCTTTAGAGAAAAAACCACAGAACACAATAACAGGAGGTCTGTGAGACTTGGTGCCAAATAGCAACAAGGACCCAGCGGTCAAGAACTTCTTTAGACAAATACATACACACATTCACAGAGTTGTTCTAGATTATTCTCTGACATAGCGGGTGTCTGGGACAGTGATGAGAGGGGTGTGTACAGATCTGTGTTTGTGTGAACTGCTAATGTTTGATTGGGCCAGGTGATTAGCTGAGGCGTACCCGGCTCATCAGACAGGTGTGCCAGCTGCAGGGCAGATAGTTCCTGTGAACGTTCTGGCAAACACACACACACATTCCTGCACACACACACACACATCTTCAATGCGAAGAGTGGGGATGCAAACAGACACAGTACTTCAACTGCCCAGTACAAAACTTCAATCACACATGAATTCCTTAATATTTATTACACTTTAGTTCCTTGAAATAATAAAATAATAATGAATAATAAAAAGAATAAAAAATGAAGACATTAAAAAAAAATGTTTTTATAACCCCTGAGCCCACCCATACAGATCACACACACATCTACTCTCTCTCTCTCTCTCTCTTCCTTTCTCTCTCTCTCTCTCTCTCTCTCTCTCTCTCTCTCTCTCTCTCTCTCTCTCTCTTCTTTCTCTCTCCCCCCTCTCTCTTTCTCTCTCTCTCTCTCTCTCTCTCTCTCTCTCTCCTCTCTCTCTCTCTCTCAAGAAAGACAAGAAGACCTTTTCACTTTACCAGGTTTGACCAGGTTTCAGTTTGTCTTCTTGGCTTCTGTGAAAGTGGCTTTGGGTTCGGTTGCCACTGTTTGTCCAGTAACTGGCCAGTGATGGGTTGGTTGTCGGTTGTTGACACTTGAAAGTTGTTCTTTGCTGGAGCTAGTTTCTCTTCTTATTAAGAGTTGAGTATCTTTTTCTTTTTTTTTTTTTTCCTGTACTATAAGAGAGGAGGTTATACCCTTTCTATTATTTATGTTTTCAGAGTTATTTACGCTCACTGTCTCACTTTTTGGTCCATTTTTTGAAGATTTTTAGGAGCTCATCTTTCTTGTGGCTGCTTCTCTTGAATGGAACTCTCTCTCTCTCTCTCTCTCTCTCTCTCTCTCTCTCTCTCTTCCTTTCTCTCCTTCTCCTCAGAGTCTAATAAGCATGGCCAAGCTCAGCACAATCTCAGTTCTCAGTTTATATGAAAGTGTCCCAGTCTGGCTGCTGTGTCTCCCAGTCGCACGGTCGCCACGCTAATCCTCCCCTGAAGTGTTCGCACCTTTGAATGTGGATGTTTGCTTTGATTTGGCACTGGTTGGAATTCAGGTAATGAAAGCGCCATACACACACACAATCACATAAACACATATAGCTTGTGAAGGAAGATGCCAAGGGGGCCGGGAGAAGGCACACACAAACACACACTATAAACCCTCATACAGCAATACAGTTTAATGCTGGCTTTAGGCCACTCTCAAATATGTCTGCTATGTTCAACACACAAGGCTGACCTGATTTCATATCCTCCTCTCACTAGAGAGAAGTGGAGAGGGGGAGGAGATGGGGAGGGGGGAAAGAGTGATTTGAAGGGGCTGGATCAGGGAGAGAGTGTCTTCACATGGTGTGCGGTTTATTTTTCTACCAAATGTGGTGAAAGGATGTCAGGAGGGAGGTATAGGGCGAAGGAGGGAAAGAAAAAAAGAGGGAGAGGAGGGAAAGAGGGAGAGGAGGGAAGGAAGGCTCAGAGGGAGGTGAAAGGTTTGACAAGACATGGGGAACAAACTGGCTCTCATCCTGTTAACAAATATTTACAGTGAAGCACTCCTCTTGCAACAACGGACCGTAAATTCGGTCATTTTATGACAGCGAAAGAGGGAGAGGGTGAGCTCCAGAGTGGCTGAGATGAGAGAGAGCTTGGAGGGTTAGGGTTAGAGCGCGTGGAGGGTTAGGGTTAGAGAGCTTGGAGGGTTAGGGTTAGAGCGCGTGGAGGGTTAGGGTTAGAGAGCGTGGAGGGTTAGGGTTAGAGCGCTTGGAGGGTTAGGGTTAGAGCGCTTGGAGGGTTAGGGTTAGAGCGCTTGGAGGGTTAGGGTTAGAGCGCTTGGAGGGTGAGGGTTAGAGCGCTTGGAGGGTTAGGGTTAGAGCGCTTGGAGGGTTAGGGTTAGAGCGCTTGGAGGGTTAGGGTTAGAGCGCTTGGAGGGTTAGGGTTAGAGAGCTTGGAGGGTTAGGGTTAGAGCGCTTGGAGGGTTAGGGTTAGAGCGCTTGGAGGGTGAGGGTTAGAGCTTGGAGGGTTAGGGTTAGAGCGCTTGGAGGGTGAGGGTTAGAGCGCTTGGAGGGTTAGGGTTAGAGCGCTTGGAGGGTTAGGGTTAGAGCGCTTGGAGGGTTAGGGTTAGAGAGCTTGGAGGGTTAGGGTTAGAGCTTTTGGAGGGTTAGGGTTAGGGAGCTTGGAGGGTTAGAGCGCTTGGAACCTGCATCAGTTTGGATGTGCTTGCGTGAGAACATGCCAACTCGCGTGGAAAGTGCTTGTGTTCTGACATCTGATCTCTCTTTCCAAATTACACACTGGAGGCAGGGCCCATGTCTCTTTTTATTAGGGTTCCTCCGTAAGGAGGTTAGTTTTATTATTATTATTATTCCTCTTCTCCTTGCGCCACAATAACTCAACATGGTATTGGTAACTAATTTTCTAATTTGGCACAGTGATACTACACCTGAGTGGGGCCACATCAAACCATAGGGGGCGCCACAGGAAACGCCCAAAAGTCCGATTTTCAAAGTGATAGCATTTCCACCCCATTGCTCAAATTCTTCTGAAACTTGGTGTACATGCCTTATTTCTCATGGCAAACAAAAAAGCCTCACAAGGTCCATGACCCATAAGGTCCGCCTGATGGATTTTCCTGTACAGTGATAATTTGGGAAACCTTCAAAATTCCTCTTCTCTTGAACCAAAGGTCTAATTAACTTGAAATTTTGTACAGATATGTATCATTGACGTATTCAAACATTTTACTTATAGCAATTGAATAAAATACAAAATGGCTGAAAGGGGTGTATTTATGTAAATGTCCACATTGCCTCAATATGTTTGTGTCACTAAATCAAATGTAATTTTGAATGATGGGTTTTCAAACCTAATAGGCTTTAAGGTGACACACCCCTGAAGTACCATAAACAATTTCACCATGATATGTCAAAATATGACTGAATTACAGCTGTTTGAACTTGGACCAAATCTGACAATGCTCGCCACTGGAGAAACAGCTTTTTTTTTTATTATCCAGTTACTGAACTTTGTGTATTCCATGCCTGGGAATTGCTCAATTGGCAATTGAATCAAACACAAAATGGATGAAAGAGGTGTATTTATGTACATTTGCACATTGCCTAAATTTTTTTGTGTCAATAAATCAAATATAATTTTGACTGATGGTTTTTCAAACCTAATAGGGTTCAAGATGACATCTCTCTGAAGTACCATAAACAATTTCACCTTGGTATGTTAATATGATTGAATTAGAGCTGTTTCAACCTTGGCTGAATCTAACAACACTTACCACAGGAGAAACAGCTTACTTTTTTCGACAGTAACTGAACAAGGTAATTCTCAACACTGAGAATAGCTTAACGAGCTGGAACGGTGACCTACAAAGTATAAGGTTGTAGGTTCGAATCCAGCCACACTTAGACTGTCTTAAATTTCTATATATGTTTAGTTAAACAGGATGACATCGTTCTGAAGAACCATGCGCAATTTCACCTTGATATGTCAAAAGATCATTGAATTACAGCTGTTTAAACTTAAGCTGAATCGAACAAGCCATGCTACAGGAGATACAGCTTTTTTTTGTTGACAGAAACTGACTAGAATTTCACAGCCTTGCGGGTAGCTCAATGGGTTGAAACGTTGTCCTGCAAAGCGAAAGGTCACAGGTAGTCTTTTGGCCTGTCATAATTTTGATTACTTGTTTAGTTAAACAGGCAGAGATCATTCTGAAATACCATGCCCATTCTCATGCAATTTCACCTTGAAATGTCAACCGTTTCTTAACCTTTGTACCAAAGCTGACAAAAAAATTATACTCATATCACGCAGTCAGAGCACAGCTCGATAATGAGAATCAGCACCCTTGGGTACCCAGCATGCAGTGCAACATGTCAAAAAACACAAAGACTTGTGAAAAATAGTTTGTTTACAATAGCCGTGCCAGGGATTTCAGTTGTTGTGTTCGTTCAGTTAGATGTTTGTATTATTATTGTTGGTTAGTTAATATAATCTTGATGGTAACCCTGATTGTGTATGTTGTGTAGTTTAATCTGACCAGAGGGTCGGCTACTATGCTGTCACATTCTCGCAAGGAGTCGAATATGGGCTCTGCCCTAGCCCAATTGCCCACATGACTATTGTTAGTTGTGCATTGAGTGAGAGTCTGGAAAGAGATCAACTCAAGAAGAGTTTCATCTTATGGAAAGTTAATTATCAGCCCTTAACACACACACACACACTGCACCTGCACTTTACATGCTGCACTGTTGCATTTGCAGCCCCACCCAGCTTTAATGATCTCAGCTCCTGTTAGTCTGGCTTGGTGCTGCTCAGACTTGAGTTGCCTCTGGGTGTGGGAGGAGGAGGGGGAGGAGGAAGGGGGAGGAGGAGGGGGGAGGAGGAAGGGGGAGGAGGAGGGGGGAGGAGGGAGGGGGAGGAGCTGACCTCACACGTTGACCTGTGCTTGTTTTGAGTGTTTCTTCTGCTGGAGGGGGTAACCTGATCCTGGAACAGTGATGGACCGAGTGTCTTCAGAGGCTGCAGGACAGGGGGACTGGCTCATACTGGTCTGGGTCTTAGGCTGCAAGACAGGGGGACTGGCTCATACTGGTCTGGATCTGAGGCTGCAGGACAGGGGGACTGGCTCATACTGGTCTGGGTCTGAGGTAATTGGAACAACGTGTCGTTACATAAGGTCAACATGACATAGAAAACCCTTTTTAAGATATTGTAATCTGTTTCATAACTTTTTCTGTATGTATATATGAGAGAAAGAGGGAGTTTTTCGGAGGGAGTTGCATAACGCAACTAACTGACATGAGTAGAACCAGCTGGATGTGTGTGTGTGTGTGTGTACTGAATGTGTGTGTGTGTACTGGATGTGTGTCTGTGTACTGGATGTGTGTGTGTGTACTGGATGTGTGTTTAACAGGGAGCAGGTGCGGGGGTACCCTCTTTATGAACTGCAGATGCTCCTGTTTAACAGGGCCTGTTTAACAGGGCCGTTCCTAGGTGCTGCCTACTGCTGACCTTGCAGCTTTACGAAGTGGGCGTAAGCAGGTCATATTGATCAATTCTGTGTTTATTTACATTTATTATTTTTATTATTTTTTATTTATTATTATACATGTGTACGATATATCCATTGTTGTGTACAGTGTACAATATACATTGTTTATTATACATGTGTACAACTTTCATCCCCAATATGTAGCTCCATAGAGCTGTTCTCTAACCAGACACACACACTCAAAGAGAGAAAGACAGAGTAGTATGTTGTTGTTGTGTACAGTATTCTTGTACGGCCCAATGGATGTACTGAATGGAAACCAATAAGGCCTTCTTTGTCAGGAATAATTGGAACAAGGCCATTGGAGTCGGTTTGTTAGCCAATTAGGAAGCTGCTGGAGTGACCTGGCAGGGACTGGAGGGTGACCCCTCTGACCTTTCTGAGGACAGCACAGCCCTCCTGACAAACACACCCGCCCTCCACTTCACACTGCTCTTCTAAACCTCTTAACCTCTCTCCTCTCCTCTCTCCTCACCCTTCTTTTCTCATCTTTGAACTACCACCCTCCTAACTCTCCCACTCTCTCACCTCTGCCCTCCTGTCCCCTGTCCCCTGTCCCCTGTCCCCAACACCATCCAGCACCATCACCATGTCTGTGAAGCCGGACTTGTCACGGTCTGGACACTCTCTGTTCCTGATTCAGGGTTTTTACATTTACATTTAGTCATTTAGCAGACGCTCTTATCCAGAGCGACTCACAGTAAGTACAGGGACATTCCCCCTGAGGAAAGTAGGGTGAAGTGCCTTGCCCAAGGACACAACGTCATTTGGCTCAGCCAGGAATCGATCTGGTAACCTTCAGGTTACCCGATTCCCTAACTGTTCAGCCACTTGACTCCCTCAGGTTTTCCTGGCATTTTTATTTTTTTTGGCACTCTGTTAAGAGCTCTCAGTCTCTTCTTTGATGCTTGACTCTATAAGATCACTGGAATGGAGCAAATATTGACTCCAACTGACCCAGACAAATCACTGCTCCTCCCACCACATCTAACTCTCTCTCAGTCCCCTCCTCTCTTGGGTCACTTCCACAACTCCTACTGTGAGTGCTTCTAACCAGGGAGTCCACAACTCCTACTGTGAGTGCTTCTAACCAGGGAGTCCACAACTCCTACTGTGAGTGCTTCTAACCAGGGAGTCCACAACTCCTACTGTGAGTGCTTCTAACCAGGGAGTCCACCAGATCACCAGTGACTCGGGTTTGTTCGAGACCCACCTCCACGTGGCATACTCTGTGTGTCATGAAAACCCATACGAACACAATCCCCAGTCCAGCCCCACAGCCCCACAGCCCCACAGCCCCACAGTCCAGCCCCACAGCCCCACAGCCCCACAGTCCAGCCCCACAGTCCAGCCCCACAGTCCAGCCCCACAGTCCAGCCCCACAGTCCAGCCCCACAGTCCAGCCCCACAGCCCCACAGTCCAGCCCCACAGTCCAGCCCCACAGCCCCACAGTCCAGCCCCACAGTCCAGCCCCACAGTCCAGCCCCACAGCCCCACAGTCCAGCCCCACAGTCCAGCCCCACAGTCCAGCCCCACAGTCCAGCCCCACAGCCCCACAGTCCAGCCCCACAGTCCAGCCCCACAGTCCAGCCCCACAGTCCAGCCCCACAGTCCAGCCCCACAGTCCAGCCCCACAGTCCAGCCCCACAGTCCAGCCCCACAGTCCAGCCCCACAGCCCCACAGTCCAGCCCCACAGTCCAGCCCCACAGTCCAGCCCCACAGTCCAGCCCCACAGTCCAGCCCCACAGTCCAGCCCCACAGTCCCACAGTCCAGTTCAACCAGGGCTTGTTAGTTTGAGCACTCTGGCAGTGAAAGGGTCAGGGCACATGGCCAGATGGCCCCCAGGGGGGTGGGGGGGGGTCGTCTGAGGGAGAGAGAGAGGAAGGGAGGGGGGAGAGAGGGGGAGTCCTGGTATGACTTATCGCTCCCTGGAGGTGGAACGCAGTCGTTATTCTTTGCAGCAGCTCGAAACCAACAACAGATCGACAGTTATAGACTTCCCCAGACACCGGGGTACTGTAAACTGGGACATAGACACACACATTTTCCCTCCTGTGTGTGGTGGTCACTGTTTGATAAAGACACATAGCTTGAGGCTGTGTTCAGCTGTGTGTGAGGGCAGGCCGCCCTGCTCTGGTTACTGACTGAGATACTGGAGGGAGAGGGTGAGAAGGAGGAAGTAGAAAGAAAGATTGTGAGAGTTGGAGAGGTGCTGGGCGGGGAGGGGGGCAGTAATGGCCGGGCGGGGGGGGGGGCAGAACGTGACACAGCCCAGTAGCTCGTCACGGCAGTGACCACGAGCTAATTGCACTCGCTGATAGACATGGTGTTAGGGACAGAGTAATTGCCATGTAACTGAACACACCACACACACTCAAATTCTTACGCTTGTATATCGTCAAACACATTCCTAAACAACTGCATGTGTGTGTGTGTCTTGTGAATGTGTGTGTGCTTATTCTGTAAGGTACTCATCGTTCTCAGTAATATAAATCACATGTTATTTTGACAGACTGAACTTTAAGTCTTCTGTTTATAACCTAGTCTAGGCTTCAGTTGTCAGCTTAGATGCTTCTTTGAAGCAGTTAATCTCCATCACCATCTCTGTGTTCGTGTTGTATGTCTGCTGTCCAAGAAAAGCAGCCATTCCTGGGAGAGTTACAATAAAGCCCTATATTAGCTCATGACCACAAACTCAGCCCCCCTCTCCCCCTCCTCCCCCCCCTCCCTCCTCCCCACTCATTTTTGGTCCATTTCTCCTTGTCCTCTTCCTCCTCACCTCATCATTCCTCTCGCATCCCATACTTTATTTTGCATTCCCCTCTCTCTTTATCCATTTTTCCTCTCTCTCTCTCTCTCTCTCTCTCTCCCTCCCTCTCTCTCTCTCTCTCTCTCTCTCTCTCTCTCTCCTCTCTCTCTCTCTCTCTCTCTCTCTCTCTCTCTCTCTCTCTCTCTCTCTCTCTCTCTCTCTCTCTCTCTCTCTCTCCCTCTCTTCAGCTCTCCCTCCTCTCTAGTGTTTCCCCTCCACTCCGCCACCCTATCGTTCCTCCCTCCCTCCCTCCCTCCCTCCCTCCCTCCCTCCATCCCTCCATCCTCCCCTCTCCTCTGGGCTCTCTGAGTGGTGATCTCCCCCTAACTCAGATTGTCATTCAACTTATTGCAATTCCTCCCATAGGCTTCCGAGCTGATTTTTTTTCAAGAACGTTCTATTCACTCACACACACGCACACACCACACGCACCACTGTGACCTGTCACACCCCTCTCTCTTTGATGTGGTACCTCAGGGGTCCTGTTTGGGGGTTTTCAGACCGGCAGCCTCGGGCCCCTTCATCCCCTTGAGGAGAGTCTGTTAACTGTACCATGGTGTCTCCTCTCTCTGGGAATAAACAGCGATAACAAAAACGTGTTAGGGTTACACTCCACTGTTAAAGATGAAAGAGAGTGGAGTTTTGTGTTTCAGAAGCCCTCAAAGTCCAGATCAATCTGCATTAAAATCATTTCATCAAAGACTTTTATATCAATCATTCATCACCAGTTTGGTGGTTCAGGATGGTTCATTGGTTTTGTAGCTTGGCACTAAGGCCAGGGGGTTTCTTATCGCATGTTTGCTGTTGTACAACAACAAGGCTTATGCTTGTCTACCACAGAGGGCCCTGTAGCCAAGACCTGCCAGCTCAGAGCAGTTGTCAACAATGCGCAAATTATTACACTGATCAGAACAAGTTCACACAATAGAGCATTCTTGTGTAGGATTGTGCAACTGAGAAAGCGGCTCTGAATTTCAGTGTAATTATTACTTACAGTCGGTGCCTCCGGTTGTGAGTGTGTGTTTGTGTGTCCGAGAGGGTTTCGTACGCAGGCCTGTGTGTGATGGGGCTATCGGTGTGTTGTAGGGTACATATGTGTGTGGGAAAGAAACGTGTCACGGCGCGAGACAGACAGAGAAACTGAGAGAGACTGTTGAGAGGTGCGTGTCCCATCCTCGCGGCCAAACCTCTATTAGACGTCACACCAGCTTATTATAGGAACAAAGTTGTCGGGTATAGGACAGAAAAAAAAATTGGACCTTCCCCTTTCTCCAAACTCCGGGGCGGTGAGTGTGACAGATCGAGGAGGACAGAGAGGGAGAGACAGAAAAAAAACAGAGAGAGAGAGAGCGCACGCGAAGAACCCAGCACCGCAGCACAGCGGTTTCCTCACCGATAGGAACGGACTATAGGAGCCTGGCCGGTAAAGACCAAAAGCAGCGTATTGATCCCAGGACAGGAACTCATCACAGTGATCAGGGTGGTAGTATGCGGGTCGGCGTTTTATTCAGGTGAGTTGTTGAGAAAACCACGCTGACCCAAACAGCCACAACCTGTGGGTTATTCGCGTCCGAAACTGACCCCCAGTTACCTCGACAGTGTTCGTGGGGATTGAAGTAACGTATGCTACATATTTTTCGCGATGTTCAATGAAAGTGTGTTGTAGTAGTTGTTAGCGTAAAAGTTGAAACCACGCGACAACCCTAACCCTGCACGGCGGGGTCGGAATCCACCCTGGGGCTCGAGGTAGGGGCGAGCACAGCTCCCCCTCTCTGCTTGGGTTTGGGAACTTTACCCCGTTTCCTTTCCGGTTTCAGCCCTTCGGGTCTTTGCGTTTAATCTACAATGTGCCACTGTAGCAACCAGCACGAGAAACGTGGACGCCGTGTAGGGGGTCGTTATTACGGCCTCAGCGGCTCTGTTGTGTGGGGCTGCGCGAGACCTTTGTCTGAGTTTTTGGGGATAATTGTTTAGTCTAGTGTGGGGACAGGTCCTGAGACCGCGGCGGTGCACCACACTGGGATGACGAGACCAATTACAGCGGTTGCATGTGGCCTGTGGATTTGTGATTGTGGTGATGGTTTATGGAATTGTGGTGGGTCCGTGGGCTACTGTTCATGCATCAATCTGTGGTTTGTGTCAAGCACATGGAATCATGGTCACGAGACGACAACCACATCCAAATCCAGAAGCTCTCCTCCGCAAGCGCCTGGTTAAACATGATGATTGTAGATGTGTGATGATGGTTGGATATAAATGTAAACCACATCCTCGTGGTGTGGACGCTCCAGGGAGATGTTTGGAAAACATGGGGTTAGGAGCGATTAGTTTGTTAACACCTTCTCGGCATTTCCAGATTGATTTAGCTGTTTACTTCTGACCCTTTAAAGGAAAAACAAACTGTTCTGTTGAGGACTCGCGCGCCTGCCTGGGAAAGAACGAGACATGTGTTCTCAAACGCAGTTATGCGTTTGGAACATTTAGAATAATTTCCTCCCAAACAGCCTGATTTTAACAGAATGTCCTGTCATAAAGTAAGTGTTGAGTGCTGGACCTCTGGACAGGGTTTATTTAGGCCACCTTCTGTGAATCGGTCTTGCCTGGAAAATACCAAATGTCACAGCTTTTTAGTTTGAATTTGTCATTTATGAAACAATTCAACAAACTCCTTAGCTCCCCATTAATCTCCCACCTTGTCATCTCTCTGTCTCTCTCTCTCTCTCTCTCTCTCTCTCTCTCTGTCTCTCTCTCTCTCTCTCTCTCTCTCTCTCTCTCTCTCTCTCTCTCTCTCTCTCTCCCTCTCTCTCTCCCTCTCTCTCTCTCTGTCTCTCTCTCTCTCTCCTTACAGGCTTTATGTGTTGTGGGGGTTTGTGGTCGTCACATCCTCCCTGACAAAAGCTGTGAAGAAAAAGGTAAGTTGTCTCTGTAGTTCTCTCTGAGTGGTCTCTGTCAGTGCGTCCCAGTGACAGAAAGCTTAGCACAGCCTAGCACAGCCTAGCACAGCCTAGCACAGCCTAGTCTGGGTCAGTCCTGGTCTGGGTCAGTCCTGTTCTGGGTCCTGGTACCTTCTCCAGGGAGTATGGACACACACCTAGTCCCCAGTCTAGTTCCACCTAATGGGGAACTGAACATGCTTTACAAACACATACACACACACACACACACACGTTTTCAAACACATAAAAGCACATGCACGTGTCTAACACATGCATGTCACACACACACACACACACACATGTTCTCATGGTGTTCCACTCATACTGGTATTCAAAACAAGATCTGGATGAAGAAGTGGAGCAGGGTCTCATGTTTTGGTTGTTCTGAATGGAAACTTTTGTTCAACTCTGGTTGGCTGGTCTGCCAAACAAGCCAATGGCAGAACACACACAAACACACTCAGAGTTCTGAAATGTGAAGGGAAACATTTATACAAAGCCGCAAAGAGAAATGCATCAAAGCTCGTTCAGGCTCACAACGTGTACACACACACACTCTTACACACACACACACATTCACACACGCTACCGCAGCAAATCTCATAATGTCACTTAGCCAAGGGATCCCACAGTGGATCTTTACCTGTTACAGGGTTCACCTGCAGTGTGTGTGTGTGTGTGTGTGTGTGTGTGTGTGTGTGTGTGTGTTTTCAGGGGACAGGCCGGAGGTCCAGGCAGGTGTTTGGAGCCGAGTCCCCTGAGGGGGTGTGGTCTCCATGGGGGGAGTGGTCAACATGCTCACAGAGCTGTGGAGTAGGAGTGGCTCAGAGAACCAGGAAGTGCCTGCCTCCACCTCCTCGCCAAACTCCGCCCCTCTCCCACGCCCCCCCTAACTGGGGCGGCTCTTTCTTGTCCTCCTCCTCCTCCTTGTTTACTCCTGGGGGGGGCGGGGCCAGTCACCCTTACTATCCCCCTCGTTACCCCGGCAACCAGCCGGCCCAGCATGGGGGAGGAGCCGAGCCAGACAGACAACTTCCTCCTTATTATTCCCCTGCTCTCTCAGCCAATCAGAGTCCAGGATTGTCTCTGTACCGTGACACGCCTGTAGCAGACGGGGAAGGAGGCGTGTCCAATCCAGCTCCTCCCTTCTACCGGCCGGAATTCTCAGCTGCCAATCAGGAACAGCCGCCAGTGTCTGTCTATCGTTCACCACCATATCCTGCTGCTCCACATGGCTACAACCAACCAACACGGATCTCCAGGAGGCCGGCCAATCCTAGCACAGCGAGGGGCGGTGGGGGAGGTAACAGAAGGTCAGTCTCCACCAATCGGGAGGCTTTGCCTGCCAGTAGGTGAGTGTGATTGGTTAAAAAGCTAAAAGGAAGGGGACTTGACTGAGATGTTTTATCAGGTTTTTTCTATGGAGTGGCTGTTGTTGAAGCCTTGCATAGCTAAGGCATCACCGAATGGAGTTCATATGTTA
Source organism: Hypomesus nipponensis (assembly GCF_054491055.1). NCBI lineage: Eukaryota > Metazoa > Chordata > Actinopteri > Osmeriformes > Osmeridae > Hypomesus > Hypomesus nipponensis. The sequence goes on along the minus strand of NC_140362.1, from coordinate 21,881,578 downwards.
GTATGAGTCATGGGGGTGTGCGTGTGAGTGTGTGTGTGAGTTCATGTGTGAGTGTGTGTGTGAGTTCATGTGTGAGTGTGTATGTGTGTTGGGAGTGGTAACACTCCTATTGGTCCTGCTGATCTTATCTACTGTGTTTCTGTTCTTTGTCATACCAACATTACCCTCGTCAACACACAAACTCCCACTCACTCACTCACACACACATAAACTCCCACTCACTCCTCACTGTGTGTGTGTGGTAACCTCTCCGTCTCCTCCTCTCTCTCAGGTCCTCCTCCGTCCGCCCCGGGCAGTTTGGGTACGGCAGGGTTCCCTTCTCCCTGCCGTTACACCGGCCCAACCGGCAGGCCCGACACACCGCCAACGCAACCGTCACCGCGGCAACCCCGGGACCAGACGTGGCCGCTGATGTCAACGACACGGACGGAACGGCGAGGAACCGGGCGGAAAAAGAGAGGGAAGGAAGGAGGTCAAGAGTGGAGGAGGAGAGGAGAGAGGAGGAGAGGAGAGAGGAGGAGAGGAGAGAGGAGGAGAGGAGAGAGGAGGAGGGCGGTACAGAGTCACCGGCTCCGGGGTCAACAGCTGTGGTGGTGAAGCCCGTCAGACCGGAGCGACAGACAGACAGACACCTCCACACACACGCTGCAGCGGGGCGTGGCAGGGCAGGGGAGAGAGGCCCGCCCCAGTCACGTCCTCTCCCACACAGCCGACGAGCGTTCGACTGGCACGCGGTCACCGCCCCTCCCCCACCTCTCCACCCCCACTCCCCCTCCCTCTCTCACCCCTACTACTCCTCCCCCCTCCACCGCCCCGCCCCCCAGCACAGAGAGAGAGAGCCCCAGTCTGGTTACAGCCCCCAGGCCCCGCCCCCCCAGCCCAACATCTACCCCCTGCAGCGCTCCCAGCCCCCCCACCTGGAGCCCGAGGGGGAGGGGGGCTCCCCCCAGAGCTACAGGTGCTTGGGAGAAGAGAAGGAGCACCGCAAGTGCTTCTCACAGGTACGTACAACCTTGGCCTCAGCCAGCACTCTCACATCTACGTGTCAGATTGTTCCTCACTAGAGTTCTCCTTCCGTTCCTCAGTGTTCGAACCCACAGACCCACAGAATGCTTTGCTCATTCCTCATTTTGTTAGCTGGAATATTTACAGCCTGTACAGTGCTTGCCACAGTGCTGAAATGGACTGTTGGGTTGAAGTGAGCTGTAAAGTTAGAGGTCAGGTATGTGTGTGTGTGTGTGTGTGTGCCTGTCTTGTGATAGGTAGATCATTCCCCAGCTCCAACAGTAGTCTGTTGTGTCTGGGCGCTCATATGGAAACTGTTCCCCTTCTGCTCCAGGACGTTTACTGTGTGTACCCTGGGTCGGCATTAGAATGTGTGTGTGCGTGTGTGTGTTTGCATACGCATTTGTCTGTGTGTGTATGTGCACATGCCTAAGTTTTTGACGTGTGCGTGTGGGCACAGGCAGTTCCTGTCTGTGTCTGTGTGTGTGTGTGTGTGTGCGTACACATGTAGAGGTTTGTGTGTGTGTGTGTGTGTATTGCAGCGCCAGCCCTGTCGCTGGGCCTACATGAAGCTGCAGCGGTGGACTGAGCTCAGGGACGCAGGGAGAGACACACCCGTCAGTCCTGATGGGTCCACAGTACGACCCTGCTGCTGCACCAGGAGGAGGGGGAGGGGGGGGGGAGAGGACAAGTAGAAGGTGGAGGTGCAGGTGGAGGAGAAACAGGAGGGGGAAGAAGAGTTGGAGGAGGGAGGAGCAGGAAGAAGAGGGAAGAGAGAGAGGAGGGAGAGGTGGAGGCCGGAAGAGAGGAGGGAGAGATGGAGGAGGGAAGAGAGGAGGGAGAGGTGGAGAAGGAGAAAGGAGAAGGACAGGGCACTCTAGGAACTGATTCCACACCTGTGTCCAAAAGTGACTTTGAATTTAAATCCACAGGAGTCCAACTACTCCTGTTAGGGTAGTTTGTTTTGCTCCTACTGGGCAGCTTTGAAGTGAGGCAGCGGCCCTAAGCCTTGCTGACAGAATCCTGGGTTTGCTTTCCGTCTCCGAGTCACAATTAGTCTCCGGAACTGAAACCTACAGTAGCACTCTGTTTGTTTCTCATTTCACCTAATGAAGATGGGCTGTCATGTTCCATTGGAATTGTGTTTGTGTGTGTTGGCATCTATGGGGGAGCTTCTGGATGTGTCAAGAGTTTTTTGAGTGACATTTGTTACTTTTTTTCAGATGTTATTTTTTCAACCTTCCCCCCAAAAAATTCTAAAGAAAATGTCAACCTTTCAAAGCTTTTACTTTCTCTCTTTTGTTTTCAACCTTTCAAAACTTTTTTTTTCTCTCAAAAATATCGATTCTACCTTTCAAAATAAATAAATAATCATTACTTTTTTTTCTCACAAAAATATAAGGAGTGAAAGTCAAAGGTTATACAGCTCCTTTATATATGTGTCGAGTGTGTGTGTGCGTGTGTGTCGAGTGTGTGTGTGTGTGTGTGTGAGTGTGCGTGTGCGTGTGTGTGTGTGTGTCCAAGGGTGCCTCCAAGGGACACCCTTCTGGTGTTCAGAGGTTTTTGAGTGACAAGGCTGCACAGCTGTGTGCTTCGGTGCAAGGTCTTATCTGAGGGAGATAAAGTAGCGTGATCCACATACACACACACACACACACACACACACACACTTGTCTTGTGGAAGTAGCACTTGAGTTCAGGGCCAGGTAGCCAGGCTGTGGTCCTTGACTTCTCTTCTGTTTAGACTCTTGCAGTGTCTCTACCTCCCTGTGTGTGTGTGTGTGTGTGTGTGTGTGAGTGTGTGTGTGTGAGAGAGAGTGGGTGTGAATGTGTGTGGATTTAGTCCTTGGCAGAGGGCACAGTTTCTGTTTGCTCTGTGTGGCTCTGAGGTAAACCCTGTGATGATGATGAGACACTGAGTGTCAGTGGATGCTTGTGTTTGCGTGTCTGTGCTCTGCCTGTTACACACGTTTGTTTATATGTGTGTCAGCGTTCCCTAGTTCACGTCCTAACATCCTGTGTTTTACAGTCGTCACGTGTCGTGTGTGTGTGTGTTTACCCTGTTGCGTAGAAGCAGAGGGGGAACCGAGAGAGAGGTGGAGGAAGCGAAAGGGAGAAAGGGGGATGAGGGAAGAGGGGGAGGAGAGGGGGAGGGGAAGTGACGCGGTTAAGTGGTAGTGAAAGCAGGCAGTGTTTTTAGAAATGTGCTCCCAGGGGTGAGGGAGGGGGCGAAGAGGGGAGCGCGGCATGGCAAACAGAGAAGGGAGTGAAGGGGATGGCAGAGAGAGAGAAAGAGAGGCTTGACATGAGGAGAGAAGGGCACAGTGAGGGAGGTCTGGGAGACAGGGTCAGATAGAGAGGTCACAGAGAAGAAGAGAAGAGGGGATGGAGAGAGATAGGGGACAAAAGGGAGCGGGGAAGAGGGGGTCGACAGGAAGAGGACTGGAAGCAGGCAGCAGAGAAGGAGAAGGGTTCAAGGGAAGGTACACGTGTAACGAAAGAATGAGAAGAAGGGAGGAATAGAGGGTGAGTGTGTAAGAGGAGAGGCTCATTGCAGGAGGGAGAGAGGACGACAGGAAGGAATTTGCAAAGAATTAAAACGAACCTTGGAAAAGAGAAATGAACTTTGACCTGAATGTCAAACTGAAAAGCACCGCGTGAGACTAGTGACACATCTCTCTCAGGCTTCCTCTCTCTCTCTCTCTCTCTCTCTCTCTCTCTCTCTCTCTCTCTCTCTCTCTCTCTCTCTCTCTCTCTCTGTCTCTCTCTCTGTCTCTCTCTCTCTCTCTCTCTGTCTCTCTCTCCCTCTCTCTCTCTCTCTCTCTCTCTCTCTCTCTCTCTCTCTCTCTCTCTCTCTCTCTCTCTCTCTCTCTCTCTCTCTCTCTCTCTCTCTCTCTCTCTCTCTCTCTCTCTCTCTCTCTCTCTCTCTCTCTCTCTCTCTCTCTCTCTCTCTCTCTCTCTCTCTCTTGTGATGGATGTGTGATGGATGTGTGATGGATGTGTGGTGATGGATGTGTTGTGATGGATGTGCTGTGATGGATGTGCTGTGATGGATGTGCTGTGAGAGTGGAGTCTCTGCTCTGCTACTCCTTCAGAATAATGACATTGTTATCGCACAGACTTTGTTATGAAGCTGCAAACATACCTACATGTGTGCAGGACACACAGTCACGTATGCAGGAGCGCACAAACACACACACACACACACAGCAGTTAAAACCAGGACATCAAACTGATCCAGACAGATGTGTGTTCCTTCTGTCAGGAGCTCCTCATGACGGGCGGGCGGACGTCCTCCTGGGACCTGAGCAGGGACTGAGCAGGGACTGAGCAGGGACCTGAGCAGGGACTGAGCAGGGACTGAGCAGGGACCTGAGTAGGGACTGAGCAGGGACTGAGCAGGGACTGAGCAGGGACCTGAGCAGGGACTGAGCAGGGACTGAGCAGGGCTTGTGAGTGTGTGGGGGCAGCTGCGTCCGGGTTAGGGTTAGGCCCTGCCTGGGTGTTCCTGTGGAGGGCTCTGGTAGCCTCCCAGACTGGACTACTGTTCCCATCAGACCTCAGCTCTCTGAGACCGTGGGTTTGTCTCACATGAGCGTTTTGTGTGATTAGGGTTTAACATGTGTGTGTGTGTGTGTGTGTAGAGAGAGAGAGAGAAAGAGAGTAGGTTCCAGGACAAAGCCCCTGCCCCACAGGCAGTGAGACCCTGTTTGTTCACCCCCACTCTAATGGTCCTATTCATTACCAACAAACCCTCCCTCCCTCTCCTTTCTCCCCCCCCCCCCCCCCACCAGCAGTAAAACACAACTAGAACTTTCTCTGGCCTCTATAAAAACATTCTCTCTCTCTCTGTGTCTCTCTCTGTGTCTCTCTGTCTCTCTCTTTCCCTGTCTCTCTCTCTCTCTGTGTCTCTCTGTCTCTCTCTTTCCCTGTGTCTCTCTCTCTCTGTGTCTCTCTGTCTCTTCTCTCTTTCACCAAAAGCATTCACGTCTTTCACCTGCTCAAAACAACATCTATACGTCTTTCCCCCTCCCTGTCCTCCCATTCAACAACAATCAGTTCCTCACTTTCACATTCTGCCCTTCCACATTCTCTCTGTCCTCTGCTGGCAGGCCACAGCAGTCTCACCTGCGTGCATTCTGTACTGAACTGTGTGTGGCAGACTTTGAAGTGTCTGTTTATCTGTATTTGGAAATGGCTTGATTCCCTTGTTGCTAGATTGTTGGTGCAGAAGCAGGTCAGTTTAACAGCTGTGGTGAGTGGAGCAGGTCAGTTTAACAGCTGTCGTGAGTATCCTGAAGACTTCAGACATTTTTCAGATGACTTAAGTGTTGTATCGCTTCCATTTATCCATTCAGCAATGGACAAAGCATTTTTCCATCCCTCTCCCTCCTCTCTCCCTCCTCTCTCTATAGCCTCCCTCTGCACTGCAGTAAACCCATCAGTCTAAGTCACTCCTTAAAGCCATTCAATATCTGTCACTCTCTCTTTCTCTCTTTCCCTCCTCCCCCTGTCACTCCACCCCTCCCTCCTCCCCCTCCCTCCCCCTCCTGTTCACTCTCAGACACACTCTCAGAGGCACCTCTAACCCTCTCTATAGACACACACACACACATTGGGAATGCATGTACACACAAACACACACACACACACACACGCCTGATAGAGATGCCATACATGTACCCACTAGTAGTAAAAGGACCAACGCCTTACTCTCCCGTCCTTCCAATAACAAGGTGTGTTTCTCCCGTCTGTAAACTGAAGTGAACACACACACCTATACACACACACCTATACACACATACACGCACGCACACACACTGCTCTACTTCCTCTCAGTATTCCATGCTGTCTGTACTGGCACTCCCTCCCCCCCGCTTCTCCTTCACACACGTTAGAGAAGAATCCAACTCTTACGTCTGGACAGTGTGTCTGCATGAACACACACACACACAATCTCTCTCTCTCTCTCTCTCTCTCTCTGTCTCTCTCTCTCTCTCTCTCTCTCTCTCTCTCTCTCTCTCTCTCTCTCTGTCTCTCTCTCTCTGTCTCTCTCTCTCTTTCTCTCTCTCTCCCTCTCTCTCTCTCCCTCTCTCTCTCTCTGACCTTTCAAATCCTGTCCTCCTTTTTCTGGTATTTGTGTGACATGCATACACACACACACAGACACACATACACACACTCTCTGTGGGGTCTACCAACTGTTTATGTCTGAAGCCCTACACACACTCACCTACTCACACGCACACACACTCTGTATTCTTCCTGCTATCATGGGACTATCATGTGTTTATGCCAAGTACAAGTATTTACAGCCGTTACTAACTGTGTTTCACACACACATCCGCAGAGATTTACACACTTCAGCAGATGCAGTCAGACACGTACCATGGACACTTAGAGACAGACACACACACAGACACACACACAGACACACACACACAGACACGCCAAAGCCCTCAGTATACAGCCTGAACACCTCCTTAATCCACTCAAGAAACTCTAAAGCTGTACTTACAGTTACAAAATATAAATATGGTGGATACACACTCACACACTCACACACTCACACTCCGGGTGATCGGTGCACGTAAACATGACCAGGTTCACCCTCGTTCCCCTGAGACAGGTGCCAGTGTGTGTGAGTGTGTGAGTGCGTGTGTGTGTGTGTGTAATCTTCACATTCCTCTCCACGGCATTACAAGCTGATCCAGTTACTGTGTGAAATTGAGTTTGGTGCCCACGGCCGACCTGTGTGTGTGTGTGTGTTCTCAGGTTTATCTTTAGTAGTGTGTTAGGTCTGCTTCAACCAGAAGCATCACATTCTCATCTGCTGTGGGAACTGGACATCTGTCAATTAACGGGTGTGTCTGTTGGGCTGTATGCTGTGTGTGTGTTCCAGCTGTTGGTTCCAGCTGTGTGGATTAAAGAAGAGAAAGAGAGAGAGAGAGATAGGGAGAGGGAGAGGGAGAGGGAGAGGGAGAGAGAGAGAGAGAGAGAGAGAGAGAGAGAGAGAGAGAGAGAGAGAGAGAGAGAGAGAGAGAGAGGGAGAGGGAGAGGGGGAGAGAGATGAAACAATGAAGAAAGATGGAGAACGAATCACTGAAAGAGTGAAGGAGAGTGTGAACACTGACTGACATGAGGAATCTGGGAGGCCTGTGTGTGTGTGTGTGAGAGAGAGAGTGTGAGTGTGTGTGTGTGTGTGAGAGAGTGAGTGTGTTTGCGTGAGAGTGTTTTTGCGTGTGTTCATTTGATCTAGTCATATATCAGTGAGTGATTGAGTGGGAAGGTGGTGGCCTCTTCGAGTAACGTGACCTGATTAAGCTGTGTGAGTGAGTGTGTGTGTGTGTGTGTGTTATAGAGATATAGAGTGGGGTCCCCTCTCTGACAGCACCTTTAGCAGTATGGGGCCGTTAAAACATTAACATAAAGCTAATGGGGTAACCAAATCCTGGATCTGTGTGTGTGTGTGCGTGTGTGTGTGAGGGGTCAGGCTGCTTTCGGATAAGGGGCTGTGCGTGTCTCCTTTGGGGCTGAGTTAACTGTTGATAGTTCTTCAGGATGGTGAACTTTAACAGAGTTTTAATACGTCCATATATTCTCCAACAGTCTTTAGTGCTGTGCTATGCTTTGCTCTCTACATGGTCCTTACTAGCAAATGCATATACACTCACACACACAAGTGCCCAGACACACACACGTGGTCACACTCAACGGTATTGGACAGAAAAGCAGGGTGGATTTATGTGTGTGGCTGCTTCCAAACACTCTTATTATTTCCATATGCTCCTTAATTCATCAGCTCGCTGTCAAAAAGGCAGTTTGGAGACATTGTGTGTGTTTGCATTTTAGTGTGTGGAGAAAGTCTATCAACTTTCTCTCTTTACCTCTTTTCCTCTGTCTCTAACACTCTCTTCCCCATCTCTCTCTCTCTCTCTCTCTCTCTCTCTCTCTCTCTCCCCCATCTCTCTCTCTCTGTCTCTCTCTCTTCCCCCATCTCTCTCTGTCTCTCTCTCTCTCCCCCATCTCTCTCTCTCTTCCCCCCATCTCTCTCTCCCCCCCCCATCTCTCTCTCTCTCTCTCTCTCTCGATCTCTCTCTCTCTGCCTCAGGTCTGTGGGGGAGGTGTGCTGGACTCCAGGGCAGAGCAGTGTGCAGCCTTCAACACTCAGGAGTTCATGGGTCGACTCTACGACTGGGAGCCTTTCACTGAGGGTGAGTACACACACACACACACACACACACACACACTGATGTGCACGCACATACAGACACACACTGTGGAGAAATGGGCACAAGCTGTGTGTGTGTGAAGTCAGAGCTGTGTGTGATCGTCATGGCACTTTTGCAAGCCTCTTTTTTCCTGCCCAACCCACCACAAGTCCCTATGTGATTGGAGGAGCCATGAAGGGGGGGGGGAGGGAAGGGGGAGGGAGAGGGGGAGGGAGAGGGAGAGGGGGAGAACGAGTGCGAGTGATTGTCTGTTTGCTTCTCTCATTTGAAACTAAACATTCTCTTGTTTCTTTTTCCTTTCTATTGTCCAACATCCCTGGTTCAGTCACCCGCCAGGCTTCTCCTCCAGATAGACAGAGAGTAGGATTCCTACAGAGTGACATAAAGAGAGAGGGAGAGAGACAGAGGGAGAGAGAGATGGAGAGAGACGGAGGGAGAGAGAGAGGGAGAGAGACGGAGGGAGAGAGAGATGGAGAGAGACGGAGGGAGAGAGAGAGGGAGAGAGACGGAGGGAGAGAGAGAGGGAGAGAGACGGAGGGAGAGAGACGGAGGGAGAGAGAGAGGGAGAGAGACGGAGGGAGAGAGAGATGGATGCATGGAGGGAAAGTGTTTCTTGTCAAAACCAGAGGGACCAAGGGAGAGGGTGTGGCATTGTGTTCGCTTTCTTGCTAAATGTTGTACAAAACCAGAGAGGGAGAGAAGGAGGGAGAGAGGGAGACCGAGAGAAAAAGAGAGAGAGAAAGGGAGAGAGAGAAAGGGAGAGAGAAGTGAATAAAGAACGCTATAACAGAGGGAGGGAAGTGTGGAAGCTGTAAACAAGAGTTTAGGGTAAGTTTAGACAGATGAGCAGAGTTTGAGTGAGAAAAGTATACATGGAGATTTAGGAAGCAAAAGAACGAGATGGAATGGCGGAGGGAGGGAGGGATGGGAGGGAGAGAGGGAGAAAGGCAGCTGTGGAATGATATCATCAGAATTTGTCACTGTTCTCACAGATTAGTGTGTGTGTGTGTGTGTGTAAATGTGTGTGCGTGTGTGTGTGTAAATGTGTGTGTGTGTGTGTGTGTGAGTGCTGTATCAGTTGTCAGTTGAGGCCTCTCGACAAGCAGAGCTTTTACAACGTAGAACCGACGATACCAGAACAGGCAGACAGGGATCCACACATTCAGATATATGGCTGCTTCAGAAAGTTTGCACAGACAAGGAATTTACTTTGGCAGGAAGGTGCATACATTCAACATATAGTACATCTTAAATAAGTGGTGTAAACAAGTCTAACTATGTATACAAAAGGTTCAGTCTAATGAACTAATACTAACTAATGCTGAGGGGACAGGTATGTAAAATAAATACAGTCTACAGTAAACCCTGTGTCTACTGTCCCCCTGCGTGCCAGCGACATGTCGCTGTGCGTGTGAGAGTCCTCAGACCACTGTGCAGGGCTACCAGCGGTGGGAAGGGTTAAGATCCTCATTCAAAGGCACAAGGGGCTTATCAGTCTCTATCTTGATGGTAAACGGATCCCACAACATGTGTAAAGAGAGACATGTATTAGTGATTTGGAGATACAAGGGCGGGTTTGACTGGGTTTTTGGGGGTATTTCACACTGTTCCTTAAGGTCTCTGAATAGGGTATGTAACATTGGTTGGGCTGAAAATGGCCCGGGTGCTGTTCTGTGCCCCCTGATGCTTCCTGTGAAATTGTCCTGGGAAAAAACGCTAGGTTTTCTCCTTTATGGTATGCTCATGAATATATATATGAGCTGCACGCTGATCTGGACAAACGTGCATCTTGAATGGTAGATTTGCAACACAGGTTATTTATTCAAATGAAACACAGTCAGAAACATGAAATAACGCGTCAGTCCCCATTGCCAATTCTGATTGGATTTTAAGAGCAGATTGACTGCTGTAAAATAGGAGACTATTTGCATATATTGAACATTTTCGCCCCCCAAAAAGCTTACAAAATATGAAATGTACCTTATTGTGATTCCAGTATTCTAAAATGTGAAAACATTTTCCTCCAACACTGAACCAGCAAACTTTGCAAAACACAACTTTTGTCATTGCCAAAACTTACGGCCACGACTGTATGTTGTGTGTGTGTGTTTGTTTGGGTTGATGTTGTAAGCTTGAGTCTAAATGATTCCTGCCCTGTAGAGTCCTGCAGAGCTTGAGACCCTGCTAGTTCAGACCAGCTGGGTGTTCTAAGCTCAGACCCTGCTAGTTCCTCACACTGTTATATAAACTGTCTTCAAGGTGTTTATCACAGTGTACGATTATCTAAACCCTTCATCTGAAGGCTCTCCTCGTGTGGACGGTGATGTTTGTGTGTGTTACGTGCTTGCCTGGCACTGCGAAAGCAGCCTTCGATTCAGCCTGTGTAGCTTATATACACAGAGCACATACTTTAACTCACTGTACTTTGTTTTAACCGGTTTATTGCGTAACTGTTAAACATGGCAGCCATCGTGTTCCTGTCCTCCTCGCTTCCCTCTGTCTGTGTCCTTTACAGCCCTCATCCTCTCTGAGCCCTCATCCTCTCTGAGCCCTCATCCTCTCTGAGCCCTCATCCCCTCTGAGCCCTCATCCCCTCTGAGCCCTCATCCGCTCTGAGCCCTCATCCTCTCTGAGCCCTCGTCCTCTCTGAGCCCTCATCCTCTCTGAGCCCTCATCCCCTTTGAGCCCTCGTCCCCTCTGAGACCTCATCCTCTCTGAGCCCTCGTCCCCTCTGAGCCCTCATCCTCTCTGAGACCTCATCCTCTCTGAGCCCTCGTCCCCTCTGAGCCCTCATCCTCTCTGAGCCCTCGTCCCCTCTGAGCCCTCATCCCCTCTGAGCCCTCGTCCCCTCTCTGAGCCCTCATCCTCCCCTCTTCCTGTCTGCTCCCTCTCTTTCTCTCTCCCTCCGCTTGAGTTTGTTTAGATGGAGAGATAGTGGGGAAGTATATTTAGACCACATGTATTCCACTGTCTGAGCACTAAGCTCAGTGAGAGAGGGGGAGGGAAAGAGAGAGAGGGAGAGAGAGAGAGGGAGGGAGTAATGGATGGGAAGGGGAAAGAGAGAGAGAGGGGAGGCAGAGGAGAGATAGAGATGGAGGAAGAGGAGGACAGATGATAAAGTATACCCAAACATAGAGGAGAGTCAAGGACAGAGTATGGGAACCCAGAAAGACGGTGGAGAGGAGAACATGGAAAGAAAGAGGTCATGAGATGGCAATATCTCTCTCTCTCTCTCTCCCTCTCCCTCTTTCAGTCTAGGTCTCTCTCTCTCTCCCTCTCTCTCTCCCTCTCTCTCTCTCCCTCTCTCCCTCTTTCAGTCTATGTCTCTCTCTCTCCCTCTTCCTCTCTCTCACTGTCTCCAGTCTAATCTCTCAAAGATAACTATGATGGACATAGAGAGGGATAGAAGGGAGGGTGCTGGGAATTCTCTCCCTCCTTCCCTCGCTCTCTGTCTCTCTCCCTCTCTCTCTCTCTCTCTCTCTCTCTCTCTCTCCCTCTTTCAGTCTATCTCTCTATGTCTCTCTCTCTACCTCTCTCCCTCTTTCAGTCTATGTCTCTCTCTCTCTCTCTCTCTCTCTCTCTCTCTCTCTCTCTCTCTCTCTCTCTCTCTCTCTCTCTTTAACACTCTCCCTCTTTCCCTCAGTCTCTCTTTCCCTCTTTCCCCCTCTCTTTCCCTCTGTCTCTCTCTCCCTCTTCCCTTTCCCTCTGTCTCTCTTTTCTCTCTCTCTTTCCCTCTGTCTCTCTCTCTTTCCATCTGTCTCTCTTTTCTCTCTCTCTTTCCCTCTGTCTCTCTTTTCTCTCTCTCTTTCCCTCTGTCTCTCTTTTCTCTCTCTCTTTCCCTCTGTCTCTCTCTCCCTCTTCCCTTTCCCTCTGTCTCTCTCTCTCTGCCTTCCCTAAAATGAGACATCAGAAAAGCCAGTATGAGAGGCAGGACAGAGTGAGAGCAGACTTGAGACTGGATGCATTCACAGTCTAATTTATGAGATCACCGATGGCTCCCTGCTTATGAGGGCCTGAAGACTTGAACTACACAGAAGGAGACAGGCCAAAACCAGCACGCTCACACGCTCCACGTTCCTGCACACGCTCCACGTTCCTGCAGGTTCAACACTGCAGCTATTTCAGGTAGAATACACGGCCTCTGATTCTCATGATGGATCCATGCTTCAAGGAAAGCCTAAAGAGTAGGATCTTTGACCTTTATGTATCGCCCCAGCCCCAGTACCCCTCCCCTCCCCCCTCCCCTCTCCCCCCTCCCCCCGCCCCTCCCCTGGGGGCCTCTCTCGGGTCACTTCAAACAGACTGACTACAGTACAGCCTCTCAGACTGGTGTCCCTCTTTCCTTTCATCTCTCCATCACTTCATCTGCCTCTCTCTGGATGTAGACCGCTCATCATCGCTCACACACACACATACTCACATACATACACACATACACACACACACACACACACACAAGCACACCCTTACACACACTCACACACACTCACACACACCTTGTCTTCTCCATCCTGTTTTCCCTCTATGGGGTTCACTATATTCTGAGCTCATCTGTTCATCTGTTCGTCGCCAAAATTCCCAAATGGTTTCATTTCCTCTGTCCTCCAACCTTACACAGACCCCTCCCTTCCTCTCTCTCCTCACCTCCTCTTCTCTGCCTCTTCTTTCGCTGTGAACGTGTAGCCTGTTTCTCTGGCTCAGTCTCTCCTGACTGAACGTGTAGCCTGTTTCTCTGGCTCAGTGTCTCCTCACTGCGCGGCCTTGCTCTGCCCTCACACCTCCTCCATGAGGGTTTCAGGAGGGAGGGACAACATAAGAGAGTTGTCTTCCTCAGACGGTGAGGGGTTATTATGGTCTGGCCAGTGCTTCCTCAGCACATGGAATAAAGCTCAACTACCTCTGTTCTGTGCCAGACACACACACACACGTGCATGCACTTATGCACCCACAGACTCTCACACACACACAGTCCACACTTGAGAGTGTGCACACACACACACACACACACACACACACGGAGAAGGGCAGAAATGAAGACAGGTGATGTCATTCTTTTGAAACTCAAGCGATGTGAGTGTGTGTGTAACCTCTCTCTCTCTCTCTCTGTGGGGCAGTGGGGCTGGACAAGCAGTGTGTGTGTGTGTGTGTGTGTGTGTGTGTGTGTGTGTGTGTGTATGTGACCTCTCTCTCTCTCTCTCTGTGGGGCAGTGGGGCTGGACAAGCAGTGTGAGCTGACCTGCAGACCTGCTGGGTATCGTTTCTACGTGCGCCAGGCTGAGCGTGTGAGGGACGGGACCCCCTGCCTCAACACCAGCACCACCGCCGTGTGTGTGGCCGGACGCTGCCTGGTGAGGGTGTGTGTGGAGAGTGTGTGTGTGTGTGAGGAGAGGGTGAACAGGGTGTATGTATGTATGTATGTATGTATGTAAGTCTCCTCCTGTTTGAGGTCGAACTCTTCCAACAATCTGTCTGCTTCTCTCACTTTTCCTTGGTCTGTTTCTCTCTCTCTGTGTTTGGTTCTCTCTCCTCCTCTTTCTCTCTGCCTCTCTTTCTCTCTGCCTCTCTTTCTCTCTGCCTCTCTTTCTCTCTGCCTCTCTTTCTCTCTGCCTCTCTCTCTGCCTCTCTTTCTGTCTGCCTCTCTTTCTGTCTGCCTCTCTTTCTCTCTGCCTCTCTTTCTCTCTGCCTCTCTTTCTCTCTGCCTCTCTTTCTCTCTGCCTCTCTTTCTCTCTGCCTCTCTTTCTCTCTGCCTCTCTTTCTGTCTCCCTCTCCCTTTCTCTGCCCAGCTTTCTGGCAGTAGAAACAGTGGAACAGTTACCAAATAATTTTACAAGCAACAACGAAATAAACACTGGCACAGGATGTTAAATGTCAACAATTGTAGAATAACTATTTTGTCTCCCTCTCTTCCTCCCTCCCTCCCTCTGCCCCCCCTCCCTCCCTCCCTCCATTATGACTCCTCTCCTCTCCTCCACTCATCTGTAATTACATCCATACCCTTCCCCCCTTTCCCCCCTCTTCCCACCCTCTCCCCCTCCCCCCCTCTCCCTCCTCCTCCCCCCTCTCCCTCTCCCTCCTCCTCCCCCCTCTCCCCTCTCCCTCCTCCTCTCCCTCCTCCTCCCCCCCCTCTCCCCTCTCCCTCCTCCTCCCTCCTTCTCCCTCCTCCCCCCTCTCCCCTCTCAGTCTGAGGGCTGTGATGGTGTGCTGGGCTCTGCTCGGGTGATTGACAGGTGTGGCGTGTGTGGGGGGCTGGACGCCTCCTGCAGGAAGGTGAGCGGTACCTTCCAGAACACCACCGTTCCCCTTGGTTACCACAAGATCCTCGACATCCCCATGGGAGCCACGGCGATCAACATCACCGAGAAACGGGCCAGCTCCAACTACCTGGGTAACACACACGTAGACTCACACACACATTCTTACATAACTACTACAATGAGTCTGAGGTCTGGTTGTAGCAGAGGGAGTGTCGAGATGAGAGTTGTTTATGTGTGTTTCTGTGTGTGTGTTTCTGTGTGTGTGTTTCTGTGTGTGTGTGTTTCTGTGTGTGTGTGTTTCTGTGTGTGTGTTTCTGTGTGTGTGTGTGTTTCTGTGTGTGTGTGTGTGTTTCTGTGTGTGTTTCTGTGTGTGTGTGTTTCTGTGTGTGTGTTTCTGTGTGTATGTGTGTTTCTGTGTGTGTGTGTGTTTCTGTGTGTGTTTTTGTGTGTGTGTGTTTCTGTGTGTGTGTGTGGGGGGTGGGGGGGGGGGGGGGTGAGCAGGCTTGACCAGGCTGCCTGGAAGCTGATAAAGCAGGTTAGGGTTAGAGCCCTTAGGAACCCAGGGGAGTGTGTGTGTGTGTGTGTGTGTGTGTGTGTCTGTGTGTGTGTGTGTGTGTGTGTGTGTCTGTGTGTGTGTGTGTGTGTGTGTGTGTGTGTGTGTGTGTGTGTGTGTGTGTCTGTGTGTGTGTGTGTGTGTGTGTGTGTGTCTGTGTGTGTGTGTGTGTGTGTGTGTGTGTGTGTGTGTGTGTGTGTGTGTGTGTGTGTGTGTGTGTGTGTGTGTCTGCTGTTTGTTAATGACACTACACTCCACTGTCTGTGTTTGTCTGTCTGGTTACGTGTGTGTGTGTGTGTCGGAGTGTATATGTGTTCTAAGAATGTCCTGGCTAAACTAAACATGACTTTCAAACGTGACCCTGAGCTGTGGTGCCCCCTGCCTCCCCAGCCGTGCGCAGCGGGACGGGGGGGTCTGTGGTGAACGGGCGCTGGGCGGTGGACCCTCCTGGGGACTACCATGCCGGGGGCACCACCTTCACCTACACCCGCCCCCGGGCTCAGGGTGAGGGGCAGGAGGAGAGGGGAGAGACTCTCACTGCCCCAGGACCCACCACCACCATACTGCAGCTCTATGTGAGTACTGTAACACACACACACACACGCTCTCTCTCTGTGACATTCCTGTTTGTTTCTGTGCTCCTCGTCCAGGACAGCTTTAGCAGGGTTAAGGACAGCTTTAGCCCGGGTTAAGGACAGCTTTAGCCCGGGTTAAGGACAGCCACAGGAAGGCCAGGGCTAAGCTAGCGGGGGTCTCTGTAATAGCAGCCAGATTCCCCCCGGCTGAGATCTTCATAAAGAGCTGGAATCCTCTGGAGTTCTTTCAGCCCTGGATGAAGGGGTGGAGGGGGGAGGGTGGAGGGGGGAGGGGGGAGGGGGAGGGGGAGGGGGGAGGGGTGTGAGTGTGTGGCAGGCAGGGGTGGAGGGCATGCGAGTGTGTCTGCGAGGGGGAAGGAGGGGGGGGGAGCAGTAAAGATAGCAGGCTGCCCTTGGCTGGGAGCTCCTGATCCCTCTGGAATCACCTACATTCATGAAGGATTAATCAGTTATAAATATAAATGTGCGGTACGAGGAGGTTGTGTCTCTGCATGAGCCCCAGCCCCACAGGCAGGGAGGCCGAGTCCTTCAGTCAGCCGCCCTCCCAGAGTCCTCCTCTCTGGGCTCGGCTCTGTGGCTCCTCCACACTCACTGCCAGTCTGATGTTCTCCTCTATCTCGGTTCTGTCTCCCCAGATCATATTCCACAAGCAGAACCCAGGCATCGACTACGAGTTCTACATCCCTGTGGAGAACAGAGATGCGGAGAGGGAGAGGGAACTGGTTGTGGGGAGATCCAAGGAGTGGACTAGAGACCCAGAGAGACCCAGAGCTGGAGGGAGGGCACCCCTGAGAGGCTCCAGTGAGTCTACTGCCCCACACCACTCCTCCCTTCCTCCTCCTCCTCCTCCCTTTCTCCTCCTCCTCCCTTCCTCCTCCTCCTCCTCCCTTTCTCCTCCTCCTCCCTTTCCTCCTCCTCCTCCCCTTCTCCTCCTCCTCCCTTTCTCCTCCTCCTCCCCTTCTCCTCCTCCTCCCTTTCTCCTCCTATCCTCCCTTCCTCCTCCTCCCTTTCTCCTCCTCCTCCCTTTCTCCTCCTCCTCCCTTTCTCCTCCTATCCTCCCTTTCT
This sequence comes from Hypomesus nipponensis, assembly GCF_054491055.1. Lineage (NCBI taxonomy): Eukaryota > Metazoa > Chordata > Actinopteri > Osmeriformes > Osmeridae > Hypomesus > Hypomesus nipponensis. The sequence continues at coordinate 21,864,873 of NC_140362.1, read as the reverse complement.
CCTCCCCCTCCTCCCTTTTCTTTCCCACAACAGTCTCTGTCTGTCGCCCTGTTTTGTCGTCTGTCTGACTTTGGGTTGATGATTAAACAACCGAAACAGCTGTGGGTCTCAGCCAGAGATGGGATCCTCCTCAGCCAGAGATGGGATCCTCCTCAGCCAGAGATGGGATCCTCCTCAGCCAGAGATGGGATCCTCCTCAGCCAGAGATGGGATCCTCCTCAGCCAGAGATGGGATCCTCCTCAGCCAGAGATGGGATCCTCCTCAGCCAGAGATGGGATCCTCCTCAGCCAGAGATGGGATCCTCCTCAGCCAGAGATGGGATCCTCCTCAGATGACGTGCCAGTCCACCCCAGAGTGTTGTGGACTGTGTTGTTCTCCAACTCTGATGATGTCATCGTAACATCATCAGACCTTCCCATGATGAATAAACTGCTGACTCACATTTTGTTGTTTTTCTCTCTCTCTCTCTCTGTCTCTGTCTATGTCTCTCTCTCTCTCTCTCTCTCTCTCTCTCTCTCTCTCTCTCTCTCTCTCTGTCTCTCTCTCTGTCTCTCTCTGTCTCTCTCTCTCTCTCTCTCTCTGTCTCTCTCTCTGTCTCTCTCTGTCTCTCTCTCTCTGTCTCTCTCTCTCTCAGGCACTCTCACTGTGGCAGTAGAAGACCCTATCCTTCCTCCGCCTGTCTCTGCCGCCTCCTCCTCTTCCTCAGAGAGGTGGACACCTGATAAGCCCCGCCCTCGTGTGGCCGCGCCCAATCGAAATGCCAGAATCCCTCCTCGTACGGACCTGCCCCCAGACACTCAGCCTCCGTTTGTGTGGAGGCGGGGCTTGCTTACAGAGTGTACCACTTCCTGTGGCAAAGGTCAGCCTCTCACAATCTGCTCCTCCTCACTGTGTCCATGTGGGACTGGGTGTCTACTATGTTACCGTCTTCAAGACCGTACAGGGGTCTCCCTCCTGTGGCCACTGACAGTACTGCATCCCTGTCCCCCCAGGCTCCCGGTACAGGCTGGTCCTGTGTGTCAATCGCCACACTGAAGAGGAAGTGGCGGACATGAAGTGTGACTCAGCAGCCAAGCCCAGCCCTGAGGAGGAGGCGTGCAACACACAGCCCTGCCCACCGTTGTGAGTGCTGCGGGTCTGGTGTTAGTGTTTACGTTATTAAGTACATGAATTACTCAATTCACCTCAACTCTCTCCCCCTATCTCTCTCCCTCTCCCTCTCCCTCTCCCTCTCCCTCTCCCTATCCCTCTCCCTCTCCCTCTCCCTCTCCCTCTCCCTCTCCCTCTCCCTCTCCCTCTCCCTCCCTCTCTCTCTCTCCCTCTAGCTGGGAGGCCAGTGCGTGGTCAGAGTGCAGTGTATCGTGTGGTGAGGGCATGCAGCAGAGACAGTTGCAGTGCCGTCAGAGCTTTGGGAGTCGCTCCACCATGGTGCACCCCCAGCGCTGTGCCGCCCTGCCCGCCCCAGACTCCACCCAGCCCTGCCAGCTCCAACTCTGCTCCCACTGGGAGACCAGCCCTGACTGGAGCACGGTCAGTCAACACAGCCCTCACAGTGTGTGAGGGGGTGTGTCTATGAGGGGGTGTGTCTGTGTGTGAGGGTGTGTGTCTGTGTGTGAGGGGGTGTGTCTGTCTGTGAGGGTGTGTGTGTGTGAGGGGGTGTGTGTGTGAGGGGGTGTGTGTGTGAGGGGGTGTGTCTGTGAGGGGGTGTGTCTGTGTGTGAGGGGGTGTGTCTGTGTGTGAGGGGGTGTGTCTGTCTGTGAGGGTGTGTGTGTGTGAGGGGGTGTGTGTGTGAGGGGGTGTGTCTGTCTGTGAGGGGGTGTGTCTGTGAGGGGGGGTGTCTGTGAGGGGGTGTGTGTGTGAGGGGGTGTGTCTGTCTGTGAGGGGGTGTGTCTGTGAGGGGGTGTGTGTGTGAGGGGGTGTGTGTGTGAGGGGGTGTGTCTGTGAGGGGGTGTGTCTGTGTGTGAGGGGGTGTGTCTGTGTGTGAGGGGGTGTGTCTGTCTGTGAGGGTGTGTGTGCGTGAGGGGGTGTGTGTGTGAGGGGGTGTGTCTGTCTGTGAGGGGGTGTGTCTGTGAGGGGGGGTGTCTGTGAGGGGGTGTGTGTGTGAGGGGGTGTGTCTGTCTGTGAGGGGGTGTGTCTGTGAGGGGGTGTGTGTGTGAGGGGGTGTGTGTGTGAGGGGGTGTGTGTGTGAGGGGGTGTGTCTGTCTGTGAGGGTGTGTGTGTGTGAGGGGGTGTGTGTAGAAGCCGTGGATCATGCTTGGCTGCTCCTCTCAGTGTTCGGTGGACTGCGGCGTGGGCAAGAGGACCAGGGGGGTCCGCTGTGTCAGTGACCATGGCAACGTGGTGAACGACAAGGAGTGCAGTTCCAGGCTCCGCCCACAAGGAAGTGAGGATTGTCACATGGGGCCTTGTGTGACTAACTGGTACTTCACTGACTGGTCAAACACTGTAAGTAGCCCTCCCAACACACACACACACACACACACACACAGACACACACACAGACACACACACAGACCCACACACATGCACACACACACACAGATAGACACACACACAGACAATGGTAGAAACAATATTTTTGAAAGCGTAGTCAGTACAACTTTTACCAGAGTCTTTTTAAACATGAGTATCTGTACTTGTACTAGAGTGTAGGATGTGTGTCCTGTACCATCTCTGTCTAACATCTGTCTGTCTGTTTGTGTTCCTCAGTGTTCTGCGCAGTGTGGCCCGGGGGTTCAGAGGAGGGAGGTGGTGTGTCTCACCCGGGGTGGGGGCAAAGAGGGGGGGGGAGGGGACTGTGTGGGGGACAAGCCTGCTGACATGAAGGCGTGTAACGGGGGGCCTTGCGTGCCCACACACATGTGGTACAGCAGCCCCTGGACTCAGGTAGGACCTGGGGTGGAGGAGGGCTGGAGGAAGGAGGGATGTGGGGTGGAGGAGGGCTGGAGGAAGGAGGGATGTGGGGTGGAGGAGGGCTGGAGGAAGGAGGGATGTGGGGTGGAGGAGGGCTGGAGGAAGGAGGGATGTGGGGTGGAGGAGGGCTGGAGGAAGGAGGGATGTGGGGTGGAGGAGGGCTGGAGGAAGGAGGGATGTGGGGTGGAGGAGGGCTGGAGGAAGGAGGGATGTGGGGTGGAGGAGGGCTGGAGGAAGGAGGGATGTGGGGTGGAGGAGGGCTGGAGAAAGGAGGGATGTGGGGTGGAGGAGGGCTGGAGGAAGGAGGGATGTGGGGTGGAGGAGGGCTGGAGGAAGGAGGGATGTGGGGTGGAGGAGGGCTGGAGGAAGGAGGGATGTGGGGTGGAGGAGGGCTGGAGGAAGGAGGGATGTGGGGTGGAGGAGGGCTGGAGGAAGGAGGGATGTGGGGTGGAGGAGGGCTGGAGGAAGGAGGGATGTGGGGTGGAGGAGGGCTGGAGGAAGGAGGGATGTGGGGTGGAGGAGGGCTGGAGGAAGGAGGGATGTGGGGTGGAGGAGGGCTGGAGAAAGGAGGGATGTGGGGTGGAGGAGGGCTGGAGGAAGGAGGGATGTGGGGTGGAGGAGGGCTGGAGGAAGGAGGGATGTGGGGTGGAGGAGGGCTGGAGGAAGGAGGGATGTGGGGTGGAGGAGGGCTGGAGGAAGGAGGGATGTGGGGTGGAGGAGGGCTGGAGGAAGGAGGGATGTGGGGTGGAGGAGGGCTGGAGGAAGGAGGGATGTGGGGTGGAGGAGGGCTGGAGGAAGGAGGGATGTGGGGTGGAGGAGGGCTGGAGGAAGGAGGGATGTGGGGTGGAGGAGGGCTGGAGGAAGGAGGGATGTGGGGTGGAGGAGGGCTGGAGGAAGGAGGGATGTGGGGTGGAGGAGGGCTGGAGGAAGGAGGGATGTGGGGTGGAGGAGGGCTGGAGGAAGGAGGGATGTGGGGTGGAGGAGGGCTGGAGGAAGGAGGGATGTGGGGTGGAGGAGGGCTGGAGGAAGGAGGGATGTGGGGTGGAGGAGGGCTGGAGGAAGGAGGGATGTGGGGTGGAGGAGGGCTGGAGGAAGGAGGGATGTGGGGTGGAGGAGGGCTGGAGAAAGGAGGGATGTGGGGTGGAGGAGGGCTGGAGGAAGGAGGGATGTGGGGTGGAGGAGGGCTGGAGGAAGGAGGGATGTGGGGTGGAGGAGGGCTGGAGGAAGGAGGGATGTGGGGTGGAGGAGGGCTGGAGGAAGGAGGGATGTGGGGTGGAGGAGGGCTGGAGGAAGGAGGGATGTGGGGTGGAGGAGGGCTGGAGGAAGGAGGGATGTGGGGTGGAGGAGGGCTGGAGGAAGGAGGGATGTGGGGTGGAGGGCAATATGGAAGGGGGATAGTTCATTTTTATTTAATAATTTTACTGAATAATGAACAGATCAGTCAGTTTGTGGACATTTTATTAATCCTAGTTTTTTCCACTCCTCCTCCCCTGCTCTCCCCCTCTTCCTCCTCCCCCACTGTCCCTCTTCCTCCTCCCCTGCTCTCCCCCTCTTCCTATCTCCAGTGCAGCGCTGCGTGCGGGAACGGAAACCAGCGGCGAGACGTCATCTGCGTCCAGAAGCTGGGGACAGATTTCACTGTGACACCGGCGGGCGAGTGTGCCCACCTGGACAAGCCCCCCTCAGTGCAGGAGTGTGAAGAGGAGCCCTGCCAGCCACAGTGGTTCAACACTGAGTGGAGCACGGTGAGGGGGGGCGGGGGGGGAGGGGGGAGGGGGAGGGCAGGGGGGGAGGGCAGGGGGGGGGGCAGGGGGGGAGGCAGGGGGGGGGCAGGGGCAGGGGAGGAGGGGGGCAGGGGGGGCAGGGGGAGGAGGGGGAGGAGGGGGGCAGGGGGGGAGGCAGGGGGGGGGGGCAGGGGGGGGGCAGGGGCAGGGGGGGCAGGGGGGGCAGGGGAGGAGGGGGGGCAGGGGGGAGGGGGGCAGGGGAGGAGGGGGCAGGGGAGAGGGGGGGGCGGGGGGGGCGGGGGGGGCAGGGGAGGAGGGGGAGGAGGGGGGGGGGCAGGGGGGGGGCAGGGGCAGGGGAGGAGGGGGGCAGGGGGGGCGGGGGGGGCAGGGGAGGAGGGGGGGAAGGGGGCAGGGGAGGAGGGGGGCAGGGGGGGCAGGGGGGAGGGGGGGCAGGGGAGGAGGGGGCAGGGGAGAGGGGGGGCGGGGGGGGCAGGGGAGGAGGGGGGAAGGGGAGGGGGGCAGGGGAGGAGGGGGGCAGGGCAGGGGGGGCAGGGCAGGGGGGAGGGGCAGGGGAGGCTGGGCAGGGGAGGAGGGGCAAGGGGAGGAGGGGGGGGCAGGGGAGAAGAACACTTGAGAGTAATGTTGTTTGTGAAAAAAAAGACAAACTAATATGGAACGTTTTTATAAGTAAAAGAAGAATAAGAATAATAATTAGTCTGAAATGTCCTTGCTTTCTCTCAGTGCTCACGCTCCTGTGGGAAGGGCGTGCAGGTGAGGGAGGTACGGTGTCTCACGGCGGACAAACAGCACAGCCAAGACTGCGATCCCACCGCCACGCCACAGCAGGAGCAGCGCTGCAACACCATCCCCTGTGGGCCGCTGGTCACTGGTGGGGCTCTGCGCTTCAACATGCACAGCAGTCATGTGTGTCGCTGCTGTCTTGCTGTCTATATTTAACTACCTTCTCATGCACTGTTTCTCTCTCTCTCTCTCTCTCTCTCATTCTCCCTATCACTCTTTCTCTCCCTCTCTCTCTCTCTCTCTCTCTCTCTCTCTCATTCTCCCTATCTCTCTCTCTCTCTCTCTCTCTCATTCTCCCTATCACTCTCTCTCTCTCTCTCTCTCTCTCTCTCTCTCTCTCGCATTCTCCCTATCTCTCTCTCTCTCTCTCTCTCTCATTCTCCCTATCTCTCTCTCTCTCTCTCTCTCTCTCATTCTCCCTATCTCTCTCTCTCTCTCTCTCTCGCATTCTCCCTATCACTCTCCCTTTCTCTGTCTCTCCCTCCCTCTGTAGATGAGAACTGCAGGGACAGGCGTCATAACTGTGTGATGGTTGTCCAGGCCCGTCTGTGTGTCTACTCCTACTACAAGACAGCCTGCTGTGCCTCATGCACCCAGAGTGCCCAGCGGGCCAAGAGGCACTGAACAGCCAATCACAGCCCCTGATTAGGGGTCAAGGGGGTCACGATACACGAAGTGCAGGTCACCACGGAAACTATCTGGCTATGGAAACTGAGTGTGTAGAATGGATGTGACTATATAAGACACGGTGGCCTTGTCACGTAATGTGACATATTATATACTGTGAAAATGAATAACGAGCTATATAGATTCACCTCCTCCTTGTTTTGTTGCTCTGACCTTTCTAGAAGGATCTGTGTGTTCTGTCAGTAACGGTGTAAGGCCGGGAGTGCTGTCTGCTGTTCTCTCCACTCTACTCCCTCAGTGTCTGTGTCTGGGAGACGGGAAGGGACTTCCTGTTCACCTGGAGTGGAGGTCCACCTCTGTCTCCCAGCCGAGCCATGTGACCTGTCAGCCTGGGGGGGGGAGTGGGGGGGGGGAGTGGGGGGGGGGGAGTGTCGGGGGGGGCAATCACTCAGGCAGACTAAATAGCCTGCCATAGTTGGTGTATTGGGACATAGCCCAGATTATGAAGGACACTGCAGATGCCGAACAGCAGGAATGGTTCAAGTCCAGCTGGGTGCAGATTCAACCTCCCATGTTGTGCTTTTTTTCTGATGTTGTTGTTTTTTTGACGCCAAAAACTCTGTTCAGGTGAAAATTTGGACGATGCGAGCCAAAAAAACGAAACCAGGATGGCCTTAGTTGGTAGTAAGTGACCAAATATGTCCAAACTTTTAGAAAACGTTGTTTGTGAGAACAGCCCCAAATCTGCCAACCAGTGGAAAGTACCTGTCTCCTTCCATCCACATCACAGGTGTGGTAGGGGGCTTGGCAGGTGAATGTTGAGGTAGGAGATTACTACCTAGACTCAGATGGTAACTTGCCTTCTGGCTCAGTTTGTCTTTCTGTCTCTTTCTACATCCCTCTCTTGTCTCCCTCTGTGTCTCACACCTAGATGCATTATGAAGAAAACTTTATGTTGTTGCCATCACTATGCCTTAAAATAGAGTGTGATTGTCACTGAAATTGTTACATTTATGCAGATTTTTTCCCTCGCACACACACAGACACACACACAGACACACACACAGACACACACACAGACACACACACAGACACACAGACACACACACAGACACACACACGTACACACACACGTACACACACCCATGAGCGATGTGTATATTTGTCAAATTATATTTTTGTGTCTATATTCCTTGAATAGAAGCTAGCTTTTACTTGTATGTTTTATAGAATATGTAGAATTTGAATTTTTATGTATCATATTGTTGTAGAACATTACCTGTACAAGTATATCGTTTGTATATCATAATATTGACAGTGGGTAAGAACCAACCCTTGTTTGATGTGTGTCTGAGAGAGAGACAGAGAGAGAGAGAGAGAGAGAGTGTGTGTGTGTGTGTGTGTGTGTGTGTGTGTGTGTGTGTGTGTGTGTGTGTGTGTGTGTGTGTGTGTGTGTGTGTGTGTGTGTGTGTGTATGTTTGCCTGTTGTTAAAACATACTGCACACTGTAGGGCTCTCTAACCCTGCCTTTGTATAGTATCATCTGTATTAATCTGCCTTTGGATTCTATGTTTTGCTTTTAGTAGAAACAAACGTTTTATATAAAAAGACAGAAAAGGATAGTAATTTATCTATTATAAAAAAATACATGTAATTTATTTTTGTCTTACAGAGCTGTAGCAAAATGTATTTGTTTTTATTATATCAGAGTTTATAATGTGCTTGTTATTGTTGATAAACATGGATTTTATATTATTTTCAAAATGCTTAACGTGTGTGTGTTATCACAGAGCTCCATTTTCAATACAACTAAATATATATAATAAATATATATATATATTGAACGTGTTTTATTGTATTGTTCTGTCCACCAGGTGGTGGAGTTGTGTCCTTTGAGGATGAAGAGGCCCCATACTGTTTATGTTGTACAGGAGGCAGCATAAATGTCTTTCCTGTTTCCGTCAAACCTTGTTGCTCTGCGTGGGGGTGGGGGTGAGGGTGGGAGGGGAGGGGAGGGGAGCGAAGAGGGTTGGAATCGCACAGATTCCGGTGCGTGCAGTTTCAAGCATGCTCTGCCGGCTCAAACTGTTCAGATTCCCGGGGCGGCCGGTGCGTGCGTGCCGAGCTATAGCTGGTTCCAGTTCTACATGAAGACCTGAGCTATAGAAGGGCGGCTCGCGTGAGAGAGGATGATATATGTGCGCACGCGTCCGTAGAGTGTGAAGGGAGGGAGAGAGGGGGAGAGGGGGAAAGGGGGGGGAGAGGGGGAGAGGGGGCGCGGAGCAGGGAAGGCAGATGGTGACCTTTCTGAGTAAATCATCTTGAACTCTATGATTCCTCTCCTCGGGAGGGAGACCGGAAAACACACGCGCTCGCACACACACACACACACACACACACACACACACACACATACATACGGATATCAACACTCACACATACATCGAATTGACAAGTTTTAGAAATGAGAACCGAGCTGCTTTAAGGGGTTGGCTTTCCCATCCACAGTAGTATACATCACTATTGTTTCACCCAGTAGATATCTAGAGAGGGGTGTGGTGTGTGTGTGTGTGTGGAGGGGGGTGGGGGGAGGGGGGGGTGGGGGGTGGTTACAAGGAACCATGGAACAACAAAGCACTCACTGGCTGGAAGGGAACCCCAAGACTGAGGTCTGTGAGCCGGTGTGTCTATAGTGTAGCGGTAGTCGTGACGCCGCACGCTCGCACTGCTAGTGTTTCAGCACCATGGCCAGAGCTCGCGGCTAGAACAATAGGCGGCTCTGCGTTCACGGCTGTCAGGCACCTACTGCCAAAACCCACACCAAACCCCATACGAAAGAAATCGAACATTTTAAGCTTTATAATTACATAAAATTCATCAATTTAGGGTACGACAAAACGGGGGATTTCTTTATGTATAATTGTGGATTTTTATGTATCTGTGGGGAGATGTAAGATATATTTTTCTCGGTGAAGGCAAGCATAAGTTGTTGATCGTCTCTGCCTGTTTGTCCTACGTCACAGACGGGCAACCGGCCCGAGGGAGAGAGAGAGAGAGAAAGAGAGAGAGGGAGAGGGGGGCGGGGAACTAGATAGAGAGAGGGGGAGACACCGGCAAACGACGTCAAAAGCTAACGTAGCCATAGGCCTTGTGAGGAATAAAGAACGAAATAGGGAAAGCAGAAAATGGTTATGATGCTGATTAGGAAATATTCCTCAGGCTTTTAACACAAATATGACCGTATGCTTGTAATGTTATTGTGCAATATTAACTATAGGCTAAATTATATTAGGCTTTAAACAGTTGTAACCATCATTTGTAATTACGGTTATTTCAATAATCTGTGTAAATTTAATTCAAATATAGGTTAATCTGGAAAAAAAAGAAATCCTACCGTTCAGAGATTGTGTGTACATCTCTTACGCAGGGTCTGCTGAGAGTCGTGACAGGTTGTCTAACGGATCTGGTGAACGTTTTCCAAGACTCGAAACTAGAACGGCAACTCCACCGATCTAGCAACCTACCGAATTGATACCGAGAGAGAGCGAGAGAGAAATAGGCACTGGAAGGTTGGCACAAAGAACTGTGGACGAATCGCATCTACCCTCTCATTCCCAGAGGGAGAATAACGGGAGACGTAAAGCGCGCTGAGGACGGGGAACGAAAACGTGGATAAATAGATCTAAATCGTGAGGGACATTGAAGGATTTTGAGTCAAAACAAAAGAAGAATCTTCTGAAATCGGTAGGGCTTTTCTCCCAAACATGTGATGTTGTTTTAGTTTAGTGTGAATATTTCTCTGTGCTG
>NC_140362.1:21842500-21850000 GCF_054491055.1 Hypomesus nipponensis | reverse complement strand
AGCGTCTGAGTAACGATGCTGGAGCTGGACACCGCTCTTGCTTCCCCACCGTTCGCCAACCGGATTTAACTGTAATTTAACGGTTGGAGCCAGGCAGTAAAATAGCAGTGAGTGGAGAAGAGAGAGAGATGGAGGAGAGACATGGGTGGTGGAGGGTGGGGTAGGGTGGGGCAGGGTGGGGCAGGGTGGTGGAGGGTGGGGCAGGGTGGGGCAGGGTGGGGCAGGGTGGTGGAGGGAGGGGCAACATCAGCAGCGTGTGGCAGAGGTCAGGGGTCACCCACAGGGTTGAAGGGTACTGTTTCAGACAAAAGTGCCCCCCCCCTCTGCGACACTCACACACACCTGCCGTGCGCCTTTCATCCAAACACTCTTTTCTTCCTTCCTCGCATTTTCAATTTTTTGACCTCAATATATTCCGTGCCCCCCTCCCCAACCCCAACTTTGTTGTCTTTCTTTTCCTTCCCGTCTGTCTGACGCCCCCTCTCTGTGGGGGCTGTGCACCTCCCCAACCCCCACAAGCACAGACCCTCGTCTGGATTCAACCTCATTTTTATTCATGCAGATTCATGTTCCATCTCTCTCTCCATCTATTTCTATCCCTCTCTCTCTCTCTCTCTCTCCCCCTCTCTCTTATCTCTCTCTCTCTATTTATCTCGCTCCCTCTATCTCTCTCTCTCCCTTATCTCTCTTTCTATCTCCTGTTCTCTCTCTGTATCTTCTTCCTTCATCGTCTAGTGTTGTTCTCTCTGTGGTTCTCTTTCTCTCCAACGTGTCTCATCACTCTCTCACAATCGCACAGACACACACGCAAAAGCACGCCACACACTCTTGCGTCGCGCTTCTGTCCGCTGATCCTGGTTGAGATAAGATGACCAGGTGTTTGTACCCGTGTTCCAGAGCTCTCCAGGAAGCTGCTCTGTGCTTGAGACCAGAGCGCTCCAGGAAGCTGCTCTGTGCTTGAGACCAGAGCGCTCCAGGAAGCTGCTCTGTGCTTGAGACCAGAGCTCTCCAGGAAGCTGCTCTGTGCTTGAGACCAGAGCTTTCCAGGAAGCTGCTCTGTGCTTGATACCAGAGCGCTCCAGGAAGCTGCTCTGTGCTTGAGACCAGAGCTTTCCAGGAAGCTGCTCTGTGCTTGAGACCAGAGCTTTCCAGGAAGCTGCTCTGTGCTTGAGACCAGAGCTCTCCAGGAAGCTGCTCTGTGCTTGATACCAGAGCGCTCCAGGAAGCTGCTCTGTGCTTGAGACCAGAGCCCTCGTGTGGGTCGCTGCAGGCTCAGCATGGGTCAGACAACTCCCACGTTTACTTGCAGTGGACGGATGCAGATGAACAGCATAGTACAGCATACCTGGGAATATAACACGTAGAGAGAAGACAGTGGATGTTGTTGGAACACGTGGGATAAGTCGTTTTTCATACAGGTTTTGGTCAGTGTGGGGCCTTAATATCAGATCCTGATGTGAGACATAGGGCCTTGGTTGCTGTCTGTGGTGAATCTCAGCTGCCTGGAGCTTCCTCTCCCTGTGGGGAAAGACTATGATGAGCAATTATCCACTAGGGCGGCTTTGTAGGCTAATTTAGCATATTTATGTTGTCAGCAACACTGTTTACAATTCCCCCTCACTGCTTACCCCTGCAGTTTCTCTTTCTCTCTGTAACTCTCTCCCCCCTTTCTCTCTGTCCTCTATCTTTTTTGCTTTCTCTTTTTTTTATTATCTCTTTCTCACTATCTTTCTCTCTCAGCCTGATGGGGTTTGTGATGTGTATCACCCCTCCCTCCCTCCCTCCCTCCCTCCCTCCCTCCCTCCCTCCCTCCCTCCCTCCCTCCCTCCCTCCCTCCCTCCCTCCCTCCCTCCCTCCCTCCCTCCCTCCCTCCCTCCCTCCCTCCCTCCCTCCCTCCCTCCCTCCCTCCCTCCCTCCTTCCTTCCTTCCTCCCTCCTTCCTGCCATCTCTCTATTTTTATCCGCTCGGTGTGTGGGAAGGGCCAGGTGTACACTGAAAATGGTGTGTGTGTGTGTGTGAAAGAGAGAGAGACAGGGAGAAAGAGAGAGAGAGAGAGAGAGAGGGAGAGAGGGAGAGAGAGAGAGACAGAGACAGAGATTGAGAGAGATATGTACGTATGTTACGTACAAGGGGAAGTCCATGCAAGACAGAAGGAAGGAGAGGGTGTATATACACAAGGGTGTATTTATGCGTGATTAACCGTGAGGACGAAAGAGGCTGCAAGCATGTGGCTTTGTGTTGGTCAGGGTCTGTGTGTGTGGATGTGAAGCTGTCTCATAGATCACCTCCAAATTGGGGCTGAATCTAATCAGGTCCCCATAAAGTCCTGACCCTGGAGAGAGCCTGTAAACACACACACACACCCTGGAGTCTCTGTCAGTGGGATGTTGTATCAAATTCTAGTAAATTACAAAGAAAAGCCCAACCTCCGAGTCAGCTTTTACAGTCGTAACACTGACTGGAGGTTAGTTCATGTCAATCGCCATCTGGCTGGTAAATCTACATGCATTAGGAAACATGAGCAGACCTACTGACGTTAGAGCTCTATATTTAGACGGAATAAAATATAAAACTATTCACAGAGCACTTTAAACTGATCATAGAAGTGAGCCTTACGGCTGGACAGCAGTTAATATAGAAGTTTAACAGGAGTCTGTAAAGGCCATGTATATGTGAAGCGTCTGATAGGTCAGATGCATTATGACAACACTGGTGCCTGAGTGCATGTGATCCTGGTACCATGGTGTTGTAGGACCAGAAATGGTCCTGTTACCATGGTGTTGTAGGCCCAGAAGTGTTCCTGTTACCATGGTGTTGTAGGCCCAGAAATGGTCCTGTTACCATGGTGTTGTAGGCCCAGAAGTGTTCCTGTTACCATGGTGTTGTAGGCCCAGAAATGGTCCTGTTACCATGGTGTTGTAGGCCCAGAAGTGTTCCTGTTACCATGGTGTTGTAGGCCCAGAAGTGTTCCTGTTACCATGGTGTTGTAGGCCCAGAAGTGTTCCTGTTACCATGGTGTTGTAGGCCCAGAAGTGTATCTTCCAGAGCAGTATATGTGCTGTACGTCTCTATCTGCACCATACAACCCGGCATGTGGGGGGGTAGACAAGCGGGGTGGACAAGTGTGTGAAATCTGCTGGATGAAAAGGAGTTGATGGGGGTGAGAGGGAGGCGCATGGGGGTTGGGGGGTGTAGGATGAATAGGGGCGCGGGGGTGTGGGGGGTAGACAGGGGGGGGCAGAGAGACGGGGTGAAGGAGGAAACGAGACAAAAGTTTGCCACAATGACTGTGAAAGCAGGTGGGGGGGGGGGGGTACGTCTGTCAGTTTAAACAGAGACATCTGTCAGACAGGGGGAGGGCATGGGTGTGTGTGTGTGTGTGTGTGTGATTAGACTCAGCTGAACTGGTGAGAAGATAAGGAGACTCTAGAGGCTGCCAGCACTACTCTGTCACACGTTGACCCATCTCTACTGTCCACATGACCACAAGCACTGCAGCCCTGGAACATTCTGCCTGTCTCAAACCAGACAGGCTTCTGGTTTGGCTTTGTTGTGGATTTGTGGAAGAATCCCCTCATGTTTGGAATGGTGGAACGACTCCCATCATGCTTCCATGATTATGATGATGTATTCAAACAAAATCATCGCACATTCATATATTCATATGTATTCATATTATTTTATAACTCGATGTAAGGGTAAATAAGAAATAAAGAAAAGCTGGAATCCACAGATGGAGGGAAGGGCTCCAGTGCAGTGCCTACCTCACACCCTCCCTGTTCTCACGTGGGGGTGAGGGCACTGGGAGGAATTTATCAACAGGGTTATCAGTTCTGCTTTATGCACAGTTTGACACAATGATGAGTAGTGTGTGTATGTACGTGTGTGTGTGTGTGCTGTGTGTGCATGCCGGCTTTGTGTGTGTTTGTGTGTGTGCCGAGGGTGTGTGTGTGTGTGTGTGTGTGTGTGGCGTACGCTCTGTTGGAGAAGCAGATTAAGGGTTAACAGGCAGCTGAAGGATGTATCAGGGGAGAGCGAGGGAGAGAGGGAGAGAGAGGGCAGGTTTCTCAGGTGTGAAGAATGGAATGAGATAGACAGAGAGGGGGGAGCGAGGGGGAGAGAGAGAGAGAGAGAGAGAGAGAGAGAGAGAGAGAGAGAGAGAGAGAGAGAGAGAGAGAGAGAGAGAGAGAGAGAAAGAGAGAGAGAGAGAGGGGGGATGGGGAGCTCTGGAGGTTGCATTATGGTTGCAGGCTTCGTTGCCAGGCAACGGAGCAGAGTGAGATGCCAGGTTGCTAGGTAACCTCTGGGATGCGATGACTAACATGGTGTGATAGAGACACAGAAGGGACAGAGGGAGTGGAGTTGTGTTGCGTGTAGACACACACACACACACACACACACACACACACACACACACACACACACACACACACACACACACACACACACACACACACACACACACACACTTCTATGGATGGTCATAAGATAGTCATAGGGGTGACATCAGGTTGTGTTAGGCTGAATGTGCAGCTCAACCCAATGGAGCCACCGAGGCATGTTCTAACTGTGACAGAGAGAGAGAGAGAGAGAGAGAGAGAGAGAGAGAGAGAGAGAGAGAGAGAGAGAGAGAGAGAGAGAGAGAGAGAGAGAGAGAGAGAGAGAGAGAGAGAGAGAGAGAGAGAGAGAGAGAGAGAGAGAGAGAGAGAGAGAGAGAGAGCAATGACTATTATTACAGGACGGGATTACAGGGTGGAAAGGGGATGGAGGGAGGGAAAGAGGGAGGGAGGGGGGGGGGGGAGGGAGGGAGGGAGGGAGGGAGGGAGGGAGGGAGGGAGGGAGGGAGGGAGGGAGGGAGGGAGGGAGGGAGGGAGGGAGGGAGGGAGGGATAACGCTTGACAGAGAGTGGGGTAGGGATAAAAATAGTTCTTCTTTTGCACTCAGGAAAATGGACATCTGAAATTGTGTAGATGGAGTGTTCCAGGGGGAGACAGGAAAGTGTGTGTTCCCGTGTGTGTGTGTGTGTGTGTGTGTGGAGGGGATCATATTAAGTTTTATATTTTGTATTTGTGATGTCTACTACACATCATAGTTTGGTTGGACATCAAAGGGCAAAGATGTTAACATGCATATTGTAATCCTCACTCTCTGTGTCAAACACACACACGGGTGTGCACACACACACACACACACATGCACCCCTGATGTGACAAGATGGTTTAGTCCAGTGATTGTGAGTAGGTGGGGGGAGGGGATAGAATACAATTTGATTGGATAATCCAAGGATTTAATATCTCCTAATCCTGGCACAATCCTCTCTGCATTACTGCAGGGAGCAAGATTAACTGTTTGTGTGGGTGTGTATTTACTGAATATGTGAATGCATATGGGCACATATATGACTGTGTGTAACCCTGCATTCCTTGTGTCCAAGTTTCCGCACGTGTGTGTTGTATGCAGAAAGCTGTGTTAGCGTGTGAGTTTACATACACGCGTGTATGAATGGACATGCCTGGGAGTGCTCATGCGTGTTCCTGTGTTTACACACGTAATGTAGTCACTGTGCGTGTAGAGAGAGCTTCCTGCAGTTTACAGGCCAGGGAGTGAGAGCTGAAAACATCACGTGAACATGGAACAACCTTCTATTCTGTTCTCTGATTGACTACGCGTGGAGATCTGGAGGGTGTATCACTGTCAAACTGTATAGCTGCTTATGTGTGTGTGTGAGTGTGTGTGTTCGTGTGTGTGCAGATGGTATATGTTAATTAAGTCTTAATTGGAACGTGAGTAATTAGAGGGTAATTTGTGTTGAAAGGAAATGTGTGTGTGGTACGTAGAGAGGGAGGGAGAGTGTGTGAGCAAGAGAGAGAGAGAGAGAGAGAGAGAGAGAGAGAGAGAGAGAGAGAGAGAAAGGGAGAGAAAGAGAGAGAGAGAGAGAGAGACAGAGAGAAAGGGAGAGAGAGAGAGAGAAAAGTAGAGAAAGGGAGAGAAAGGGAGAAAGGGAGAGAGATAGAGATGTAGAGTGGATGAATCTGGCTTTGGGAGCAGAAACCATACATTTTATTTGCATTTCTCTTTTTTTGCTCAAGGGAGTTTCAATTACTACACTCAACCCCGCTCCACATTCCCATCCTCCTCTCTCTTTCCCTCTCTCGCCTTCTGTCACTCTGTCTCTATCTCACTCACCCACTCACTCGCTCACCCACTTACTCCCTCTCTCCCTCTCTCCTCTCTCTCTCTCTCTCTCTCTCTCTCTCTCTCTCTCTCTGCCTCTCTCTCTCCCTCTCTTTCCCTGTCTTTCCCTCTCTCTCTCTCTCTCTCTCTCTCTCGTTTGCCTCCCTCCCCTCATACTTCTATTATCCTCTTGCCCTCCCTCACCTCCCTCCTCTGCATCTATTCAGCCATTCTCCTCATACAGCCTCTTCCATTTCTCTTTCTTGTCTTCACTCTGCCTGCCCGCTCTCCTTTCCCCTCTCCCCCTCTTCTCCCTCCCCTTCTCCTCTCCCCTCCCCTCTCCCCCTCTCTCTCCCTTCCCCTTCTCCTCTCCCCTCCCCTCTCCTCCTTTCCTTTCTGTCTAAAACGTCTCTTTATGTAATATTTGCGTATTATTCTTCATTGTGTTTGACAAAAAGTATAAGGGGCTGGAAGGGGGAGGGGGAGGGGGGAGGGGGGAGGGGAGAGGGGGGAGGGGGGAGGGGGGAGGGGGAGGGGGAGGGGGAGGGGGAGGGGGAGGGGGAGGGGGAGGGGGAGGGGGAGGGGGAGGGGGAGGGGGGAGGGGGGAGGGGGGACACAGAGACATGATGCAGGCGGGGGGATTTGAACCTTTGTCAGCAGCAGGATCTGTGTCGTTGGTGTTGTGGGGTAGGCTGCTCTGTTACCATGGTTCCCTCCTGGCTCTCTTTGTTTATCTAAAGAGCACAGCGGTCGCCCTTGGCAACTAGCATCCTTGTTTACCTGCTCGGAATGTCGTCATCAGATCGCCATGACAACCGGGAGGTTGTCCATGTCGATTTGAGTGCCATTGTGTAGTTGTCGTAGCAACCTGCATCTCTCATCTGCACCTCTGTCTCTCCATCATCTCTCCATCTTCCTCTCCATCGTCCTCTCCATCTTCCTCTCCATCTTCCTCTCCATCTTCCTCTCCATCTTCCTCTCCATCATCTCTCCATCATCTCTCCATCTTCCTCTCCATCATCTCTCCATCATCTCTCCATCTTCCTCTCCATCATCTCTCCATCATCTCTCCATCTTCCTCTCCATCTTCCTCTCCATCATCTCTCCATCATCTCTCCGTCTTCCTCTCCATCTTCCTCTCCATCTTCCTCTCCATCTTCCTCTCCATCTTCCTCTCCATCTTCCTCTCCATCTTCCTCTCCATCATCTCTCCATCATCTCTCCATCTTCCTCTCCATCATCTCTCCATCATCTCTCCATCTTCCTCTCCATCTTCCTCTCCATCATCTCTCCATCATCTCTCCGTCTTCCTCTCCATCTTCCTCT
>NC_140362.1:21822500-21832500 GCF_054491055.1 Hypomesus nipponensis | reverse complement strand
CTCTCTTTCTCCCTTTCTCTCTCCCTCTCTCTACCTCCCTCCCTCCCTCTCCCTCTCTTTACCTCCTTCCCTCCCTCCCTCCCTTCCCTCTCTCACTCACTCTCCCTCTCTCTACCTCCTCCCTCTCTCTCCCTCTCTCACTCACTCTCCCTCTCGCTACCGCCCTCCCTCTCTCTACCTCCCTCTCACTCTCTCTCTCCCTCCCTCTCCCTCTCTCACTCACTCTCCCTCTCTCTACCTCCCTCCCTTTCCCCCTTCCTCTCCCTCTCTCACTCACTCTCCCTCTCTCTACCTCCCTAAATCTCCCTCCCTCCCTCCCTCCCTCCCTCCCTCCCTCCCTCCCTCCCTCCCTCCCTCCCTCCCTCCCTCCCTCCCTCCCTCCCTCCCTCTCCTTCTCCCCATCCCTCCCTCCCCCTCCCTCCCTCCCCCTCCCTCCCTCCCTCCCTCCCTCCCTCCCTCCCTCCCTCCCTCCCTCCCTCCCTCCCTCCCTCTCCTTCTCCCCCTCCCTCCCCCCTCCCTCCCTCCCTCCCTCCCTCTCCCTCTCTCAGGTGCAGTTCCAGACTCCAGTCCTACAGGGATCCAAGGAGTGTTCTGTCAGATTGTCTCATGCCTCTGAGCCACGGGGAGCCACACAGACACACTCTCAAACGCCGCGCTCAAACGGTCCAAGGCACTGATATACAAATGTACATAAAGTTTACACACACACACTCACTCACACAAACACACACACACACAGATATCAGTAATCCCACCCATATAACTGGACTCAGTTTTACAATGGGCCGTAATGTGTTTGTTGAGGGTGTTTAATGCAGTTGAGACACCGACACAAAGGTTTATAAGGCACTACTGAGATGATGAATAATGATGCTATATCACTTGGATGGACTTTTACATGTCTATTATGTGTCTATAACCTGACAAGAATAGAAGGGCCCTTGTTTCATCATTTAAAAAAAAGAAGAAAAAAATAAAAACAGACGACAAAAACAGAAAGTTAGACAGACCTTGGAGAAGCTCCATATGACTTGTAAATAATTTAGTTTAAGAAGAGCAACATTTAAAAAACACTAAAAAAAATAATACTACTTTAGATAAGCACCGAAGAAGACACAATGGCATTATTATTATTATTATTATTATACTCGTAAGGGGGTGTCTTATTTCTAATGGAGAAAGGGAAAAATCACTAACATATTTTAAATTTCTACTTAGATTTTAGGAGAAAAATGGGGGTAAGGGTTATTGCACCTTTATGGGGATGTTTTAATATTTGATCAATTTTTTATTTATTTACTAATTTATGATTTATTTTGTTTATTGGGAGAAATTATAGGGTATGAATGGGTTGCAACTTTTTGATTTTAGAATTTTCTAGAGAAATCCATTTGAGTCCATCAGACTGCAATCAATGAATTATAATTATGTATTAATTATTACAACAATACAATATTTATTTCTTATTTATTGAGTCCTGTTTTTGACCCAGTCTCTTTTTAAGTTAAAATAAAAAGTATCATACTTAAATCATGATCAATGGTTAATTTTGTGCGCTCAAGTGTTCGTGTACGGATCCTTCTTATTCAATGCCTATGGATGTGTGTGACAGCGATAGAGAAATATCGTGAGACTACGTAGGCCTATGACAGCGAGAACTCACCCAGTAGAGGGCAGAAGCAGAGAGATTTATCTCATGAAATGTGAAATGAAGCATTAGTTTTATGGGTTTATGGAACCGTGTGTTAATCAGAGTTTAATTGGTGTTTAAGAACGCAAGTGTGTGCAACTATCGACCTACTGGAATTCCGATTGTTCAGATAGACCATTCAAAGTTCAGTGAACACAGTGCTGACTTGACGTTTGTAAAATAAAATTCGTAGTCTACTAGTCTACTCTACAGTAGCCTATCTCAACATGGAATATCACATATGGAATAGCACATACGAGAAAACTTGAATAAGAGAGAAACCTTTTTTTGTATATGTGCATATTTTTTCCCCCATAGTCTAACATTCCTTTATTAGGCCTATTGCAAAATCAGATATTGTGGCGGCAACCATGATCACCCGGCAGAGCCTCGCTAACCTCGTCCTCTGAACCCGTTAGGCTTCACATGACAAAGTGTCAGGACAGGTCAGCACAATGCGAGCGTCTCTTTGTAAACCGGTGACGCAAACGTCCCGTCCCGTAAACCCTCCCAGGTCCACATCTGGCAGAATGAATGCATGGCATAGCAATTAGCCTGCGCGCAGCATGTTTATTTCACCGTTATAAGCACAACACACACATCTAGCACGTGACCTGACATTAAGAATTGAATTTACATTTTAGTAATAACTACTTTATTAAACCCCAAGGTTTTTTTTTAATTATCAGAAAATGAACAATAAACAGTGACAACAACCAATCAATACAACGTAAACTGGGATAGGCCTTAACCCCTTAATCGGGGAGTTCAGAATGGTTTTCTCTATAGGCTACAACACCGGAAACAAAACGAGGATATGTTGGCCAAGTGTTCTCATGTGCCTGAACGTCATCCGAACCCTCCCTCACCGTTACTCAGACACTCCTCCCTCCAACTCTTCTCAATCCGTTCTTCTTGAATAGGAGCCGGATGATTTACGCCCTTTCTCTGCCAAAATCTCGCTATTCCCCTTGACCACAGGGACTGAGAGGATTCCTAAATTGGAAGTTGGAATTTAAAAAACACAAAACCATTTCAGTTTAACCGTAGACCTCGGCGGGGGTAGCTCCAGCTGCTCCAGAAAACTCCTCATTCGTCGCCGCTAGCCTAAAGTTTTCACAACTAGGCTACACTTAAGGCTATATGTTTTTTTAATAAACAACATTGGAAACATTCGATTGGACAGAAAGATGCGAACTGGCAGCAGCAGTGAAGCCGGACCTTAAACCCCAGAACAAGCCCTGTCTGTACAATTAGCTGGTCGGTAACTTTCTGGGTAGGACTGACTGTAGTGGTCGAGCTTTTTTGAATTACACAATTACATCGTCCTCGCGCTATAAAGGCGTGGGCCCGTGTCCTGTTACACTCGAGTTGGATCTTTACAAGTGGATAGCATACCAGAGTGAGTCCCGTTATTTTATTCACATCACCAGCACTGTTCTTGCCCTGTGGACAAGACTTCCAGTAACCGCACGCGTGTATGTTTGTGTGTTGTGAGTCACAGCTATTCATCTTTCGCCTACCATCCACTTAACCGTCGTTATACATTAGTATGTTCCACTGTTTTTCACTCAGCGATTAATTCCTGAGTTGTGAAGTCGTTTTTGGTCTGTCGTAGGCTGTCTTCGAACTCACAAGCCTGTTTCTAATGATCCATCTTGAAACAACGACAGGCCTAGGGACACAGATCATTGCTATCCGGCCTCAGTTCCAGTCTTACCTTCACTCATTACAGGCCTGGCTGTGTCTTGACAGCGCTCACTCGAACATAGCCGAATGCTGACGGAAGGAAGAGCCGGTAGCGTATTTGAGTTGTGTATTTTAATGGCCTTTGTCTAATCCGTTTTTCTGTGTTTCAAACAATCGTAACACGCAAAACAAAACAAAAAGACGGATCAGCTGATATAGCCGGCTACTATTTTACTGCTTATATTAAAACAAAGTCTTTACAGAGTCCAAATTGTTAATGATTAATGGTCATAAACCCATTGAGGAAGAGAGTTGCATCTCCTTTGTCAGGGCCAATTGCAATCAACCATCATAATGCAAATAACAAATGTCCTGTATAACATGCTACTCACTTACTGCTGCCCAAAGCATCTAACCACAGTTAGATAGATTATCAAGGTTTGTTGCCATGGTGTTAAAAGATAAATGCTTTAAAGTGTTGATGGAACACATTCCTCTTATTGATAATAACCAGCTCAGATACCTTTAGCAAGGTGAGTGGATTCTCAATCAGTCAGTGATCAAAGACTTAGAAAGACACGGAGCGACATGACCAAAGCTCTTTTATAATTGTCTAGGAGGCACACATACACACATGTTGCTTGCCTGCAGTTAGTTGCAGTTAAACACTGTCTTGTTTTCAACTAAAAGTTTTATTGGGTTCGGAGTCCAAACACGCCTGTAGACGCGTGAGGAGAGAGAGCGAGGGAGGGTGGGAGGTGGGGTGGAGGGAGGGAGGTGGGGTGGAGGGAGGGGGAGGTGGGGTGGAGGGGGAGGTGGGGTGGAGGGAGGGGGAGGTGGGGTGGAGGGAGGGAGGTGGGGTGGGGGAAGGTGGAGGGAGGAGGTGGGGACGGGGGAGGTGGGGTGGAGGGAGGGGGAGGTGGGGTGGAGGGAGGTGGTGGGAGGGATGTGGGGACGGGGGAGGTGGGGTGGAGGGAGGGGGAGGTGGGGTGGAGGGAGGGGGAGGTGGGGTGGAGGGAGGTGGTGGGAGGGAGGTGGGGACGGGGGAGGTGGGGTGGAAGGAGGGGGAGGTGGTCTGATTTTATTTGGCAAAATCAAAATGTCTCAGGCATGACCTGCATTAGACATAACTCAAACTCAACAGATGTGTCTGTGCAGTGTGTGTGTGTGTGTGTGTCTGTGTCTGTATAGTGTGTGTGTGTGTGTGTGTCTGTATAGTGTGTGCGTGTGTCTGTATAGTATAGTGCGTGTGTCTGTATAGTGTGTGCGTGTGTCTGTATAGTGTGTGCGTGTGTCTGTGTAGTATAGTGCGTTTGTCTGTGTAGTATAGTGCGTGTGTCTGTGTAGTATAGTGCGTGTGTCTGTGTAGTATAGTGCGTGTGTCTGTGTAGTATAGTGCGTGTGTCTGTGTAGTATAGTGCGTGTGTCTGTGTAGTATAGTGCGTGTGTGCAGTTCCGTGTTTAGGTAACTCAACCAAATGAAACAAGGATACAAAGGTCGGTCATCCGTTCTGTGTTTGGAGGAGACAGCTCAGTATTCAGGAGGTCAGAGATGAGCAGCATGGCTAGTGTCGCTGGAACAACATTGTAATAAGAGTTACAGCCTGATGGTTGTAAAACAGAAACAAGTTGCATGTCGAATCCTCCCGACATACACCGCAAAAAAGACTAACCTCTGTCTCAATCTTCTTTTCACCGTCTCTCAAATGTCTTTTTCAATCTCTCTCTATCCCTCCCCCTTTACTATCTCTCTCTCACTATCTTTGCCTCTCTATCTTCTCTCTTGCTTTCTCTGTGATCATGTCAGAGAGACAGTGAATGGACTCAGTAGGAGGGACTCGGAGGGCAGGAGGGACTCGGAGGGCAGGAGGGACTCGGAGGGCAGGAGGGACTCGGAGGGCAGTTGCACTAGGCAGGCCCCCCAGCAGGTCTGAGTGGAACTGGATGGAGGATATGACTCACCGTGTGCCAGACCCTCTGACACACTCGGCCCTCCTCCCTAATCACCCTGGACTTAGTAATGGTACAACTTCTGCTCAACACAGTCATCCCCAGGTTGGCATGACGATCCAAGATGACTTTGAGATTCCGTAGCGTGTGGATGCCATGACAGTTGGAACACGCCCCAGTTCAAATTCATTGTTTACATTCTCCCCCTATCCTGTACCGGGCGCTAGCACAGTCTACCACACTGCTCTCCACACTCTGCTGCCCCTGCTCAGGTCTAGGAGGGGACTGTCTCGTCTCCTTGGCTAACAAAGATTGAACACAACCGCTGAAGTTATGCCAAGCACAGCTGTGTGGTTGAATGAGTGTCGTCTGATGATGTGAAGGCTAACTAGCTTCATTAGAAACTCCCTAATGTGGCTGAAGACTGGGCTTCTGTGAGATTGTGTTGAAGCATGTTGGATCTTTTGTCACTCTCACTGTTTCCGTTCCCTGAAATGAACAGCTGAAACGAGGGTTATTATCCTGGAAAATCTCAGAAAGCAAGAGAGGGAGAGAGACAGAGAGGGAGGCATGAGGGAGGGAAAAAGTGAGAGAGGACTTCCTCTCTCCCACCCCTGCCAAAAGCATCTTCATTTCCTATTGGTCCACTAAAATGGTCAGAGTCTGGTCATGTGTTCATGTCTGCCAATGAGAAGGGAAGTTACTTTTTCGGGAGAAGTGCTGTGGCTTGCTGTTTGCATGAGCTGACATGAGCCTGTATTCAATAGACAGAAACAGCAAGGCATACACAGACCTGCTAACCCAGAGGTCCTGCGAGGGTCAGATCATTGTCCTTAATGTGGGGCCGGGTCGGTCTGCAACAGAAAATTACATCGGCCGGAGTGACTACCAGTATTATTGTGGAGATTTTATTATGATTTTAAGTGTATTTTATTATGCTAGATTAGTTTATTATTTTCTTAATATCCAATCACACATGTACACAAAATACAACACTCTTTTCTGAGAGACCTTTTACACTCACTGTGTGTGTGTGTGTGTTTGTGTGTATTTGTGTGTGTGTGTATGTCTGGGGTTGTTGAGCAGACATTATTTGTGAAGCCAGTGCATTACTTTCTCTGTCTGGGATGTGTGGGTTGCAGTCTTTTCACCGGATCTGATTAACAGACCAATGATTCCTTTTGAGGCACTGGACAGTTACTGGTTACACATGTGCACGCTCAGTGGTTTCAAGTTTGTTAATGTAGTATGGAGAGTAGGTGTGATGTTTTGGTCCTTAATTCTATGTCAGGTCAACAAAAGCCACCTTCTGTCTCTTGTCCTCTTTCACGTCACCTGCGCTGTAGTGTCCTGTCTGTCCTGGAGAGGAGCTGTTTCCTCTGGGGGGACACACGCTCTGGGATGTTTCCGGGGCAAAGAACGAGGATTCAATGTCCTATGACGTTTTGCATTTTTCACAGTACACACACACTCAGCGCCATGGTTGTGAACAAGGATGCTTGTGTTCATGGGGAGGCCCGGAGGGGAGGCAGGGGAGACACAGCAAGACAGTGGGAGAGGCAGAGGCAGACAGAACGTGCTCCCAGGCTTACGTCTGAACGACCAGACAGATTACACCCGTTTGGCTGTGCTGGGTCAGCGCTGGAGAAGCTGGGTGGGGAGGTGAGGAGGCTAGGAAGGAGGCTAGGAAGGAGGCTAGGGAGGAGAGGAGGCTAGGGAGGAGAGGAGGCTAGGAAGGAGGCTAGGAAGGAGGCTAGGGAGGAGAGGAGGCTAGGGAGGAGAGGAGGCTAGGGAGGAGAGGAGGCTAGGGAGGAGAGGAGGCTAGGAAGGAGAGGAGGCTAGGGAGGAGAGGAGGCTAGGAAGGAGAGGAAGTTAGGAAGGAGGCCAGGGAGGAGAGGAGGCTAGGGAGGAGAGGAGGCTAGGGAGGAGAGGAGGCTAGGGAGGAGAGAAGGCTAGGAAGGAGAGGAGGTTAGGAAGGAGGCCAGGGAGGAGAGGAGGCTAGGGAGGAGAGGAGGCTAGGGAGGAGAGGAGGCTAGGGAGGAGAGAAGGCTAGGAAGGAGAGGAGGTTAGGAAGGAGGCCAGGGAGGAGAGGAGGCTAGGGAGGAGAGGAGGTTGGGACTTTTCTTGTGTCAGTCCTGTTGGAAGCTGTTGTAACAGGAAACGTGCCTCATGCATAACCCGATGATGAAGTTGGGTAAGAACTGAGTAACTGAACTGTGACAACTGTCATACCGAAAATGCCCTGTGCGTGCGTTGTTCTTGGGTGTGTGTGTATGTGTGACATTATCTAGGGTTAACGTTTTGGGGTTTAGTAAAGTGTTGCAACTAAATGATTACTGTGCCAGTACAGCCAAGCCAACTGGCCTATCTCTAATAGGCAGCCCCAGAATCTGCATTCAATCTTCACAGCTTTATAACTAATCCTGACCACAAGCCTAGCCCAGTCTAGTCCAGTCTCTCTACCCACCCATCCTCTCTGGACTCTCATCTGTAGATGATTCCTGGTCCTATCCCTCTGGTGTGTGTGCTGTGTCTCTGTGTGTGTGTGTGTGCTGTGTCTGTGTGTGTGTGTGTGTGTCTGTGTGTGTGTGTGCTGTGTCTGTGTGTGTGTGTGCTGTGTCTGTGTGTGTGTGTGCTGTGTCTCTCTGTGTGTGTGTGTGCTGTGTCTGTGTGTGTGTGTGTGTGTCTGTGTGTGTGTGTGCTGTGTCTGTGTGTGTGTGTGCTGTGTCTGTGTGTGTGTGTGTGTGTGTGTGTGTGTGTGTGTGTGTGCAAACCTGCAGCTAGATCAGGCCTGGTATGGCCGTTACACCCCTCAGCTATCTGCAAGCCGGCTGCTCATGACGGCTGTGAGCAAGAAGTGGGTGGGGCCTGGGGGAGGAGGGGGAGAGCTGGGGGAGGGGAGGGGAGGGGAGGGGAGGGGAGGGGAGGGGAGGGGAGGGGAGGGGAGGGGAGGGGAGGGGAGGGGAGGGGAGGGGAGGGGAGGGGAGGGGAGGGGAGGGGAGGGGAGGGGAGGGGAGGGGAGGGGGAATTGGAGCCTGGGTTGAGGGCGACTGTGTGGGTGGAGGGGTGTGGGGGCGCTCCCTTGCTCCAGAACATGTATGAATCACGGCCTCCAGATGCTTGTGCTGCCTCGTTCTCGTTCTCCCTTTTTCCGCTTTCAGCCACTCCCTAATGTTGCATTGATGTTGAGGTGAAATCCGCCCAGCTGGACTTCTTCTTAAGGAGTGGATCACGGTGTGATCAGATATTCATAATGCTAGTAAATACAGAAAACCTGGTTTTCATTTTGGTTTGAAGTCCTACCACCACCTGGTGAATTGGAGCTTTTTTATGCTTCATCAGTGAACTACAGACCTCATAATACCTGCAGTATTGGCTGGGCAGCATTTAATTCCTGTTTATTGCGTTGCTAAACAATCTTCCATTTTTAAACCTGCAGATTAATTAGTAATGCAAAAAAGGTTTGTATTAAAAACGGCTCAGAACATGGACTTTGCACACCTAAAACACTTTGTAAAGCTTTTGGAACATTGAGTGAACTGCTGTATCGCTTCAACATGTGGGAACACTTGTTCACTCCCTCTACAGAATTTAGTATTAAACCCTCTTCACCTACCCCCTCCCCTCCTCTCTCCCCTCCCCTCCAGAATGCTGGAGGATCTGAGGGCGTGGTTTTGGCAGGAGAGGCTGTGGTTCCCAGAAGGTCTGGGATGGGCCGACCTTGAGAGCAAAGATGGACGGGTCTACGCTAAGTCTAGCGACCTCTGGGCCGCCCTGCCCATCGCCCTGGCTTTCCTTGTGGTGCGCCAGATCTTTGAAAGGTCAGTACCTCTCTCTGACTGGACCCTTCACCCGCTTTACTTCTACAGCGTCGCTCGCTGGGAGTTCTCCTTAGTTTGCCTCTTTCTTCTCCTCTGTCTCTGTCCTCCCTGTTCCCCTCATCCATCTGCCTTTCTGTTCTCTAAAGGGTCACCCCTGTTCTTGCTTGCTGCATCTCCATTCCTCTCCTCTTCTCCTCCTCTCCTCCTCTCCTCCTCTCCTCCTCTCCTCTCCTCCTCTCCTCCTCTCCTCCTCTCCTCCTCTCCTCCTCTCCTCTCCTCTCCTTTACTCTCTATCTCTAGCTTGCTGCATCTCCATTCCTCTCCTCTTCTCCTCCTCTCCTCCTCTCCTCTCCTCCTCTCCTCCTCTCCTCCTCTCCTCCTCTCCTCTCCTCCTCTCCTCTCCTCTCCTCCTCTCCTCTCTCCTCTCCTCTCCTCTCCTCTCCTTTACTCTCTATCTCTCTATGTCTCTTCAACTACAACCTTTTACTCATCCTACCCCTCTTTCTTTGTCCACATCTCTGCTCTCTCTCTGTGTCTCTCTCTCTCTGCTCTCTCTCTGCTCTCTCTCTCTTTTACCTCAGCCATTCATTTCATCTCTGAGTGTCTGTGGGTGTCTTTCGAAAACCAATCATCACGTGACATTTCCTGGGCCTTCTCGCTCTGTCTCTGTCACACCCAGTGTGTTCAACCATTACAAGTGCATTCTGTCATTTACCATTCAATCTAAATATTCATGTATATCGCGCAGTGTCTATGTCAAGAAATGCATTTCAAACAATTGCCCTGAAAGCAAAATAACCCAATGCACCAGATGACAGCCCGTGCTGATAGACGTGTCTCATCTCCAACC
>NC_140362.1:21777500-21820000 GCF_054491055.1 Hypomesus nipponensis | reverse complement strand
TTGCTGTAGCAGATTTGACCAGACATTCAGCACTGCTCACATGACCCCTCTGTGAAACTGGCTACATACTCTCTGTCTGTCCCCTCTACCTCCCCATCATCTACAACCTGTCTGTCCCCTCTACCTCCCCATCATCTACAACCTGTCTGTCCCCTCTACCTCCCCATCATCTACAACCTGTCTGTCCCCTCTACCTCCCCATCATCTACAACCTGTCTGTCCCCTCTACCTCCCCATCATCTACAACCTGTCTGTCCCCTCTACCTCCCCATCATCTACAACCTGTCTGTCCCCTCTACCTCCCCATCATCTACAACCTGTCTATTTGTGTCTCTTGCAGTTGGAGATTCACCTTTTACCTGCTTGCTTTCATCTCTGGTCTGGCCGTCCTCGTTGACGTAAGTAGCACTGTTTAAGCTCTGAACCCTCACGTCCCCATCGCTACTCTCTGCACCCTAATCGCTCACCTGGTTAACGTGACACCAAACGCCAAGAACTGCTGCCATGAAGACGCAGACCTTGGCTCGTGTCGGCCATGATGTTATTAACGACATGAAGACAGGTTTGGTGTCCGGTGTTGTAATGTGTGACTCTGTCTGCCCTGGTAGAAACCCTGGCTGTACGACGTCAAGCAGATGTGGGAGGGCTTCCCCACCATGGTGAGTCACCAGGGGCCTACGCCCACCCACATGCCCCGGTGGCTTAGATTCATGTGTGCTGGCCGTCTGCTAATCTATTTTTTGCTCTCTCCCTCTCTCTCTCTCTCTCCCTCTCTCCCTTTCTCCCTCTCTCTCCCCCCCCTCTCACTCTCTCTCTCTCGCCCTCTCTCTCTCCCTCTCTCTCTCCCTCTCTCTCTCTCTCCCTCTATCTCTCTCTCTCTCTCTCTCTCTCTCTCTCTCTCTCCCTCTCTCCCTCTCTCTCCCCCCCCTTTCACTCTCTCTCTCTCCCTCTCTCTCTCTCGTATCCCCTCCTGCCCTCCAGACCCTCCTTCCATCTCAGTACTGGTACTACATGATAGAGTTAGGTTTCTACGGTTCCCTGGTTGTCAGTGTGGCCTCCGACGTCAAACGCAAAGTAAGCCCCCGTCCTGCACAAACTCTACTAGATAATGTCATATGGAACATGATATCATCACCATGTATCATATAACACTATTCATAATGCGATCTGATATCGTCATTGATCCAAGCAGACAGTATTCAGGGTCCGAGCCTGTGCAGTTAGCAGCATGACCAGTGAGAGCTGTACGCGGATGTTACGTGTATCATGTGACTGGGCCTCTGCAAATTCAGCCTTTGTTCACATAGCTCCAACTACTCCTTCACCTTTGACAGGAAGTGACTTCAGTGTTGTGATAGCTACGCCTTTCCAACACCTTTAGATCTGCACTGCATGAGCCTTTGGCCTGATGTCACAATGGACATTAGACTATGAGAAGGTTCTAAGGGGATTGTGTGTGTGTGTGTGTGTTTACACGTATGTGGACTCTGCTCTACCAGGGTCACACAGTACAGACATCGTGTTCATAAAAACAAAGTCCTCCTGGCATGACTTAACCCCCACGTGCCCCCCCCAGACCGCCTTTCTGGTTCCTCTGACCCAGTACAAACAAACACACAGACTAAACATATAAACGTTCAACTTCACAGATAAAGCAACAAATGTCCTCATAGAATGTCAGGTCATTGTTAAGTGTGTTTAGGGTAGGTTACATTAGGTTATGTTAGGTTTGATTGTCGATGATTGTCAATCAAATGATTTTTCAGTGAATCATCGTCAGTAAATCAATCACAGATGAATCATTAACACACTTAGTTAGATTAGGTTAAGAGAGTTCAAGGTCAGCCATATGCAAAAATATTCAAGAATACTTTACAAGAAACACAAAATACAAACGTTACTCTTCCTCATACAGCTGGGGCTAATGTATGAACAATTCCCCAATTTATTACGATCTCTCTCAGCACACAGATCCAAGCTCTGTTCCCTCCCTCCCTCCCCCCCTCCCTTCCTCCCTCCCTCCCTCCCTCCCCCCTCCCTCCCTCCCTCCCTCCCTCCCTCCCTCCCTCCCTCCCTCCCTCCCTCCCTCCCTCCCTCCCTCCCTCCCTCCCTCCCTCCCTCCCTCCCTCCCTCCCTCCCTCCCTCTCTCCACAGGACTTCAGGGAGCAGATCATCCACCATGTGGCCACCATCTTGCTCATCAGCTTCTCCTGGTGTGTGAACTACATCAGAGCGGGCACTCTCATCATGCTGCTGCACGACACGTCTGATTACTTTTTAGAGGTACGGTGTCCTGCACCCGCATGCACTCACACGTTCAACCATGAAAGCGCAGCGAGACAATGTAAAGCAGTGACATTCAACGCTGCCCCCTTGTGGAATGAAGATGACATCTTCAGTTAAGGATGTCTGTCTGTCTGTCACCCCTTCTTGTTTAACCCCCTCTTCCTCCTCTGTTTGTCTTCTGTTGTACAGTCTGCCAAGATGTTTAACTATGCTGGCTGGAAGAACACCTGTAACTACATCTTTATCCTCTTCGCTGCAATTTTCATCATCACTCGACTTGTTATCTTTCCCTTCTGGTTAGTCTCTCTCTCACACACACACACACACACACACACACACACCCTCTCTCACACACACACACCCTCTCTCTCACACACACAGACACACACACAGACACACACACAGACACACACACACACAGGTACACATAACCACACTTGCTAATAGATATGGGCCCTGTGACAGGTGATGTTCAGTGTGTGTGGTTGTTCTCCCGGCTCCCAGGATTATGTACTGGACCTGGGTGTACCCGCTGAGTGTCTACCCTCCCTTCTTTGGGTACTACTTCTTCAACAGCCTGATGCTGACGCTGCAGTGTCTCCACATCTTCTGGGCCGTCCTCATCATAAGGATGGCAGTTCGTTTCCTTTCGAGCAATGTATGTGTAGACACACCACCAAACACACACACACACACACCACCAAACACACACACACACACTGGGTCACACACACACACACACACAGCAATGATGTTACAGGCTTCATCTGACAAAGTCCAGGTCTCAGGAAGTGCTTGGTCTGTCCGACTAGTTAATTGTGTCTTAACTCTTCTCGATTCCTCTTTTTTCCCCCAATTCTTCCGACCACTCAGGAAACCGTGGAGGATGAGCGAAGTGACAAGGATGAGACGGATGATTCGGCAGAGGAGGACGATAAGACAAAAGTTGGCCGCAAAAATGGACCCGTCCTGAACGGCCACACAGCCCACAACAACAACCATGCCAAGGCAGAGTGACAGAAACAGAAGAAGGAAGAGTGTGCAAACTCATGACCCTCAGCTTGAGAGAGGAGAGCTGGAGAAAGAGAAAGGGAAAGAGGGTATATCAATGAAGGAGAGGAAGAGGTATTCAGGTCCATGACTTTGGACACACTACATTAACCTGGACCTGGAACATATACACCCCCCCCCCACACACACACACACACACACACTTTAATTGTTAAACTCACACATAGATGTACACGTAGATACACCAACTCAGCTGCACAATTGTTTTTTTCCACATAGCTTCTGTTGGTCTCATATGGGTGGCCTTGGGTAAGCTATTATGAGAGAGACATGGTGATGGGAAAAGTGACAAGAGACAGAGGGGTCAGAGATGGGAAGGGGAGAGAATGATGCTGCTTCAAGTCAAGCTTTCCTTACAGTATTGGTGTGCCTTAAAGCCTTTTATAGTTAT
Source organism: Hypomesus nipponensis (assembly GCF_054491055.1). Lineage (NCBI taxonomy): Eukaryota > Metazoa > Chordata > Actinopteri > Osmeriformes > Osmeridae > Hypomesus > Hypomesus nipponensis. The sequence continues at coordinate 21,816,252 of NC_140362.1, read as the reverse complement.
TTCTTTTGTTTGGGCTTCATCTGCCTTGATCCCATAGTATGTTGTCCATCGTGTCTATGCAGAGTTCCCTTTCCTGGGAAGCCATATGGGTGAGAAAACATACAGGAGGGTGACCAAGTGAGTCTGAAAGAGAATGAGACGCATTGAGGAGGCCTTCATTAACCTGGTTTGATGATTCTAACTATGCAAAGATGTTTGTTTTGTCGAGTTCCTGTGCAACCTGTGTTTGTTTGTGTATGTATGCTCGTGTACACCCTCACAGCTTCTGATACTGGTAGTCAGAGTGCAAGTTTACCACTGCTCTGTCGTCACTGTCCAGTAGGGTCATTTTCACTGACCCTTGAGAATCATTTTTCAGGACAGAGTCAAGGTTTTGGGTCAATTCTTTTTATTCAGCACACAAGATTGATTTAAATTCATGTTATGAGTATGAAAACGTTTGATTCATGGACTGACATTTGCTCTGTACCGAACTGGCTGTTTTCAGACACAGGTTTCTGCCTTTTTATATGATTCTGAGGATCTCCAATGGGGTGTTGCTCACATGCCAGTGCTGTCCTCCACTGTGAGGAGACACTGTTGGAGAGAATGGTGCTCATGCAAGACTAAAACATATCTAACGCCTTTTGTTTATGTTGGATGCAGAGAAATAATGTTTCCTGATGCGGCCCCAGCATCAGTTTTTCCTTTTAAATTAAAAGCCCAAAGAGACTCTGATTTATGGAGCTGCCAGTCAGGAACCCAAATTGCTGCCAAATTTTATTTTTGTAATCTTTTAACTGTTATATTTTTCTCGAAAATCAGTTTGGACCAGTTGTGTGGTCTCATTCCAGTGTGGTACGTATGGCTCATGCTTTTAACCAGAAACCTGTTTCCCTCTGCAAGCACTTGAGGCTCAGTGTCAACCAAATGTTTACCATCAGTATTACTCATTTTGGCAAGAGTTCTGTCTATACAAGAGCTAGATACCAGCTTACCAAGAATAGCGTCCTGAAAGTGTTTGCAAAGTGGAAGGTCTCTGGTTTGATATGGTCTAACTTGGTTCTGAGCAATGTGATCCAGAATCTTCCTGACTGACACAGATGTCATAAAGAAAAGACATGGATCGATCCATCTGGATTGACATGGATCGATCCAGCTGGATTGACATGGATCGATCCATCTGGATTGATCTGCCAGGATAAGGAGTTTTTTTAATTTGTTATCTCAGGTGACTGGAATGGGCCTGAAGAACTACGTCCATGTGTATTTCTGGACAAATTGAGGCCATGCTAGCCAGGAGTTGTATGTTTTATGTGAGATTTTAAGTGTTATTCACTTTTGCCAGTGATCTGAGGTATGATTTATATTTGAGAAACGGGTTTACAGGAATTTCATGCAAAATGTATATTACAGAAATTGCAAGATCTTAAGATCTGAACTCAATCACTCAGTTAACAGAAGTAGAAGTGTTGTATTTTTTATCAGTATGCTTAAATCATTGTTGTTGTTAAGTGCCTTATCTGTAAAGTATTATGTTCTCTCATTTCTTTGACTTTCATCTTTGTCTCTCTCTGTCTCCTCACCTGCATCCTCCTCCATCTCCTCCCTCCTCACCTGCATCCTCCTCCATCTCCTCCCTCCTCACCTGCATCCTCCTCCATCTCCTCCCTCCTCACCTGCATCCTCCTCCATCTCCTCCCTCCTCACCTGCATCCTCCTCCATCTCCTCCCTCCTCACCTGCATCCTCCTCCATCTCCTCCCTCCTCACCTGCATCCTCCTCCATCTCCTCCCTCCTCACCTGCATCCTCCTCCATCTCATTCCTCTGTAAGCTTTCTCGCTCCCATCTGCCCCTTCATTCATCTCTTTGAACCAATTACTCTAAAGCAATCCTGCATTCATAACCTTTCACTGTCCTCCACAATCCACCATTTTGCTCATTTATACAAATTTTTACCAATAGCCTCCTGGTCTATACAGTCTGTACAAAAACAGTCATTATTACAGTGTTATTTTGTATTTTCACATGTTGATGATGCAAGTACTATTATTATAATTAAAAACAAAGATCAAGAATCACAGTTGCATTCCTATTGTTTCCACAGTTTGTCCCAATGTAGGTTATGTGTCTCAGTTACCACACAACTGCTAAAATTAACAATGTCAACTAAACAGTCACCAGTTAAACACACAGTTTTAAAAAAACAGACATTTGTAAGGATCTAATTCTGATTCAAAATCCTATATGAATAAATAAACTGTGTGAAGAATGTAATTTGATTTGGAATCTCATCTGCTCCTTACATTGGGGCTGTCCTTGTTGTGCGTCACTTGTGTCTAACTAGTGGGATGTCCAATAGAATGTACAGAAATGGAAATAGTTCAACCAGTTTGGCTGCCGCCATCTTGTAACGAGAGGGGGTTTAAACCCGGGGGAAAACAGGAAAAGGGACAGAAATAATCTAGACATAATTCCATCGTTTGTAGATGATTAAAGTAGAAATCATGTTTTCGCACAAGTACTTGATCAATTAAATGTATAATATTGCTGAGAGATATCCGCAAGGAAAGAGGATCGGAGGAGTCTTCCGCAGCTGAAGTTTTGTTTTGTTTATGTTATTCAATCCGGACATGGACTCTTCTGATCTCGGTAAAGTTGACAAAAATGTCTATATATTTTACTGATCAATTGGTGCATGTCAAATGATCTCTGACTTTGACTGGTCACTTGGGTTGGTCGCGTGCCGTGACACTGACAGTATTTGCCTAGGCTAGCTGGCTGCCGCGTTCTAACGAGCAAGCAGCTAGCCTTAGCTGATGTTAGCTAGCTGCTTGTAGCAGCAAGCTAGCTACACTACTTCATTGCTCTAAAGGGCCTAGCAAACTTGTCTAGGGGCTCAATTTCCCAGCCATACACTTTAGTCAGATATATCGTATATGAGTTGTGTTTTCTTAGTTTAATGACTGCTCCTAGGTAGTACCAGGTATTCTTGTTATGCTATACTAGCTAGTTGTAGCAGTATAACTAGGAGAGCTCCATACGTGCTTGCTCAGTTGTCAGGTGTCCCAGCTAGCTTTAGCTCTAGCTAGCTGATTATCTTGTTTATCGAACTATGGGGCTACTTTACTGTAGCTAGCTAGCTCAACTGGTGTTGGCAATCCACATGTCATAACTCCATTAGCACATACTGCCCTGTGGTTTCTGACCTTCTTACACTCAAAGTATCGATGTAAAAGGTCTGCCTTATAAAACAGCAAGAAATCTAATCCCAATATTGTCCTGATTTTGAAACAAGAGATTGAGTGTATTGAGCTAGCCAGTTAGCTTCAGTGTTTTGAATATGACTGACTAGGTTGCTCTAATGGCTAGTGCTACCTTCTGACAGATATGCCAGATTCCATGGGAACGGAGGCAGGTGGGACGTCGGCGAACGCTGGAGCTGTTGTACCGAAAGGAACCAACAAACGACGGGCAGTGTAAGTATTGATTGTGTGTGTGTCATAAATAAAACAAGTTGTGTCTCTCATTAAACTTGGTGATGGTAGTGTAGATGATTGTCCTACGTTCAACTTCACAGGCCAGACTTTGACGATGACGACGACGACGGGAGCAAGCTTTTTAGGTATGACACGCACTTCATCTCACATCTTTTCCCACCTTCTCCCTTTGTTGATTTGTGGGTATACATTTAGCTAAGTTTTGAACCTCTTAGTGAAAATCAAGTGGAATACATTTGATCATCCACAACTGCTTGGTAATGGAGTCATAGTGGTAGTGTCAGCTCTGTCTCTTGTCACCTAAAAACAGAACTTCTCTCTCTCTCTGTCTCTCTCTACCCTCTCTCTCTCTCTCTCTCTCTCTCTTTGTCTCTCTCTGTCTCTCTCTACCCTCTCTCTCTCTCTCTCTCTCTTTGTCTCTCTCTCTACCCTCTCTCTCTCTCCCCAGGTGTGATGATGACACAGGGGGTTCTAATGACAAGGAGCGCTTTGCCAGGTAGGAGAGCTGGTCTCTGCAGGAAACACTGCGTGGGTGTGCGAGGGTGTGTGGGGCGTGTCGATAAGGACAGACTAGCCAGGTATGGCCTGGACCATTCTGGAAGGCTGGATCTGCTGTTTCTAATGTTACCAATGGTATTTTCTCTGCTAGGCTGTCCTGACAATGAATGTGAACATTTGCTGTGTTTGTGCTGAGCCAGTCTGCTGTCTCATGTTGCTGTGTCTGACCGCTTCCTGAGTCACAACCTGATGCACCCACGTCCCAGAATCCCTTTCTCTTGACGCTCAATCTCCATATTCCCTTTCCCCCTTCTCTCTAACTCTCTCTCTCTCTCAGGATTTCTGAGTCTTTTTTTCTCTCACTTTATCACACACTGACCCATGCTCTCTACCTTCCTCTCTTCCTCGCTCTCTCTCTCTGGGTCATTGATTACGGAGTCATTATTTGGTACATCCTCTTTTTTTTTTCTCTCTCAATCGACTCAATCCCACCTCATCCGGACTGGCATATTTACATAGCTCTACTCTAAACTCTACTCCATGTTGTCCAACTACCTGCCCCCCCCCCCCCATCTTCATCCCTCCTTTCCTGTCCTCCCTCCCTCTCTCCCTCTCTCCCTCGCTCGCTCCAGGGAGAACCACAGTGAGATTGAGAGGCGACGGAGGAACAAGATGACGGCTTACATCACGGAGCTGTCGGACATGGTGCCCACCTGCAGCGCATTGGCACGGAAACCGGACAAGCTGACCATCCTGCGCATGGCCGTGTCTCACATGAACTCTCTGCGGGGGAGCGGTAACACCAACGCAGATGGGACGTATAAGCCCTCCTTCCTCACCGACCAGGTAGGGAGAAGGGCGAGAGACTACTGGATTGTATGTTTGTGTTGTTTGGTATTTTATTTATGTTTTTATGCGGTAAGGTGTCCTTCGGTGCCTTGAAAGGGACCGAAAAATTACAGGTTTTATTATTGTTACACCTCTGCTGATTACTTGTCCCCTCCCTGTATCTCTCCCTCCCTCCCTCTGTCTCCCTCCCTGTCTCCCCCTCCCTCTCTCTCCCTCCCTGTCTCTCTGTCTCTCCCTCCCCCTCCCTCCCTCTCTCTCCCTCCCTGTCTCTCTCTCTCTCCCTCCATCCCCCTCTCTCTCCCTCCCCCTCTCTCCGTCTCTCCCTCCCTCCCCCTCTCCCTCCCCCTCACTCTCTCCCTCCCTGTCTCTCTCTCCCTCCCCCTGTCTCCCTCTCTCCCTCCCTGTCTCCCTCTCTCCCTCCCTGTCTCCCTCTCTCCCTCTGTAGGAGCTGAAGCACCTGATTCTGGAGGCAGCTGACGGCTTCCTGTTTGTGGTGTCATGTGACAGCGGGCGGGTGGTGTACGTCTCGGACTCGGTCACCCCAGTTCTCAACCAGTCCCAGTCTGACTGGCTGGGCTCCTCCCTGTACGACCAGCTCCACCCGGACGACACAGACAAGCTCCGGGAGCAGCTGTCCACGTCAGACACCAACAACACAGGTGAGGCCATGAGGCTTTGCTCCAGGCTGTGCTGCAGGCTGTGCTGCAGGCTGTCCTGCAGGCTGTGCTGCAGGCTGTCCTGCAGGCTGTGCTCCAGGCTGTGCTCCAGGCTGTGCTCCAGGCTGTGCTGCAGGCTGTGCTACAGGCTGTGCTGCAGGCTGTGCTGCAGGCTGGATTGCTGTGGGGGTTTCAGAACCACAAAAGGAAGTCACACGCCCCCTCTTTCTCTGCCCCCCCTCCCTCTCAGGGAGGATGCTGGACCTGAAGACAGGGACGATAAAGAAGGAGGGGCAGCAGTCCTCTGTCAAGATGTGTGCTGGAGCCCGCCGTTCCTTCATCTGCAGAATGAGGTGTGTGTGTGTGAGAGAGAGATAGAGAGTCTGTGTGTGTGCTCTTCATTGACCTGTGTGTGTGTGTGTTCTTCATTGACCCGTGGTGTGTGTGTGTTCTTCATTGACCCGTGGTGTGTGTGTGTGTTCTTCATTGACCCGTGTGCTCCCTCGCAGGTGCGGCTCGTGTCCTGTGGAGCCCATGAGCATGAACAGACTGGGCATCCTCCGAAACAGGAACAGGTGAGGCTCCACCCTCCATCCCCTCCACCCTGCCATCCCCTCCACCCTGCCATCCCCTCCACCCTGCCATCCCCTCCACCCTCCATCCCCTCCACCCTGCCATCCCCCTGTCCCGGCTGTGGCTCCCTGGGTAACCTCTCTGCTCCCTGGGTAACCTCTCTGCTCCCTGGGTAACCTCTCTGCTCCCTGGGTAACCTCTCTGCTCCCTGGGTAACCTCTCTGCTCCCTGGGTAACCTCTCTGCTCCCTGGGTAACCTCTCTGCTCCCTGGGTAACCTCTCTGCTCCCTGGGTAACCTCTCTGCTCCCTGGGTAACCTCTCTGCTCCCTGGGTAACCTCTCTGCTCCCTGGGTAACCTCTCTGCTCCCTGGGTAACCTCTCTGCTCCCTGGGTAACCTCTCTGCTCCCTGGGTAACCTCTCTGCTCCCTGGGTAACCTCTCTGCTCCCTGGGTAACCTCTCTGCTCCCTGGGTAACCTCTCTGCTCCCTGGGTAACCTCTCTGCCGATCTCCCTCTCTCCAGGAACGGTCTGGGCCCTGCCAAAGAGGGGGAGTCCCAGTATGTCGTGGTCCACTGCACCGGCTACATCCGCTCCTGGCCCCCTGCAGGTGAGGGGGGGGAGTGGGGGTGGGGGGGTTGGAACCAGCCTGCGGTGTCTGCACATGTACTGGACTTCCTGGGATGGTGCAGCTAACTGATTATGGAACACACTACAGATTTGTGATGCATCTCCCAGCAGCAAGTTAAGAAGTGTGTCTCTCTGTCTGTCTGTCTGTCTGTCTGTCTGTGTGTGTGTCTCTCTGTCTGTGTGTGTGTCTGTCTGTCTCTGTGTGTCTGTCTGTCTGTGTGTGTGTCTGTCTGTCTCTGTGTGTGTGTGTGTTTTAGGAGTGAATCTAACAGATGAGGAGGCAGACACCAACCAGGGTAGTCGCTACTGCCTGGTTGCCATTGGGAGACTGCAGGTACAAAGGGCCTGCATGCACCACCATGTGCTCACTTAATCAGCTTGTTTGTTTAAACCTGCAGCTTGTTGCACAATTGTTTCGCAAGAGTGGCCTCTGAACCTTGGCCTCTGTGCCAAAGCCAACCTAACGTTAACAACATCACCAGACTCGCCATCCAGCAAACAGCAGGGTCGATATACAGAGGTACCCCAGCCCCCTCCATCACACACTCCTCGTTTGGTTGTCTAGGTGACCTGTTGCCCGGGCGACTCCGACATGAACAGCATCAGTGTTCCGGTGGAGTTCATCTCGCGCCACAACTGCCAGGGCATCTTCACCTTCGTAGACCACCGCTGTGTGGCCACCGTGGGCTACCAGCCCCAGGTAGGCCTCGCAGCCTGGGGCTCCAGTTATGCCCCTGTCCAGCCTTAGTGTCGTGTGTGTGTGTGTGGGGGGGGGGGGCTGCTGTCTGCACAGTCTGGCTGTGTTTCCTACATGTTTTATCTGTGTGTTTCAGGACCTGCTGGGCAAAAGTATTCTGGATCTGGCCCATCATGAGGATCAGAGCTTACTGAGAGACAGTTTCCAGCAGGTAAATGTGTGTGTGTGTTGTGTTGTGTAAGAGAGGAAGTGTGAGTGTGATAGAGAGAGGGAGTGTGTGTGACAGAGAGAGGGAGGGAGTGTGTGTGACAGAGAGAGGGAGGGAGTGTGTGTGACAGAGAGAGGGAGGGAGTGTGTGTGACAGAGAGAGGGAGTGTGTGTGACAGAGAGAGGGAGTGTGTGTGACAGAGAGAGGGAGTGTGTGTGACAGAGAGAGGGAGTGTGTGTGACAGAGAGAGGGAGTGTGTGTGACAGAGAGAGGGAGTGTGTGTGACTCAGCAGTTATGATGCCAGAAGTTGACTCGCCTCTCCTGACCAGGTGGTGAAGCTGAAAGGTCAGGTTCTGTCTGTGATGTTCCGGTTCCGCTCAAAGTCCCAGGAGTGGATCTGGATGAGAACCAGCTCCTTCACTTTCCAGAACCCCTTCTCAGAGGAGATTGAGTACATCATCTGCACAAACGCCAACGTCAAGTGAGCTTTCATCCACTCAACACAAACACATGTCCAGTCTACATCGGCTTGACAAGAAACATGGAAAGCTTGGTTGTGTGTCTGTGTGTTCAAACAAGTCAGTCATGTCAGTGAATTACTCCCCTACTGTCCCCTCCACCCCCCCCCCCCCCCCTCGTGAACTGAATCATCCTCTGATCCCCCCTCCTGAACTGAATCATCCTCTGACCCCCCCCCCCCCCCTCCTGAACTGAATCATCCTCTGATCTCCCCCCCCCCCTCCTGAACTGAATCATCCTCTGATCTCCCCCCTCCTGAACTGAATCATCCTCTGATCCCCCCTCCCCCCTGAACTGAATCATCCTCTGATCCCCCCCCCTCCTGAACTGAATCATCCTCTGATCCCCCCCCCTCCTGAACTGAATCATCCTCTGATCCCCCCCCCCTCCCCCCTGAACTGAATCATCCTCTGATCCCCCCCCCCCCCTGAACTGAATCATCCTCTGATCCCCCCCCCCTCCCCCCCTGAACTGAATCATCCTCTGATCCCCCCCCCCCTCCCCCCTGAACTGAATCATCCTCTGATCCCCCCCCCCTCCTGAACTGAATCATCCTCTGATCCCCCCCCCCTCCTGAACTGAATCATCCTCTGATCCCCCCCCCCTCCTGAACTGAATCATCCTCTGATCACCCCCCCTCTCCCCCTGAACTGAATCATCCTCTGATCTCTCTCTCTGTCCTCCTCCTCTCCATTACCCCCCCACACATCCTTCGCTGTAATTGCGGGGGTGTAGAACCTCATCTCAGGACCCCCTCACCCCTCTCTCCTCCCCAGGGGGGCCCCTGGCCTCCTCCCTGGGGCAGAGCAGCCCTAACTGCCCCCCCCTGGCTCTCAGCCCGGGGCAGGTAGCAGCAAGGTGAGATCAGATCGTCCTCCCTCACTTGACTGGGAGAGCAAGGGCTGCTGCTTCACTGGACTCTACTGCTCTCACCCTCTCTCTCACCCTCTCCATCCATCTCTCACCCTCTCTCTCACCCTCTCCATCCATCTCTTACCCTCTCTCTTACCCTCTCCATCCATCTCTCACCCTCTCCATCCATCTCTCACCCTCTCCATCCATCTCTCACCCTCTCCATCCATCTCTCACCCTCTCTATCCATCTCTCACCCCCTCTCTCACCCTCTTTCTGTCTCTCACACTTTTTCTGTCTCTCCATTGCTCTCTCTTTCTATCGCTCTATATATCGATATAAATATCTCTTTTTTGGGTGATTTCCCCCCCCCCCTTTTTTTTTGGTTACCGTGGTGACTGGTGGTGGGATCAGTAACTGTTTCCAGGTTTCCCGGTGAAATGGTGGAGGGCTGTAGATCTCTTCTCCACCACCCTCACCTGTCTGTCTGTCTGTCTGTCCTTAGGCAGCTTCAGCAGCAGCAGGCGGAGCTGGAGGGCGGAGGAGGCTACGAGGCAGGCCAGATCACCCTCCCACAGGTGTGTGTGTGTGTGTGTGTGTCAGATCAGTACACTGATCAGACACTGAATCTAAGTTGTTCCAGCCACCAGACAGACATTCCTATTTTAGAACAGGGACACAATAGCAGGATGTCCCTGTGTCACTTCCTGTCCTGCTAGACAGTCTCCTAGCAACATGAGGGTCCCATGACTGTAGCAGCGTTGCCGGGAGCCCTGGCGTGTGTTCTGGCCTTGTTACCAGGCGGGGCCTGGAGAACCACACTGCTGCTCAGCGGGGATTACACTGCTGCCACTCAGGCTTGGCAGCCAGGTGTACAGTGAAGAGGGAAGACTGATGCAGTACTGATTAAGCCAGGTGGAGAGAGTCTGTGTTGACAATGTGTGTGTGTGTGTGTGTCAGTTGGCCGTCCAGGCGGTGACAGCAGCAGGCCCAGAGCACAGTAAGGCCCTGGGGAAGCCTGAGATCTACCCCTCCATGTACCCCAGCCCGGACCAGCCTAAGGGGCTGCCCCCACCCTCCTCAGCGGGGCAGATCTTCCCCCAGGGGAACGGTTACACCCCGGCACGCCCCAGCGACACCTACAGGTAACAGACTGTTTCTGTTAGGGTGTCTGAGGCATGTGTGTGTGTGATGGTGGGAGCTGTGTGTGTGTGTGTGTGGTGCTGATCCAGCTTTTGTCCTCTGCTCCTCAGACCTGTGGGTGTGGCTGCTCAGATAGCTCCTCCTTCCCACTCAGCTGGTCAGATGCTGGCTCAAATGTCTCGGCAAAACACCGTCTCCTCCTCCTGCCCCCCGGCTGGCCCCCCCAGCACCAGCAGCCCCCTGCAGGGGGCCGTCCAGGGGGGGGGGTGGCCTGTCACAGGAGGTGTGTCTGGGGTTAGGGTGCCATTCAACAACCAGGTGAGTTATAGCAGCATGGGCTGATGTTTTTTTTTTTTTTTTACTTTAAGAAAAGTTATTATGTAAATGTTTTTTGGGGGATGTAGAAAATATTTTCAGGAAATGGCACAAATGTACACCACATGCAGAGGAGATGAACAACTGGATGTTCTGCCTTGTGAGTGTCTGGCTGTGTGTCCTCCTTCCTCCCAGCAGGGGGCGCCACAGGCAGGGAAGTCGCTGTCCCCTCAGTTCCCGATGGGAGGCTTCGGAGGCTCCTCCTCCTCGTTTGTCCAGATGCCCACGGGCGTGTCCCCCACCCCCCCCAGCGGAGCCAGCTACGCGCCCGTCAACGCCCGGGGCAGCCTCAACGGCTATGGTAGGGTTAGGAGTAGGGAGAACACGTGCCTCTCCATACCTGTGTGAGCGTAGCCCCAGTCCATCTCACCCCTCCTGCTCCCTCCTCTCTCCCAGAAGGAGCTCAGTCTGGCGCGCAGTTCCCCCCCAGGGCAGCGGAGGCAGTGTGGCCCCAGTGGCAGGGTCGGCAGCACTCCCAGAGCAACGCGGAGCAGCATCCTCACGCCCAGAACAACCAGTCAGACATGTTCCCTGTAAGTCCCACACCTTCACACTCCTCCCTGGCCACACTGTAGCAGTGTGCACAGCACAGCTCTGGGGGGTTTACAGAGAAGCTAACTCACTCCTTTTTTGTCTCCAGGATGTGCTGTCTATGCTTGATCAGTCTGCTAACTTCAACAACGAGGATTTTGAAATCCCCATCTATCCTCCTTTCAACGAGTGATCCTGCCAACAACTTTTCAAACCTACATACCTCTCCGTCTCTGTCTGTCTCTTTTTCACGCTTAGCTTTTTGGCTTAAGCTACTTATATGAACTCTACCTGCCCCCTGTAGTAGCACTCACCCCTCTGTCTACAAGTTGCTAGGCTGCACTGTCTGCAAGTTGCTAGGCTGCACTGTTTACAAGTTGCTAGGCTGCACTGTCTACAAGTTGCTAGGCTGCACTGTCTGCAAGTTGCTAGGCTGCACTGTCTACAAGTTGCTAGGCTGCACTGTCTACAAGTTGCTAGGCTGCACTGTCTACAAGTTGCTAGGCTACACTGTCTGCAAGTTGCTAGGCTGCACTGTCTGCAAGTTGCTAGGCTGCACTGACTGCAAGTTGCTAGGCAAGGCAGGGACAGCTTGAGGGCCTGGTAAGCTGGTGTCTGTCGGTGGAGGAGTGGACGGCGACAGGATCAGTGACGTGAACAGGAAAACCACAGAGGATTCTGCAGATGAACTTTTTTTCCGTAAGATCGGGCGACACACAAGCAGCCAGACACTACGGCAATGCCAGGAACTCTCACATCCAGGAAGATGTCAACCTTGATGCACACACACAGCCTTGCAGTGATGAAAGTCTCTGATCCCCCTCCCCCCCTCCCTCCCCAGCCCAGCCTTGTGTTTTCTCAGGCATTGGTTTTAGAGCTTTCCACTCCATGTCCCCTCCCAGCCATATAGATGTCTCCCTGCCCTCCCTGGGTCCCTACTCCGGCAACCTGGGGGCATGTGACCTGGGGGCATGTGACCTGGGGGCATGTGACCTGGGGGCATGTGACCTGGGGGCAGGTGACCTGGGGGCAGGTGACCTGGGGGCAGGTGACCTGGGGGCAGGTGACCTGGGGGCATGTGACCTGGGGGCAGGTGACCTGGGGGCAGGTGACCTGGGGGCATGTGACCTGGGGGCATGTGACCTGGGGGCAGGTGACCTGGGGGTGTCACACACCCAGGTCCCTACACCCAGGCCCCTACACCCTACACCCAGGCCCTTACACCCAGCACCCAGGCCCCTACACACAGCACTCTACACCCCCCCCCCCCCCGCCCGGCTCCTTCCTGCTTCACCCACGTTGATTGTCTTCCTACAGGGGCGACAGAGTTTGGGTTATTATTATGATGGAGATAGTGTGTGTACACACAGTGTTGATATGCTGTGTATGTCAAATGGATTAAGGGTCGTATACGATATGTATTTCATGCTAAATGCACAACAATCATGACTTTCCCTGTTAGCTCTGGTTCCTTCCTTCCTCCAGCCCAGGGTCACACACAGTGCCCTCTTCTCTCTCACATTGCCTACTGTGGGATTGGTTTCTACTTGAGTAAAAAAAATTAGGAAAGAAATTAAGGTTTTTTGTAAATGAAATTGAGAAAGAAATCGTAAAAGCAATAATTAACAAGCAGGAATTACGAACTTTAAAAAGCCATTCTTTATTGTCCTTCTAAATGTTTTTTATCTGGATTATTTCCATTTTGACATGGAAAGACACTGTAGTTATGATTGAATAGTTGATTAATTGTTTGATTGAAATTTTCCCATATGTTTTTTTTTTTTTATTATCTTTTTAATTGGCTCCTCCCATTTTAGCTCTCTTAAATGTTTTTGATGGTTGGTATTATCTGCACTGTTTTAGTATAGTTTTTATCAGGGATATTATTAATAATTGAACTATAACACACATGAAAATATCTACATGACAAAGTGAAGCTCATTCCACCCACTATTGATTTTGAAAAACATCCGATGTTACCCTGTCAAGATTGATGCCCTAATAATTGGACTTGGAAAAATCAATTGCATTATTCTTTGGTTCTGTCGTCTGGCAGTATGTCCCTAACGCTTGATAGGGTTAGGGACAGTTTTAGTAGACTGAAAGAGACATTTTTCTGATATGCATATGTTTTGTGTGTGTTTTACATTTTTACCCTTTTACTAAAGTATGCCTGATCATGTAAGCATGACTGTGTGGGTAACTGCGCACACACATGCTGAAATATTGATGTAAATTGTATGTAAGACCTGTTGATAGTTTAGCGGTTTTCGTTTGAAAAGGGCGGTATGTTTGTGTTGTCAGTTCTTGTTTTAAACCACTTTGGCTTTATGATGTCCAGGTTTTTACAATGATGTGAACTGCAGTTTATATCACTCATAGATACACAAATATATAAATATATATGTATATGAAATGTTAAGCAAGAGTAAGGCAAAGAAATGTTTTGTTTTTTTGTATTAAATTGTTATATTGTTGAAAGACGAGTGCAATGTCTTAGTTCTGAAGACCACAGTCCTGCTTCCAAGTCAGGACTGAAATCCACAGTAAATGTAACAGGTCTTATGGTACCAAGGCTTTGGGTGGTTTTCTGAAACTTGAGATGAAGAAATCTTGGCGTAACTTCTTGTTGCACATTGTCATTAACAGACTGGCTGATAGTCTTCACAGTATTTAGTTACATGAATCAATCAGTCTCATACATTAACTGCCATACTTCTCGAGAGGCCTGTAGTGTTTCTTGATTGGCAGAGAAACATAAACCATCTCAGCCTTGATTGGACTGGATCTGTTTTCCCTTCGTTCTTCTTTCATCGGTAGCTGGACACACAGATCTGTGGCCATCTTTCAGGATCGGTTTCCTCCAGCCCCTCCTCCTGTCCACAGCCTCGGGGTGATAACAGATGGTTGAACACCGTCATTTGTCTAAAATAGGCTGTGCTCTGTTGTACCCAGGTTGTTAATATGTCTGATATATTTACATATCAAATCAAATGTATTTGTATAGCCCTTTTTACACGCAAGCATGTCACAGAGGGCTTACACACATATGCTGTATTCTGATTCAATTCTTCAGTCTGTTGGCAAACTGCTTCTATTCTATTTTGATATATTTGTCTAAATTCTCACTCTTCCTGGTGTTGTATCCATCTCTCTTAGTCCCTTTACTCAGTCCCTCACCTCTCCAGCTTCCCGCTGAACAGGGGGATCCACTTTTATCTGCAAAGTCTCGATTTACTCCCAACTTGCGTTCGTGTCTCTCCAGTGGCATCAGAATACAACCAATCTGCATGTTTTTGTCCAGGATCAGCTTCCACCCCTCTCAAGTGGATCGCCACAAAGACGTCATCTCCTCTTTCTCTCCCTTAGCCGATCTCGCTGCACTTCTGTCACCCCAGCAGTGGGCAGAACGTGTCTCTTGTCTGATTGTTTGTGCTGTTCCAGAGCGTCTCAAGGGACAACTGAATGCCGGATGTATTTATTGGGTGTGCTTTGCCTTCGGCAAGGGCACAACCTTTTTTCTCTCATATATATTCATTATAATGTATTATTTATTTCCCCACACCTAAGGATCCCTCAATATTTGGACTACATAGACAACGTTGGTGGCAAAATGTTCGTCTTGGGCACGATTGCGTTGCTTGTATTGGGATTTACGTTCCGTTGCACGGTTTAGGAGCATACGATGTTTTTGTGGCAAAAAGTGCCTTGAATGCTAGCTAATTTGATAGCAACTTCCACCTCAGCACACGTTAGCAAAGACGCATAGATGCAACGTGCTAGTAAGACAGGCAGTGATATCAGCGAGCCCTCTAGTGCCGTAGCTAAAAGTCTAGGAAAGTTGAGGCTACTCTTTGAACAGTTTTACAGTGTTTGGGCCAGAACTGGGCCGGGGACCAAGCCGACACTCAGCCATATCTGTCTCACAGTGTCTGGGCCAGACCTGGGCCACATGACACAATATTACAATTTTACAGGGTGGGGGCTGCATCTGGGCCAGAACACATTGTATGTGTCTGTTTTCAGTATGTGGACCAGTCTTGGGCCGGGGACCCAGCCAGAACTGGGCCAGAACTGGAGCAAGGATGTGGCCCAGAGATGGGCCAGACACATTTTTCTAGCTGGGTATATCACCATTCCCTCTTGCAGGGGAAATGAGTAGACAACCGTTTAATTCTACACTTCACTCTTAGTATTTTGAGTTGTAAATGACCAGCAACATATGTGTGCTTTTAAATGTATGCAATCTTCATAAATAATAAGTATGCATTTCTATATAAAATATACAGAAATATCAGTGTAATAAAAATGTCAGTTAAATAACTGACCCATCTGCAACCAACTCAAGAACATTCCACAATTTCCCCAGACATGGCACTACTCACCCTGTGTTGATGCTCCTTCCTGTGACCAGGTAACACTATAGCCATGAGTGATAGAACAGTAGCGTGAACCTCCAACACACAGCTGCACCCTGTGACCCCTAGACTACATTAGTCAAATACACACAAGAAGAGACACAGAGGAGCAGAATGACGTTGCAAAGGCGAGCATACAAAGACCTGACAGTTTCATTCAATTTTGTGACCAGTGTGGACCGAGCAAAGCCTTCCCAGACATGGATTAAGCCTAGTCCTGACTAAAAACGTTTTCAATAGAGATCCTAAGTCAAAATAGCCTCTTACTTTAGGCTTAGCCTAATCCATGTCCAGGAAACTGGGCCTAAGATCACCCAGTGTGCAGGTGGGTTGTCTCCAGAGACCAGGCCCCTGTGCTGGGGGGTGGACGCAGGCTTCCATGGGTGTTCTAATCTCAGGAACGGCCTGATTGTTACCAAACTCCTCTTTAACTATTAATTGGGAACACAGGTGCCAAGCGTGGCTATGTGTGTCCATCGGTACGTCCCCTTAGGGGGTGGGACTGGCCGAGCGAGGAGGTGGAGAGGGTGTCTCTGTGGTCTCTGTGTCTCTCTCTCAGAGAGAGGGGAAAGAGAGAGAGAGAGAGCTTGTTTAAATGAAAGAAGCAAGGCGTGTGAGTTGACACATTTAACTGAAACAACTGAAATACAAGAACGTTACTTTAAGAAAAAAGGGAAGTACTGAAGATGCATCATTAGGCAGGAGCCAAGTCTGGATGCACCTTTTATTACGACAGCGAACTTTGGCAAAGCACGTGGACTGAGCAGAGAAAACCAGACCAAGCCTGGACCCTGAATCTGAACCAAAGCCCAACAACCCCTGTGTCTTCCTCCTCTGTGTCGTTTAAAACATGGACCCTGCTCTCCTCCCGGTTGCCAGGTTTGACGTGGACGTGGACCTGGGCTTTGCCCTCTTCTTTGTGTTCCTGCTCTGCACCTTCCTGTTGGTGACCATAGTGCGCTGCGCCCAGATGGTGCTAAACCCTTACAGATCCATATCTGTGTCCTCGTACCAGCAAGAGCCGGATGATAATGGGGGGTGACACTCTCACCGTCCTGCTGCTGTCCTGCTCAGGAGACTGTACCACCACACGGGTAAACATACGAGATTTACCCCCTCAAAGGATGCAACTGCCCTCTGGAAATACGATTTTAATGTAGAATGGATTTGACTTTGTCCTTTGAACATTTTTCAACACAAATTCGATTCATTTTTCTAGCTTTTTGTATGCCTCTTTGATTGTAATTTTATATGTGCATTGACCTCCTAATGAAACCAAATGCCATGAATGTGTCAGAGAGAATAAATATTCAAATATTCACCATGTTTCACTTTTGTCATTACAGTTTAATATCTTCATAATAAGTGTCCACCATTAGATACCTGTCAATTTTTTTTGTGACTAATTTGAGATCCAAATTAGAAATTTACATATGAGTTTGTGTAAAGAGCTTTTTTTTGTGATGGTGGTGAGGGGTCAATTATTTATTTTGTGTGAAAGTTCACATTTTAGGATTAGTTACAGAGCTATTACAACACCTGCCCTAACACAAAGCAAAGCCAGGACACTCACATTTCGAGTATCTTTGGAAGATATGTTTCACTATCACGGGATAGTTTCCGTTAACGACCCACTGCATTCGCCTTGAGACTCACACGTTTCAACCATTTATCACGCTGTCACACAACACCTTGTGTTTCTCACTTTGAGAAGTAAGAGATAACTTATCCCGCTATTTACAATTATTGGACGAGGCACAGGTATACTGAGGGAACAATCAGAAACATCACACCAGCAGCCGAAGGGAGATAAGTAGGGCTTCCTTCACCTTAGTTCGAGAAACTTGGGTGCGGGTAATAGTAAAAAATTTAATAAAACACCCCCCGAACAGGAGGTGGCGGTAATGTTTGGTTGCAATCAACCACAGCATCAACAGAAGAACATGTAACCCATCTATGGAGGCTTGTGGAATGAATCCTGCTGATGAGTAAGTGTTCAACTTGCAATCAACCGCCACACGTATTTTATAGGCATGCATTCAACTCCTAGATGACATGTAATTGAACTTGAGAAGAGACTTTCTAAAAGCTTGCAAGCGTTGGCTAACTTTGTCCCGCTAATAGTGAAACAAACTTGCTACTCGCTGGCTAGCCAGTCTATTTCGCTAGCTAGCTTATTATGCTAGCAGTCACAAGTACAAGCACTCGGGAAGCAAAATGTCTTGCAAGTTGGTGATCGACTCCGTGTTGAATCGTAGTGCACATTTGTTCTTATGTTTGGTTAGATCGCTTGCAGACTAAGTGGTAGCCGCACATTTCCTGGCTGTACACCTTTCAGATATACGTGCTTATTGAGTTCTAGCGTGTTGAAAAACCTGCAAGTTTACGCTGGAGGTTCCCTGGCACTGGTAGCAACAATCCCGGTGGATGTAGTTTGCGCGTTTGTATCGTGTGTAGATTTGTGACCATTTCTATTGTATGGTGTCAATAGTGGTCAATCTATAGATGATGGGTCATATGATAAACCGTTTTTACACATCTTTAAATGTTAGATTTAACGTGTTAATAAAACTGCACCTTTTAACCAAACCACACAAAAACACAGCATGGTCAACGCTAGCTTACGAGTTAGCCAATCACATCGTTTAGAAAAGTATCCCTTGAACATAATAATACTTGTTTTAACCAAATTGCTCCGTACTGCATCTTCGCACTTTACAAGCAATGTATCTATCATGGCTGAATCCTGTATCCTTGCCACCAACTACCGCTCTTTTCTCTCTCCGTCTCTCTCAGTATGGAGGTGGAGGGTTGGGATTCGGGCCTGGAGGAGGAGCTGGGTGTCTCCCTGGACGAGCTTAGGAAGTGGATAGACGACGAGGTGGAGAGAAGTGAGGCGGTGAGACAGAGGAAAGCCCAACTGGCTGAGCTGAAGGACTGGGTGGAGCAGCGGGAGAAAGAGAAGGCTACTGTTGAATCGCTCTTGGACAACGCCAACCAGTGAGTAGACTGTCTGGATCTAGACTCTGAAGTAGCTCAATGTTTTGGGTAGTTCAATGGGGGAGGGGGCAACAATCGTGGCCCCCCTAAATGTAGAGTCTGAATAATTATACCTTTTAGTCTGTGAATGCCTGCAAAGCAGTGAAGAAAACAATGCAGTGAAGAAAACGATACGACAGCAATAATGTTTAACGTTAATACCCTCTAACGGTACAGTGTTTCGAGAAACTTCCCTGTTCAGGGTGTTGGCGTCATTGTGCTCCCATCTGTCTGAGCAGGTCCATCCAGGAGTGTGCCACTCTGGTGAAGCGAGCGTACGGTAAGAGAGGGCTGGTCTACAGGGAGAGCAGCTCCGAAGACGAGGGAGGAGAGAGGAAACCCTCTGAGGTCATCGAGATCGATGACGACGAGGACGACGACGTCATCGCTGTGGGCTGCCGTACGTGTTTGCGGGCTGTTTCATTCGAGTGCTGGGTTCACCGATGTTAGGTTTGTGCGAGAGGGAGTTGTTCTGACTGGTGTTCCTCTGTGTTCCCCCTCTGTATACAGTAGTTCCGCCAAAGACGCCTGTGACTCCTGTCAAGGATGCAGCAGTAAGAACAGTGGCCTGCCCACACGAGAACACACTCTCAAAATGAACTGAAATCCAAATCGCTTCCTGTTCTGTGGTTGTTTTAAATGTGTGTCAGTTTCAGGAGGCGTCTGCAGCCATCCAGAGGTCGTCCCAGCAGGTCCAGACACTGGTGAAGATGGTCAACAAGACCCCCACAACCGTTCTACCGTCTAAACCCACTATACAGTCAGGTGGGAAGGCACATCAACACCACTCATGATCTACCGTACTGCATCCTGTCAAACTCTCCCTCAGAGGACCCCTGAGATGAGGACAAGCTCACCCACGTGTGTGTGTGTGTCTGTCTGTCTGTGTGTGTGTGTGTCTGTCTGTCTGTGTGTGTGTGTGTCTGTCTGTGTGTGTGTGTGTGTGTCTGTCTGTGTGTGTGTGTGTGTCTGTCTGTCTGTGTGTGTGTGTGTCTGTCTGTCTGTGTGTGTGTGTGTCTGTCTGTGTGTGTGTGTGTGTCTGTCTGTGTGTGTGTGTGTGTCTGTCTGTCTGTGTGTGTGTCTGTCTGTGTGTGTGTCTGTCTGTCTGTGTGTGTGTGTCTGTCTGTGTGTGTGTGTCTGTCTGTCTGTGTGTGTGTGTGTGTCTGTCTGTGTGTGTGTGTGTCTGTCTGTGTGTGTGTGTGTGTCTGTCTGTCTGTGTGTGTGTGTGTGTGTGTCTGTCTGTGTGTGTGTGTGTGTGTGTGTGTCTGTCTGTGTGTGTGTGTGTGTGTCTGTCTGTCTGTGTGTGTGTGTGTGTCTGTCTGTGTGTGTGTGTGTGTGTGTCTGTCTGTGTGTCTGTGTGTGTGTGTCTGTCTGTCTGTGTGTGTGTGTCTGTCTGTGTGTGTGTGTCTGTCTGTGTGTGTGTGTCTGTCTGTGTGTGTGTGTGTCTGTCTGTCTGTGTGTGTGTGTGTGTCTGTCTGTGTGTGTGTGTGTGTGTGTGTGTCTGTCTGTCTGTGTGTGTGTGTGTGTGTCTGTCTGTCTGTGTGTGTGTGTGTGTCTGTCTGTGTGTGTGTGTGTGTCTGTCTGTGTGTGTGTGTCTGTCTGTGTGTGTGTGTCTGTCTGTGTGTGTGTGTGTCTGTCTGTCTGTGTGTGTGTGTCTGTGTGTGTGTGTGTGTCTGTCTGTCTGTGTGTGTGTGTGTGTGTGTGTGTGTGTCTGTGTGTGTGTGTCTGTCTGTCTGTGTGTGTGTGTGTGTCTGTCTGTCTGTCTGTGTGTGTGTGTGTGTGTGTGTCTGTCTGTGTGTGTGTGTGTGTGTGTCTGTCTGTGTGTGTGTGTGTGTCTGTGTGTGTGTGTCTGTCTGTGTGTGTGTGTGTGTGTGTGTCTGTCTGTGTGTGTGTGTGTGTGTGTGTGTGTGTCCTCCAGGTGTGGTCCAGTCCCCCAGGATGCACCTGCCTGCGGTGGTGATGTACCAGGCTCCCGGCGGGCCGGCCACTCAGCCCAACCCCTCCCTGAAGGAGGACGAGCTCCTGGTGGATATGAGCATCCTGGGAAAGAAACGCACCAAAACCTGGCACAGAGGTTCTCTCATTGCCATCAGCCCCGTCGGTAGGTCATGTGATCATTTGTACGCATGCTCAACACACACTCACTTCCGTGGCATGTGAAGAATAGTTGTGCGCGTTTCTTTGTACGTGACGTTACATCTGAGAGCAGAACGTCCCACCTCTCCTTCCGTGTGTGCAGGGAGCGGTTTTAAGTACAAGGTGAAGTTTGAGAACAAGGGCAAGAGCCTGCTGTCGGGGAACCATGTGGCGTTTGACTACCACCCCACCCTGGAGAGGCTGTACGTGGGCGCACGCGTGGTCGCCAAGTACAAGGATGGGAACCAGGTGTGGCTGTACGCTGGCATTCTGGCAGAGATGCCCAACAACAAGAATCGCATGAGGTGAGTGGAGAGGATGGTGTGAGAACGATGTGGTAAACAATCATACCCTCTCACATCGTCAGCAAGGTACCCACTCTAAAGCCTTCATGAGGTGAAAAACTGTGTTTATTTGCAGGTTCCTGATCTTCTTCGATGATGGTTATGCTTCATATGTGACCCTGCCAGAGCTGTACCCTGTCTGCAGACCACGTAAGACTCCTCCTCTTCCTCCTCAGACGAGCTCCACCTCAGCTCAGCTGCATCACAGTAACGACTCCCTCCTCCCCCTCCCCCCACCCCTCTCCCAGTGAAGCGGACCTGGGAGGACATCGAGGACGCGTCGTGCAGGGACTTCATCGAGGAGTACATCACGGCCTATCCCAACAGGCCCATGGTTCTGCTGAAGGCGGGGCAGGTCATTAAGACAGAGTGGGAGGGAACCTGGTGGAGGAGTCGTGTGGACGAAGTAGACGGGAGCCTCGTCAAGATCCTCTTCCTGGTATGACATCACAGCCGGGTCAAACCTTCTGCGTGGGCTGGGAGTCAGATGGCTGAGCGGTTAGGGAATCGGGCTACCAATCAGAAGGTTGCCAGTTTGATTCCCGGCCGCGACAATTGACGTTGTGTCCCTGGGCAAGGCACTTCACCCTACTTGCCTCGGGAGAATGTCCCTGTACTTACTGTAAGTCGCTCTGGATAAGAGCGTCTGCTAAATGACTAAATGTAAATCTGTCAATGTTTTTTGTGATTGACGTTGGTTTGAGGTACTGGAGGAGAAAGAGATTCGGGTTGGGAACATGGCGGCTATAGATCATTTTAGATCGCTTTGGCCTTGATTCCCGCAACTCAGGATGGAGGTATTATGCTGAGGTTGAGTGCCCCCTGGTGGTAATGTGTGGTGCTGCTCTCGTCAGGATGACAAGAGGAGTGAGTGGATCTACAGGGGCTCCACACGCCTGGAGCCCATGTTCAACCTGAAGATGAACACGGCCAACTCCCAGGAGAAGAAGCTCGCAGGCCAGCAGAGGACCAGGCCCAACATGGGTAACACACACACACACACACACAGACTATCTATACCCCCCCCGCCCCGCACACACCACACACACACACTCTCTCTCTACACCCCACACACACACTATCCACCCCACACACACACTATCCACCCCACACAACAACAACACAGACACTCCCAATAATTGCAGACACACAGTAGCACAGTGGGCCTGATGTGTGTGTGTGTGCGTGTGCAGGTGCTGTAAGGGCCAAGGGCCCAGTGGTGCAGTACACCAGTGAGGGGACCTCCGGTGCCCCCCAGAACCCCCCCTCCACCACCACACGGTCCCAGCCCATCGGCCCTGCGTGGATTGAGTGAGTAGCACACTGCAGGAGAGTCAGTGCTCAGACACTGCAGGAGAGTCAGTGCTCAGACACTGCAGGAGAGTCAGTGCTCAGACACTGCAGGAGAGTCAGTGCTCAGACACTGCAGGAGAGTCAGTGCTCAGACACTGCAGGAGAGTCAGTGCTCAGACACTGCAGGAGAGTCAGTGTTTTAGAGGAGCTGTGGACCTACACTTCTTTGTGTTCTTTATTCATGTGTGGTAAATAACTGTTACTACTAGCCAGCCAGTCAGGTCTAAACAGCCGAATGAAGAGCAGCTGGATGAGGAGCAGCTGGATGAGGAGCAGGTGGATGAGGTGGTGCAGGTGGATGAGGTGGTGCAGGTGGATGAGGTGGTGCAGGTGGATGAGGTGGTGCAGGAGCAGGTAGAGACAGCAGGTGGAGTGCAGACTGAGGAGTCTGAAACTCATCCAGGAGATGAGGCCAGTGTGAGGTGGAGCCAGTGTGAGGTGGAGCCAGGGTGAGGGCTGAGTCATGACGTCTTGATGGATGGATCAAGGATATCCTGATTCATCATAAATATGAATTCCAAATGAACATATCATACAAATGACATTCTCAGACCTCTGTAGCTCAGAGAGACATTTGCAGCAGACCAACGTTTGTGTCTTATTGTTCCTGAGTCCTGTTTCTTATCTGTCATTCCTCTGTCGACACTCTGACTGGTACATGCGTAGAAACTCCAGAACCTAGACTGAAGTCACACAGGAGACAGGAGTCTAGCACACATCCTATCCTCCCTCTGAACAAGAGTCTCTCTCTCAGTAACAAACAGGTGACAAAGAAGACTTCCCCCCAGTTTGGCCCTTCTCCTGGAGGAGTGGGGAATAAGATCACGCCCACTCCTGTGACCTCAGTGCTCCCTCACAGCCCCTCCAGGTGAGCACACGCACACCACCACCACCAGTAAAACCACCAGCCTGCACAAGCACAAGACTCACTAAGCCTTCACTCTCTCTCTGTCTCTCTGTCTTTCTCTGTCTCTCGCCCCGCAGAGTTTTTGTCCTCAAACCAGGTACGACCCAGACCCTGACCCCCCTCCCCCAGGTCCATCACCCCATACAGCCCCTGCAGCCTCCGGCTCCCCCTCCTCCTCCCCCGCCCCCCGTGGCCCCGCCCCCCGTGGCCCCGCCCCCCGTGGCCCCGCCCCCCGTGGCCCCACCCCCCGTGGCCCCGCCCCCCGTCCCCGTGACGACCCCCCACCTGGTGGTCAGTGACCGTATCCCCCAGGAGTCTTCCTACCGGGCCCCCAAGGACCGCGTGTTCTACCTCCCCCACACCTGCCAGCCCGCCTGCCTCAACCGCATCCGCCCCCCCCGGCCCGACTTCCACAGGGGCAAGAACCCCCTGCTCATCCCCCTGCTGTACGACTACAGGCGCCTGACTGGCCGACGGAAAATTAACCGCAAGGTAGGGCGGGGCTTACAGCACAACATCAGCACTGCCGGGGAGGGGAGGGGAGGGTTGGTGTTGGTGGCTGTAGCAGTTTGAGTTCAGGTTGGGATTATCAGGAGATCATGGAGACATGCCCCAACTCTTTATGTGAGAGTCAGATGGCTGAGCGGTTAGGGAATCGGGCTAGTAATCAGAAGGTTGCTGGTTCGATTTCCCGCCGCACAAAATGACGTTGTGTCCTTGGGCAAGGCACTTCACCCTACTTGCCTCGGGGAGAATGTCCCTGTACTTACTGTAAATCGCTCTGGATAAGAGCGTCTGCTTAATCTGACTAAATGTAAATGACAAGAAATGATTGACAGCTGAGCAGCTCCTCCCACTCCTGTCCAGGTGTCGTTCCATGTGATCTACAAAGCCCCATGTGGCCTGTGTCTGCGCAACATGGCGGAGATCCAGCGCTACCTGTTCCAGACCCACTGTGACTTCATCTTCCTGGAGATGTTCTGCCTGGACCCCTACGTGCTGGTGGACCGCCGCTTCCAGCCCCAGGAGCCCTTCTACTACATCCGGGACATCACCAAGGGCAAGGAAGACATCCCTCTGTCCTGCGTCAACGAGATTGACATCACCCCCCCACCTAGTGTGGCCTACAGTAAGTCTGGAGAGAGTGTCGTTGTGTTAGTGTCGTGGTGTTAGTGTCGTGGTGTTAGTGTCGTTGTGTTAGTGTCGTTGTGTTAGTGTCGTGGTGTCACAGTGTCGTGGTGTCACAGAGTGTCGTGGTGTTAGTGTCGTGGTGTTAGTGTCGTGGTGTTAGTGTCGTTGTGTTAGTGTCGTGGTGTCACAGTGTCGTGGTGTCACAGAGTGTCGTGGTGTTAGTGTCGTGGTGTCAGAGTGTCGTGGTGTTAGTGTCGTGGTGTCACAGTGTGTCGTGGTGTCACAGAGTGTCGTGGTGTTAGTGTCGTGGTGTCACAGAGTGTCGTGGTGTTAGTGTCGTGGTGTCACAGAGTGTCGTGGTGTTAGTGTCGTGGTGTCACAGAGTGTCGTGGTGTCACAGAGTGTCGTGGTGTTAGTGTCGTGGTGTCACAGAGTGTCGTGGTGTTAGTGTCGTGGTGTCACAGAGTGTCGTGGTGTCAGTGTCGTGGTGTCAGTGTCGTGGTGTTAGTGTCGTGGTGTCACAGAGTGTCGTGGTGTCACAGAGTGTCGTGGTGTCACAGAGTGTCGTGGTGTTAGTGTCGTGGTGTCACAGAGTGTCGTGGTGTTAGTGTCGTGGTGTCACAGAGTGTCGTGGTGTCACAGAGTGTCGTGGTGTTAGTGTCGTGGTGTCACAGAGTGTCGTGGTGTTAGTGTCGTGGTGTCACAGAGTGTCGTGGTGTTAGTGTCGTGGTGTCACAGAGTGTCGTGGTGTCACAGAGTGTCGTGGTGTCACAGAGTGTCGTTGTGTTAGTGTCGTGGTGTCACAGTGTCGTTGTGTTAGTGTCGTGGTGTCACAGAGTGTCGTGGTGTTAGTGTCGTTGTGTTAGTGTCGTGGTGTCACAGAGTGTCGTGGTGTCACAGAGTGTCGTGGTGTCACAGTGTCGTGGTGTCACAGTGTCGTGGTGTCACAGAGTGTCGTGGTGTCACAGAGTGTCGTGGTGTCACAGAGTGTCATTGTGTTAGTGTCGTGGTGTCACAGAGTGTCGTGGTGTCACAGTGTGTCGTGGTGTCACAGAGTGTCGTGGTGTCACAGAGTGTCGTGGTGTCACAGAGTGTCGTGGTGTCACAGAGTGTCGTGGTGTTAGTGTCGTGGTGTTAGTGTCGTGGTGTCACAGAGTGTCGTGGTGTTAGTGTCGTGGTGTCACAGAGTGTCGTGGTGTCACAGAGTGTCGTGGTGTCACAGAGTGTCGTTGTGTTAGTGTCGTGGTGTCACAGAGTGTCGTGGTGTCACAGAGTGTCGTGGTGTCACAGAGTGTCGTTGTGTTAGTGTCGTGGTGTCACAGAGTGTCGTGGTGTCACAGAGTGTCGTGGTGTCACAGAGTGTCGTGGTGTCACAGAGTGTCGTGGTGTCACAGAGTGTCGTGGTGTCACAGAGTGTGTGTGACCAGACCATGTTGTCCTCCCAGGTAAGGAGCGTATCCCAGAGGATGGTGTCTTCATCAACACCAGCCCACAGTTCCTGGTGGGCTGTGATTGCACCGACGGCTGCAGGGACAAGTGAGTACCCTTGACCCCCCCTTGAACTTTGACCCCTGGTCTGCTGGCCTGTGTAGCCCCTGTGTTGACCCTTGACCCTGTGCCTCCTCCCTGCAGGTCCAAGTGTGCCTGTCACCAGCTGACCCTCCAGGCCAGCGCCTGCACCCCGGGCGGGCAGCCTAACCCCCACGCTGGATACCTGAACAAGAGGCTGGAGGAGTGTCTGCCTACAGGGTGACACACACACACACCACACACACAGCACACACTACACACACATGCAGGGCCTCCGCCACTCCAAACCAGCGTACAGTCACATGCAGAGTCGTACCTTAAGCCTGTGGAGCGTCAGAGAGTGTGTTTTGATTTTCCTTCCCTCTCGCCCCCGTCCCCACCAGGATCTACGAGTGTAACAAGCGCTGCAAGTGCTGCGCAGAGATGTGCACCAACCGGCTGGTGCAGCACGGCCTGCAGGTGTGTCTGCAGCTCTTCAAGACCCAGAACAAGGGCTGGGGCATCCGCTGTCTGGACGACGTGGCCAAGGGCTCCTTCGTCTGCATCTACGCTGGTGAGGAGGAGCGCGGGGGCAGGGGAGAGGTGGGGGAGGCAGGGGAGAGATGGGGGGGGGGGCAGGGGAGAGGTGGGGGAGGCAGGGGAGAGGTGGGGGAGGCAGGGGAGAGATGGGGGAGGGGGCAGGGGAGAGGTGGGGGGGGGGGGCAGGGGAGAGGTGGAGTTGGTTGGCGTCATTTTTTTATATCCATTACTTTTATCCTCACCCCCCCCCCCCCCCACCCCTTTTACCTCCTTCCTTCTCAACGGCGGTCGACAGGTAAGATCCTGACTGACGACTTTGCTGACAAGGAGGGCCTGGAGATGGGGGACGAGTACTTTGCCAACCTGGACCACATTGAGAGTGTGGAGAACTTCAAGGAGGGTTACGAGAGCGAGGCCCACTGCTCGGACAGCGATGGCAGCGGGGTGGATCTCAGCCGGCTGAAGGTGTCCCTCTCCACCAGCCTGGGCCTCAACAAGACCGGCAGCAAGACAGACCGCTCCAAGGCAAAGGGCAAAGGTCAGAGGTCACACTGGGTCATAATCAGAAAGCTATATGGCGGGGGAGAGCTGACCAGAGCTAACACGGTGGTTCTCCTCCCTGACCAGAGCTAACATGGTGGTTCTCCTCCCTGACCAGAGCTAACATGGTGGTTCTCCTCTCCCTGACCAGAGCTAACATGGTGGTTCTCCTCTCCCTGACCAGAGCTAACATGGTGGTTCTCCTCCCTGACCAGAGTTAACATGGTGGTTCTCCTCCCTGACCAGAGCTAACATGGTGGTTCTCCTCTCCCTGACCAGAGCTAACATGGTGGTTCTCCTCTCCCTGACCAGAGCTAACATGGTGGTTCTCCTCTCCCTGACCAGAGCTAACATGGTGGTTCTCCTCCCTGACCAGAGCTAACATGGTGGTTCTCCTCTCCCTGACCAGAGCTAACATGGTGGTTCTCCTCCCTGACCAGAGTTAACATGGTGGTTCTCCTCCCTGACCAGAGCTAACATGGTGGTTCTCCTCTCCCTGACCAGAGCTAACATGGTGGTTCTCCTCCCTGACCAGAGCTAACATGGTGGTTCTCCTCTCCCTGACCAGAGCTAACATGGTGGTTCTCCTCCCTGACCAGAGTTAACATGGTGGTTCTCCTCCCTGACCAGAGCTAACATGGTGGTTCTCCTCTCCCTGACCAGAGCTAACATGGTGGTTCTCCTCTCCCTGACCAGAGCTAACATGGTGGTTCTCCTCTCCCTGACCAGAGCTAACATGGTGGTTCTCCTCACCCTGACCAGAGCTAACATGGTGGTTCTCCTCTCCCTGACCAGAGCTAACATGGTGGTTCTCCTCTCCCTGACCAGAGCTAACATGGTGGTTCTCCTCCCTGACCAGAGCTAACATGGTGGTTCTCCTCTCCCTGACCAGAGCTAACATGGTGGTTCTCCTCTCCCTGACCAGAGCTAACATGGTGGTTCTCCTCACCCTGACCAGAGCTAACATGGTGGTTCTCCTCTCCCTGACCAGAGCTAACATGGTGGTTCTCCTCTCCCTGACCAGAGCTAACATGGTGGTTCTCCTCCCTGACCAGAGCTAACATGGTGGTTCTCCTCACCCTGACCAGAGCTAACATGGTGGTTCTCCTCCCTGACCAGAGCTAACATGGTGGTTCTCCTCTCCCTGACCAGAGCTAACATGGTGGTTCTCCTCTCCCTGACCAGAGCTAACATGGTGGTTCTCCTCTCCCTGACCAGAGCTAACATGGTGGTTCTCCTCTCCCTGACCAGAGCTAACATGGTGGTTCTCCTCTCCCTGACCAGAGCTAACATGGTGGTTCTCCTCCCTGACCAGAGTTAACATGGTGGTTCTCCTCTCCCTGACCAGAGCTAACATGGTGGTTCTCCTCTCCCTGACCAGAGCTAACATGGTGGTTCTCCTCCCTGACCAGAGCTAACACGGTGGTTCTCCTCTCCCTGACCAGAGCTAACATGGTGGTTCTCCTCACCCTGACCAGAGCTAACATGGTGGTTCTCCTCCCTGACCAGAGCTAACATGGTGGTTCTCCTCTCCCTGACCAGAGCTAACATGGTGGTTCTCCTCTCCCTGACCAGAGCTAACATGGTGGTTCTCCTCTCCCTGACCAGAGCTAACATGGTGGTTCTCCTCCCTGACCAGAGCTAACATGGTGGTTTTCCTCACTCCCTCAGATGATGAAGACTCCTCCAAGGACGGCGACAGCAACGGTGAGGATGATTCCAACGATGAGAGCGACAGTTCAGACGACACGTTCAAGAAGGACCCCTACCACAGCACCAACTCTGTGTGGAGGAGCTACACCACACGCCGGCAGGCCAAGGGCATCAAGGAAGGTGTGTGTGTGTGTGAACACTCGCTGCAGCTTCATGTAAAGGAGACGTGTTCTCTTCAAGTCTCTCCCTCCTCCTCCTCATGTCTCTGTATCTCGGCCTGTCCAGGGAGCCAGGACAGTAAGGATGGGCTCAGTGCCTCAGCAGGGGGCTCAGAGGACAGGAAGTCACCCCACCTGCTGGAGGAGACGGGGAAGAGCAAGGTGGCCTCCTGGCTGACCAGCCAACCCTCCACCTCTCAGACCGCCGTCAAGATGGAGGGCCTGAAGCTGGAGAAGATGGTGAGAGGGGATCAAGAGATGATCTTTAGTTCAGCTTTCTGTTGGATGGACTGGGGTTTGTTTGACAGGGCCATACGCACATCGGTCTGTTGTCAAGATTCAAAGAAGTCGTTGTCTGCAAGAAGCCTTGGTCTTGATCTTGTGTCTCTGTGGTAGGAGGGCGGGAAGAAACAGGAAGTGATGACTCTGTCCGACAGCGACGACGTTCAGACCATCAGCTCCGGATCGGACGACAAGGAAAGAGAGAAGAGTATCCAAGGTGAGGAGGAAGAGGGGGGGTGTTGAGCGTGTGTGATGAGGGGAGCTAGAGAACATGCTACTTTAGTTCTTCTGTCTTCCCTAACGAGTCCTGCCTCCCCTCCTCCCTCCCTCCCCCTCCTACCTGCCTCCCCCTCCTGCCTCCCTCCCCCTCCTACCTGTCTCCCCCTCCCCCTCCTGCCTCCCTCCCCCTCCTACCTGTCTCCCCCTCCTCCCTCCCCCTCCTACCTCCCTCCCCCTCCTACCTCCCTCCCCCTCCTGCCTCCCTCCCCCTCCTACCTGTCTCCCCCTCCTCCCTCCCCCTCCTACCTGTCTCCCCCTCCTACCTCCCTCCCCCTCCTGCCTCCCTCCCCCTCCTACCTGCCTCCCCCTCCTGCCTCAGGAGTAGTGAAGCGGCAGGTGGCAGTGAAGTCCACGCGGGGCATCGCCCTCAAGGGCTCCCACAGCATGATGGTGAAGCATGGCCCCAGTGTGGGGCATGCCCCCAGTGGGCCCGGGGTGCAGGCTGGGGGGCCCCAGAGCCAGGGGGGAGGAGCGGGGGACAGCGGCCCCCAGAACACTCGTCAGTTCTTTGACGGTGAAGAGTCTTGCTACATCATCGATGCCAAGCTGGAGGGCAACCTCGGACGTTACCTCAACGTGAGTCGTCCCAGACGCCCACCAGACTCCAGTTATCTGGTTTGTTATATCTGGGAATGTTTGTTTTATAAATCTGTGTTTCCTGATGGTTCTCCCTGTGTTGTGCCTAACAGCATAGCTGCAGCCCCAACCTGTTTGTCCAGAACGTGTTTGTTGACACACACGACCTGCGCTTCCCCTGGGTCGCCTTCTTTGCCAGCAAGTGAGTCAGCGAGCGCACAACTCAACACTGACAGACAGTCCTCAGGGTTTTGGTTGAAAATATTTAATATCATACTGGAACTGTGTTGCTCTTCTGTAGAGTTGATTAAGAGTGAAGCATTTGTATACAGATTTTAACCGTGTGTGTGTGTGTGTGTGTGTGTGTGTGTGTGTGTGTGTGTGTGTGTGTGTGTGTGTGTGTGTGTGTGTGTGTGTGTGTGTGTGTGTGTGTGTGTGTGTGTGTGTGTGTGTGTGTGTGTGTGTGTGTGTTCAGGCGTATCCGTGCAGGCACAGAGCTCACCTGGGACTACAACTACGAGGTGGGCAGTGTGGAGGGCAAGGAGCTACTCTGCTGCTGTGGATCAACAGAGTGCAGAGGGAGGCTCCTGTGATCAGTGCACCTCCACACATCCCTCTCTCTCTGTCTGTAACTCCACACCCCCCCTCTCCCTCTCTCTCTGTCTGTAACTCCATGGCCCCCCTCTCCCTCTCTCTCTGTCTGTACCTCCACACACCCCCCCCCTCCCTCTCTCTCTGTCTGTAACTCCACCGCCCCCTCTCTCCCTCTCTCTCTGTACCTCCACCCACCCACACACCCCCCCCCCCTCTCTCTCTCTCTCTCTCTCTGTACCCCTGTGCCCTCCTCCTCTCTGGGTACAGCGTGAGGGTGGAGAGCAGGACTTCTCCCATGTCTGGAAGACCAGCCACCATCCAGTCACTAAGCTACTCTCTCCTAGGAGCTGTGACATTTCAAAGTGTAT
The DNA here is from genome assembly GCF_054491055.1 of Hypomesus nipponensis. Lineage (NCBI taxonomy): Eukaryota > Metazoa > Chordata > Actinopteri > Osmeriformes > Osmeridae > Hypomesus > Hypomesus nipponensis. The sequence continues at coordinate 21,785,354 of NC_140362.1, read as the reverse complement.
TGTTTTTTTTAAACTTTTTTTTCTACACCTCTCTGCTGTACTTACTACATAGTAAAGAAGAGAGGGGGTACATCAATGTAGACTCAAATTATTGTGTTATATTTCCAGTTGTAATTTTTTTATTATAACTGTTTGTGTGCTCACTTTGTTGGTGTTTATTTGTCTGCCAAACTGATGTGTTTACGTTAGAATAAACTTTCATTTTCCACACATGACCCGGAACTGAGTTGGTATTTACGGAACAGCAGTGCAAGTTTACCTTCCTTATTGGTTCAGAATAATAAAATGATTGTGTATTGTGTTGCGCTTTACCCTGCTTCAGTCTTCTGTTTCACACTTCTTTGTTCCTCCTCTCACTGTGTGTGTGGTGAAGAGAATATTTTATTTTTTTGAAAAAATGCACAAATATTTTGGAAACACTTTTGAAAGGTTAAACCAAAAAATATATATATTTAATTTGTATTAATCTTTCAAAAATAATGTTGCATTGTGTGTGGTGACCAAAAGAGCTTGCGGACCCCTCCATGAGAAAAGAGCAGTGAGGTTAATCTTGAAAAATACTTGGGACGACAATACAAATTGATCCAAAGTGCTGTACATAATGCATAGCAAAACTATGCTATAAAACAACTATTAGACCTCACATGATAAGGATTCCAAAACTTTGAAACATCTGCTTTCAGTAAAGTCTCATCAGTCAAAAAAACACAAGGAATGAAACTGGATCAGAGGGCTTCTGAGAGTCGAGAGGCCTGATAGATCTGGTCTGACCTCAAGCATCCGTGTCGTGACTGATGACAAGGGAATGTACAGTGGCTTCCACTTTGTCAATCTCAAGAGGTACGAAGCAGGCTTTCAGATATACTGGGGTTATTCTCCACATTGTGGCAGCATTAGCCTTTTGTACTTGATCTAATTCTGTCCCTTGGCCCTCGTCCAGCCTGCTGTCTTGAAGAGGCCTGGGGCTAGATCATCCTCAACGCTGGGCTCACTGCTTCACCAGAACGATGCCCTGACCGGGATCCAGGCCCCGCCCCCTGCCTCAGGTAAACACACCTTCTGATAGCTTTCAGATGTCCAGCACACTGGCAGCATTAGCCTTGTGTGTGTCTCACTCGACATCCATCTGTCCTCCACCCTGCTGCTCATGCAGGAGGACCAGGACGTCTGCTGGATGGTGACCCTGAGGTTTTCTACCCCCAACAGGACATGAATGACCTGCTCCGGGTGGCTATGAATCAGGTACATACAGTCACACATACACGCCTGAGACTGTCGATGTGTCAGCTCTTCCTTGTCTGTTAGTTTGACCACACGCCTCCAATTAGGTTAAGATTCAAATTAGCATTAATTAAATAAAGCCCAAAAATATATAGTAATCAATGAACCTTTATGGCATATGAGTTTATTTACTGTAACATTTTACACATTATTTGGTAGCAATATATTTGCACATAGCTGGCCCAAGGCATAAGCGAACTAAGCGGCTGCTTAGGGCCCCCGTGGCCACCAGAGGGCCCCCAAGAACACATGACATTACAGCTTAATTAAAAAAAACATAATTTCTGTTTAAGGCCCCCTAAAGGCTTGGGCTGTCCCTGTATTTGCCTACAGGTGGGTTTTCTTTGATCTTTTTGCTGAAGTGTAGTCTGTGTTTAAATGAGGGTGGTGAACCAGGGGCGAATCTAGGTTCCCACTTTTGGGGGGGCTAAGTCCCGAGATGAAACTTATTATTTTTCCTGTGACCCAGCAAAACTAGGGGGGTCTGGGGGCATGTTCCCCCAGAATACATTTTTTTTAAATAGTGTCCTCTAGTGGGTTTTAGGAAGAGAAATTAATACGTAGATTTAAAATATGGATTTAATATAAAAAATTGAAATATGTTTGGGTTTTTTTTGGGGGGGGGGGGGGAGCTCCAGCCCAAAGGAACTCTGAACTCTGTTCACTTCTGGCTGCATTTGAGAACAGTGTACTGCTGATCATCTTCAGGGTTGATTACTGATTTGTTACGCTGTCTTCTTCCTGGCCCAGCTGATTGGTTGAACATTACACTGGAGTACATCACATCTGTCTGAAAATTAGATTTGATCTATTAATTAGATTCTATTTGATTCCCACAGAAGACTGTGTCTCAGTACGCCTTGTGTACATTGTGAATGGTTTAGTATTCACCTGAAGGTCACACATGGGAGAACCTTGATCCTGTAGAACAGCCCTACCTGAAGTCCAGAGACACAAGATGTCAGTCACTGCCCGTTAATGTGACGTACTACACATTGGAGTACTTGTAGTCATGGTTACCTTCACGCATGCTCCAAACAGCGTGAGCCGCGATAATGATGATGAACACCATACACAGTCCTGCAACTGCCACAGCTGAATAAAGTAAAGGCAAACACACGTCTGAAAAGACAAAAACGAGATTATGCCTAATGGAGAAAAAAAATCCCAATCATATCCATCTGTCTTTATGAGTATTGATGTTGTACAAAAGGGGAAGTGTGTTTCTGACCAGGGTGTGACTGTTGGAAAAGAACCGTTTCGTTGCTTTTCAGTGTGCGGTTCTTTCCAGTTCGAACTTCGCACCACCACGCTGTCACATCCGGATCGTATTCAGTCTCCTCTCTCCCGTAATTTTCATGATACTCCAAGACTTTATGTCTGTCGCTGTACCAAACTGATCTCACTGTATACGCACTCAGTACATAATATCTATAAAATACATGATGGTCAGCTGTAGCAATTGATGGGTGTAGGACAATATTGACGTAGATCTATGGTTTCAATCTATTGACAAAAAAAGTTACTCTTACTGGTTATTCTTCATCAACGATGCCCATGTTTGGCCCTCAGATTTCTCTCCCCTTGATGACAGGAATGTAATTGTGACTCCTGGTGCGCTAAGCCCGTTTACAACACAACGCAACCTGTGGCGCCTTTCTCCGAAGTCATCATGCAAATAATGTATTTTCTGTTCATCGCTTTGGTCCTCAGTCAGCAAAATAGCTTTAGGACTGATTTTATTGTGGTTAGCCATTGACGAGGCCTCTTAAGAATAAAGACAGACATTACACGATTAAAACATGCTGCAAGTTAATTGAGGTCATCATTTAGGCTAGTTTGATGACTAATCTCTTAATTGTTGCCTATATTATAAAACTGCTAACCTTCGACATGCAAAATCACACCATCGCCATGGAATCCCTGATATGTGACTTGCTCTCCGCAGTAGTAACGTCCGGAGTCTGACTTGTCCACGTGCAAAATCTGAAGTCCTGCACCATTTGTCAAACCATTTGTCAGGAACCGCTCTCCTTTCGTGTTAATGATTTCCAGTGATCCGTTTTGCTGGATGCGTAACCAGTTCAATAGTATCGAATTACATTTCCTATCGCAGTGGCATGGTAAGAACACGTTCTCTCCCACCTCGGAGTAGATCACGGAACTCGTTTCAACACTCGCTGAAACGATAAACATTTAGCCTACATTTAGTTTAGATTAAAGTAGCCTAACCTGTGGGTTAGGGTTATAAACCGTTGAGTTGTAAAGATTATGACATATATAATACATCTTGATGACAGACATTGTACATAAATCCTCAAATTATTAGGACTACATTAAATACATTCCGATCAAATCTCATTTAGCCTATTTAGCCTATTTAGCCTATAGGATTGCATTTTAATAGCCTGATATTATGACTTACCTAGAGTTGACAATGCGTTTATGAGAGTAAAAATAGCATACATTTTGTGACCTAAAGCCACTGTTTGACCTAAGACTTCCGTAAGAAAGTGGTAGCCTATTAAAACAGGTAAGCGACCCTTAGGTGTTCATGCACTGGCGTCCTACGCCCTCCGTACCTTCAACTCGGAACAAACAGCTCGTTTTTTCTCTTCCGACACCACAGTTGTTTGATGATTTAGAAAACACTTAACAGTAAAACAACCGTTGAAGACACACCCAGCGTCCTTTACATCACATTGACCTTCAGCGCTACACCACATCTTCAATCTCCTTTACGCTGACACACAGACTACTTTCCACGCGTGGTTTTAGATGTAGCCTATCCTGACCACATCAAACCCCAGGCTGTCTTGAACATGCTCCTGGGTCGCAGCGGGATGCTATGTGACGTGTGAACGGATAAGGACAATGCACCAGTTTCAACACCACTGCTTCTGTGCATCTTGCATTTTCAATTTGCTTGGTTTTGGCTCCCTGGCAGAATGCGGGTCTTAGGCCTATATTACAAATGTTTCTGTTCTCAATAGGCCTATCAAAACAAGTAATACAATACAGTTAATGATCATTACTATACGTTGTGAATTTCGCTGTGATTATGCACGAGTAAACATAGGCATGCACACAATGGTATTGGTGACAAACCTCGTGAGCTATACAGATACAAAAAAAATAGGCTTATAGGTCAGCAATGTCAACTTTGTCAGTGCTCAGTACGATTTAAAGCGTTACGGGTGTGTGCGTGTGTTCGTGTGTGTGAGAGAGACTGTTGCAGCTACTTAAAGATCGCCAAGACGACAGGCAATATTAGGCCATACATCACAAAACAAATGACATAAACCGCATTTCTTCTTCAACTATACAATTTAAGAAAGCTAGAAATATCACAACCCTTTAAATCAGAGGCGTGTGTTCTGTCCTATATTTAACCAGCTATTTGGTTTGAAACAACCCAAACTGGGTAGTTTTAAACCCAGCATTTAACCCATTTATGAGGTCAAATTAACCCAGACTTCGAGTCAATATGAACCATATTTGGGTTGAATGATCAACCCAACATGCTGGGTTAAATGGTCAACCCATCTTGCTGGGTTAGTTTAACCCAACGTGTGTTCTGTCCTATATTTAACCAGCCGGGTTGTTTTCAACCCAACATTTTTTTAAGTGTAATATTGCATTGAACGTGGAGCTGCCGTCGACCCCTTTTTACGCTCAGACACGTAGATAATTTTCCAGACGTGGCTTTAAAGGGTAACCGCAGAGAGAAACATCTTCACATTTCAAAAACATTTATTTTCACATGGTGACAGATATATCTGACAATTCGACATTGTTCTAACACATCGTTTACATATTTTTATTCGCCATCTGTAAAATGCACATCGTAGATTATAAAACACATAGGAAGATAGAATATGTCATAGCAATTGTTAGGCTGTTGAGGCGCACGGAAGTGGGCAATATTCAGTTATAGGCTACATATTTAATCTTTGTACAGCCCAATTTATTTATATCCCACATTCTTTTTTTAATTGTGATTGCACAACATTCAGATAGTATTGTGTTTTCTAATCTAACATTTCAAGGGCGTCAGCTAAAACGACAGCCTCATAGAAATTAAACTGCAGCAGCCATATGTGAGAACACACTCCACACATAGCTAATGATTCGATTAGGCCTATGGATTATAAATGTATCTCTACTTTATAATCTCATTTTATTTTAGGCCATGCTATAGCGAAATATTCAGCTCCTCCGAGATAACCTGTAGGCGGTGACACACCCGCTCCTCGTGGCCCGCACAGCGGCCGCTGCACCGGCCAGCAGAAGCAGCAGGCTGGCCAGGAGAACCACGTACAGCAGGATATCACAGGAACCCGTCACTGTGAAAGTAATAACACATCACGGTCTTGAAACTGTCGGTTTGGTACGGCAAAACGAATGGTTGAAGCAGAAGGTGCTTACCATTCTCGGTTGTTAGTATTTGTGTACCGGATTGGATCATGATTCCTGTGCTCTCCTGACGACACACACACGTGGCGGCCTTTACTCCGTCTGCCAATGACGGGATGAGGATGGTTGATTGAGTGAACAAACCGTTTTCGTCAAACGATCTGATTGCCTCGCTTTCCACTGTCATGTTTTGTCCGTCAACTCCCATCCAGTATGGTTTGCTCCATCCCTGCACGGCACCGATGACCTCGCAAAGAAACATGCGCCCCGGTCCGGACTGTAGGAAGACACGCATTACCGGGACGGAAAGTTGTTCTGAGATACACAGACAGAGAGGCAATAATTATTAATATATTTCTAACAACAACATAACATTTATTTTGAATGACAACATCGATAATAAGCCTACATTTGTAGGATACAAGTGTATGTTCATACTGGGCGTAAAACAATTTTATTTTTTATACAATTTTCCCAACATAAACCTTTGTTGCAGTCTAATCGCAAACAGCTGCATCTCAACATCGAGCACCATTTTTTGTGTACAATTATTTGACACGCTTAGGGTTACCTTTCACGACGATGTCCTGTATAGTTCCTGCCTCGAAGTTCACGCCGTTACGCCTCACTCCAAAGTATCGGCCGGAGTCCTCAGTGGTAGTTTTGGTAACCGTCAACGTGATATTGGAGCCGTCAACTGCGACAAAGTAACGGTTGGGAGTTTGATAAGACATGCTGAAGAACTTTACCAATGTCACCTTGCCGCTGAGATCCTGTTTGAACCAGGTAACTTGGGTACTGATAACTGTTTCGAACCGGCTGATGAGGGTCATGTTGTCCCCCTGGTCTCCGAAATGGACCGAGCTGGAAGTGAGGTACACATCAGCTGAGCCTGGAAAAATAAAGAAATTATCCCAAACATTCTCAACGTTTATCGTACGTTTCCACTTTTAGTTATTTTTATTTCGTTTTGTCATTTTCTTCTGGTGCCTAAGGTTAGCCTATATTAGACCTATATCCCTGAACACATCCTGCAAATAAAATTAAACACTGTTGATCGCGTTGTCACACCTATATTAAATTAGCCCCTCTATATATTTTTGATTAACTAAAATGTTCTTACCAATTAATAAAACGATGCACAAAAAGAGTAGTAAATTCATGTTTGATATGTGAGTTCTCCAGATTTGTCACCGACTACTCTAACTAGGCATAATGGGATGCGTCACTTCCTCGCCTGTCACCTGTTCGTCCCTGCGCAACAGACCATTTAGGGTGGAAATCTGGACTGTCAATTCAACTTTCAGACAAAATCCCAGCAGAAATATGTTTTATTACCCATGTGTTTTGGAGCGGCAAACAGGTTGCTTTGCCACAATTTGGTTTGTAGAAACGTTTCTTTATCTATTCTTGAGATTTTGTGATGTTTATTCCGACAAAGACTATAGTATAAATTGTGTTATTTAGGCCGAGGCACTCTGAAGGGAAAGACAAGTTTGTAACTATTTGGTTATTTTTTTTACATCAATTTAAAGTTTAGTTTTAGTTGCTTAGGCTAATGAAAATTGTAGGTTAAAGTCACATTTAGTTTTTTTTTTTGCTTTGATTTAATCAATATTTAGTCCGTAGTAGTCAGTTTTTATTTGAGTCTTATTGAAGGCATTGTGTTAGTCATCATTTTCCGCGGGTGAAGATGAGGATTTTTTAAATTTTTATCCCAGCCTACTAATGGTTTCGTTTGACTTTTTGAAGCTTTAGATTTATTAGTAGGCTAGGCTAGTCTCTGACCATTTTAACTTGTTCACATAGTAGCCAACGGAACAAGGGCATTTGCGCGGACATGCCCCAAAGGAAATCATCATCCAATGAGAAATATGCATGGTTGCAGTGAATGTGTAGTACTTGCGCTTGTAGATAAATGCATGTAAATGATTGGTTAAAAAGGTAGACTAAACAACAGATGTTTCGAGGTGGTTACTGTGTTGTCTGCCCAGTGATGCCAAATCAGCAACTTTGTTGCTAGATTTAGCCGCTTTTCAGAATACCCTGACAATTTTTTTTCAATATGCACCCAGTAACAAATTGAGCTCCTTAAAAAAAAGAGGAACTGTTAGCAAATTTTGAAAAGTAACTCCAACGTTACGTGAAACGATTTTC
>NC_140362.1:21760000-21765000 GCF_054491055.1 Hypomesus nipponensis | reverse complement strand
AGCCTCCTGCCTCCTGCCTCCAGCCTCCTGCCTCCTGCCTCCTGCCTCCTGCCTCCTGCCTCCAGCCTCCTGCCTCCTGCCTCCTGCCTCCTGCCTCCTGCCTCCTGCCTCCTGCCTCCTGCCTCCTGCCTCCTGCCTCCTGCCTCCTGCCTCCTGCCTCCTGTCAGTCAGTAGGTCAGCTGGCTGGCTGGCAGCCTCCCTCAAGAATCTCGTTAAGGCGTAAATGTTGTCCTCACCTGTCAGAAACCAAGGCCAGACAGAGAGAGGGGCCAAGGAAGAAAGCAGTGATGATAGATGTTGTGTGTGTGTGTGTGTGTGTGTGAGGACTATGACATGAGCACACATGCCAGGTATTCCTGTCCCCCTCCCACCCCTCTCCCTCTCCCTGTCCAGGAGCCCCTCTCTCCATCCGTCCTCATTATCCTGAGTGATGAATATCCACTGAAGCCCTCCAGCCCATCTGCCCAGCCTCAAACCTCTAGTGTCTGGGCCGCACGGACTGACCTCAGGTCAGATTACTTCTGGTTGAGGATGGAGGGCAGGAGCAGCGCAGTTCTCAGATCTGCTCTTAAAGCGCCGCCTTGGTCAGACAGGGAGAAAGATATCCTACACTGCAGAATCGTGCTGGAGAAGACTGCATTCATGTTATGCAGTGCCTAGCATTGGAGGCAGGGGGTGGAGGGGGACATGTCTGAAAGCCTGCTCCCTCTCCGGGGGGCAGGGGGGTAGGGGGTAGGGGGGCAGGGGGGTAGGGGGTAGGGGGGCAGGGGGTAGGGGTAACCCAGCATGACATCAGCTGTTGTGCCTCGCTAAGTCTCCCTCCACCTGTGTGAGTCATTAGGCTCTCTCCTACTGCTGCTAACCACATTCAGGCTTGTTAAGGCTTTGCCACGGTAATCTCTGGGGGTGGTGAGTCGTGGGGGGTGGGGAGGTGAAGGGAAGGGAGAGGTTGGGGTAGAAAGAGGAGGGGATGGGGGGAGGGGTGGACAGAGGTGAACCCTTTGGTAATCCTCAGGTAAGTGGAGCGGCACTTGCTCGTGAGTGAGAGGACAGGTCATTAGAAGAGGAAGTGAGATACAGATGAACCGAGGAGAGCTGTTAGTTTCATTTCTTTTTCTTTGGCCCTGTGCTTTTGGGGGAAGCTGACCAAGGATTTAGCCTGTATGGAATCTGATAGGAGCCCTGAGAACCTGTCTGCATGAGCCTTGGACCTGTGGAGGCTGCCTTGGTAGGGGAGGGCTTCTCTGTGTGTGTCTGTGTGTGTCTGTGTGTGTCCGTGTGTGTCTGTGTGTGTGTGTGTCTGTGTGTCTGTGTGTGTCCGTGTGTGTCCGTGTGTGTATGTGTCTGTGTGTGTCTGTGTGTGTCCGTGTGTGTCCGTGTGTGTATGTCTGTTTTTTCCGCTCCATTACCTTTTTCTGTGTCTCCGTGCCTCAATTACTGTAAGACTCTAAAGATTTGGAATCTGTGTGTGAGTGTGTGTGTGTGTGTCTGTGTGTGTCTGTGTGTGTCTGTGTGTGTCTGTGTGTGAGTGTGTGTGTTTAAGCTGTGACCCTCTGTGTCCTTGTCCTTCCAGATCTCCACCCCTGAGTCACTACAGACAAACAACCCAGCAGTCTGCAAGTCAACAAACAAGTGTGTGTTTGTTTCACAAGATCATCCATAGGAATAACTTCCTACACAGGAAATCAACAAAGCCGTGTACCCTGGGATGCTACTGAGGGTAAAATAACACTTGGAATACAGACCTCAGGTCCGACGCTGAATCTGCTATCTGACACGTGCTCACGCTAACCCTAACCCTAACCCTAACCCTAACGCTGTGTGACCAGACACCATGAGCTCGGCGGTGAAGAAATCTCTGAAGGTTCCCATCAAGATGCTGAGCGTCTGTGTGTCAGGGGTGAAGGAGGGAGGGACGTGGTCCAGCAGGGTGAAGAGGAGCAGGTTCAGAGGAGGAGGACAAGGTGGGCGAAGGGGCAGGGAACCTCCGCGCCCCTACCTGGCTGACATGGAGAAAGAGAGGTGAGTGACCGGGCCATGTGGTTAGGCAGAGAGGCGCACCAAGGCGTCACAAACAACACACTACGTTTTGGCCTTTAGGTAGAGAAGTACTTTTATTTCTCAAACTCATTTAAAAAATGTTTACAATTATATTTTTTTATAAATTGAATATTAAGACAAAGGATATATGTATTTGGCACTTTTTGTAATTCATCCCAATGACACGCACATTAATCCCACTGTTTACTGCACTGAGACACTGGCCACCACTGGTAACCATTTCACTTCAGATTATAGAGGTTATATAGAGGTTATATACATTAATCCCACTCTTGTCACTCGTGCGTTGTAGAGTGTGCATGGATTCAGGATGACTGTGTGTTTCTGTGTGTCTCTGTGTTCTCTGCAGGAAGCTCAGAGAGGTGCTGAATGCACAGAAGAACGCAGAGAGAGCTGCCATGAGGGATCATTTCAGGAAAAAATACCAACTCTCAAAGGTCAGTGTGTGTGTGTGTGTGTGTGTGTGTTTGTGTTTGTGTTTGTGTTTGTGTGTGTGTGTGTGTGTCTGTGTGTGTGTGTGTGTGTGTGTGTGTGTTTGTGTGACAAAGCGAAGAAGACAGAATAAGAAAGCTACACACATGTTTATGTTGATCTCTATGTACTTGAGAGAAATTAAGAGAATGGGATTGTTTTATTCTGCAAGATGTGGTAAGCTCCGGATGGGTACGTATTTAAGGCTGCTCACTTTGTCCAACACGAGGGATCTCATCTCCTCGCTTCTTGTTTCCCTCCATCCTTCACTAGAACTGTAAGGACGCCAGCCACAGGAGAGCAGTTGGAGGGAAGCTCGTGCTCCCCCCACAGCTGGCCAAAATGGTACATCCCACGACCAAGACCAAGGACAAAGGCTCCAGCCTTCTCAGCGCGTTCCAAGGTCTGAGGTTCAACGGGGGGGTGGCCAAAGGGAGCAAGCCGAGCAAGACACCCACCTCGACGCCAGCCAATCCAGAATCCTGCAAAGTCATGTGATCGGGGCGCAATTTGAATCATCATGCCTCATCCTTTAAAACTCTTTTTCTGCGTCTCACTGAATCTGAATCTCTTCTGATGCCTCCACCATCGGGTGTGCTATACTGTAGCGTGTAGCGTGTAGTGTGTAGCGTGTAGCGTGTAGCGTGTAGCGTGTAGCGTGTAGCGTGTCGTGTGTAGCGTGTAGCGTGAAGCGTGTAGCGTGTAGCGTGTAGTGTGTAGCGTGTAGCGTGTCGTGTGTAGCGTGTAGCGTGTAGTGTGGTGCAGGGTGTTTCAGCTGACGGGTCCTGAAGTGATGCATCACATGGCACCCTGTAGCTGAGCAGCTTCTGCAGGGTCGGAGTGTTCAGAATAAACCAGACTTAAGAGATCCACATTTGTGCCCGTTTGTCTCCCTAGCCCTTCGTCTCTTCCTGATTGGCCGAACACAGATCTGTCTCTTCCTGATTGGCCGAACACAGATCTGTCTCTTCCTGATTGGCCGAACACAGATCTGTCTCTTCCTGATTGGCCGAACACAGATCTGTCTCTTCCTGATTGGCCGAACACAGATCTGTCTCTTCCTGATTGGCCGAACACAGATCTGTCTCTTCCTGATTGGCCGAACACAGATCTGTCTCTTCCTGACTGGCCGAACACAGATCTGTGAGGATGTCAAGGGGAAGATGGTGTGGTGTTGTCTCTCGTAGTGGAACACTCTCGTAGTCACTGTTAGGACCGTACTGTACTGTATTGTACTGTACTGGACCTAGTGGGTCCCCCTGTTCCTCGCAGTCTGCCTGGTGAGGGGGTCCCCACACACAGGAAGGAATCTCAGGGTGTTGCACGTTTCACTGATGAGTGAACATGTGTGACATGGTAGCTTGAAATAGTTCTTTATGTTTTTAAGAAAATATGCTAGTCTTCCTGTCTCTTTTCTCTATCTTGGTGAAGAATCTTGGAATTCTGTTTTTTACATGAGCCGAAAATTTTACTTTTCTTTACTTCTTTCAATGTGTTTCAATCTTTTTTGTTCAAAAAGAAAAGTTGTCATGCTAAAACAAAGTACATTTTCTGTTGTATTTTCTGTGTTCTTTATTAAAGATTACGTTTTCCTCCAACATTCACAAAAAGTTATCCTTGCTGAGTGTGTGTTTGGGTTGTGTATGGGTCTGTGTCAGGATGTGTGTGTGTGTGTGTGTGTTAACTGTAGACAGTGTGACATTTTGGCTCTGTTGTGGTTCTCTTGAACTTTGACCCCGAGAGAAATAAATCCTCACCTCTATCAGCTCTGTGATAGATGGAGGACGGGGAGGGGGGGGGGGGGTAGCAACGAGAGGGAGGAAGAGAGAGGGATGGAGCGGGGGAAGGAAGGAGGGATATAGAAGAGAGCCTAAGGACCTCATCATCTGGCCGTATCATGTGGATCTGGGGGATGTGTGAGTCTATGAGTTCAGCGGGCCGGCGGGCTGCCCAGCGGGGGCTTTGTGTTTCGGCCGCGGGGGCGGTGGCGGGGCGAGGGGTGGAGCAGGCCGGGCAGAGGGGAGCGGGCGGAGGGGTGCGGGGCTTCGAGGAGATCCCCCACACAGGCAGCAGCGGGTGGCTGAACCTGCTCCGCTTCTGGAGAGAGGATCGCTTCACTCAGCTGCACAAACACATGGAGAGAACCTTCAACACCCTGGGACCCATCTACAGGTACACGCCTGCACCAACACGTGTGTGTGTGTGTCTGTGTGTCAACGATCATTTTCAGTAAAGCCGTATAAAGTGTGGTCCAGATCATGAGAAAGGATTCATCCCTATACAGTACAAGTGTGCTTTGAGTTCAGTTCAGTGTTCAGCATGTGCATGGTGGTCAGTGTGTGTGTAGTGGTGTTGGGTACGTTCAGCGTGTGTGTGTGTGTGTGTGTCCAGGGAGCGTCTGGGCACTCAGAGCAGTGTGAACATCCTCCTCCCAGCTGACATCAGCGAGTTGTTCCGCTCCGAGGGCC